>NW_026019999.1:556492-1077141 GCF_900185275.1 Solanum verrucosum | reverse complement strand
CCCGTATTCTTGTGATTTAAAATGAATTAAATTTTGTGGGGTTGTGCTTGCATGTTGTTTAGTTTAGTTGGGTGAAGTCTGAGTAGCCCGTATTTGTACCAAACCACGTAAATTACCCAATGATAGAACGGGTGCGTTATTCTTAAGGGCAAAAGTCGTCCATTGGCCAAATTTGGAAAAATCGGAGAAGTCTGAGTATCCCAGGGTAATGGGTGTTATGGGTCTTGTTTTAATTTGAGTTGGGCATGCTTTTATTTTGTTTTTCGGGGTTGGAAGGTTGAATTCGAAAAGATGGATTCAAAGTAGGCACGTTGGGTCGTTTGGTGAGCTGGGTCGAGCTCGCCGAACCACTCGACGGTTTGACGAAGTTACCCATGTTGCCTTCAATTCCATGCTTAATGTGTTGTTGGGATCTGTAACTTTCGGCGAGAAGCCTAAGGTCACCGAGAGCACTCGGTGACTCGCCGAAAGACTTCTTGATCGCCTTTTGTCTGCATCCATGTAGCCTTTTTGCACTATAAATTTCGGCGGGCTAGCCTTTCCTCACCGAAAGATATAGATGATTCGCTGACTTGCCAAGAGTTTAGAGCCAATCCTTTCGGCGAGCCCGATTTGGCTCGCCAAAGTGATTTGGTTACTCATCGAATGGATCGGCGAAGTCTGTAACTTTTTTTCTGTGAATTTGATTGAGTTGTTTCTAACTCGATGCTTTGCAGATATGGTACGAACAAATATAGACATGCCACCCCGGAAAATAGTAAGGGGTATCACTATAAATGAAGGGGGATAAAATCCTCCAAAGAAGGGAAGACAAGAGCCTCTTCCATGTGACAAAGGCAAGGGCAAGAGTCCCATATCCAACAGGCTGACTACTGGTTCCCAGGTTGCTTTATCTTAGCCTGAGGATGACCAACCTTTGCAGTCCCAGCGGAATGAAATCCGAGCTAGATCTCAACCTGACTCAGTCGTAGTCCCTCATGTTTCCACACCAGTAGACTCAGTGCCAGCTCCCGTGGCTCCTGTACCACCAGTTATCCCTCCGCCTAGGCTTCTCAACAGATTGAAAGATGATGGTTTGCAAATCATCCTCGAGGAGAAGAAGTTATCCACAGAGAGCCTGAAGGGTAAATACTCAGATCTGAGGGACACCCTCCATTACCATAGGTTTGATCAGTTTCATAGGCCCTGAGGCCCTTACATTCTTTCATGGGTCCGGGAGTTCTATACAGCCTACGGTGACTTAGTCCCAAAGAGCAAGAAGAAGGTGAGCTAATTCAGACCGGTAAAGTGTTTCATGGTACGGGGAAAGAAAAGTGGGTGCAATAGTGAGTACATAAACATTGTACTGGGTAGAGCTCTGCATTCTACGCACCTTTATGTTAGATTGCCTGTTGCTTAGTCCTTTAGATGATTTGAAGGGCTTGCTAGCACCTATGATTTCCAATACCACTCCGAGGTAGATCGAGGCGGGAGCCCCTACAGAGAGGAGGAACATGAGTGTTGCTACCCAGTTCTGGTCTGGCTTTATCAATAGCACGATCATGCCATTCCAGAATGTGTCTATCCTCCACCATCCTAAGGCAGCATACCTTGGGTCTATCATATCCTGGAAGAGCATCGACATGGGACTACTTATTGAGAAGGAGATGGCCATGAAGGCTAAGTAGAGGCAGACTTCCTTGTCATTTCCCATCCTGATCACTGAGTGATGCCGACGTGCTGGAGTGCCCCGGGATGACATGAGATACATTGAGGTGACACCTTCCTCCTCCACTAACATCCAGCGTATTAAGGCTGAGTACACTCGTGAGGAGGCTGATAAGACGAGAGCAGCTCTGACAGATACTTCTTTGGAGATTTATGTTGATTCCACACCTGCAGAGGCCTCTGTTCCTACTTCGGCCTTCGAGACTTCAGGTACTTCTGCCCCTCCTTCCTCTTCTTCACAGGCTCCAGGTACCTCTTGTTAGGCACCGAGCTACCCCCGAGACGCGGACACGGGACCTAGGGCCACAAGTGAACCCAAGTTAACCTTGTTGGCTTAATCATGAGCATACTAAAGATAATAAACTTATGTGGAAGCAAAATTATAAATAAAAATGAAAAGATGGGGAATACCCATATACTATAACTGATGAGTTTAATACAAAGAAGATATTACCTCAATACTAAGCTGAATCTAACTATGTCTAGAATAAGCCTCTAAAATGACTGGAAATGTTGGGACATGCCCCAACTAGGTCTAACAAAACTAAAACTAAAGACTAAAAGCGATAAAGATAAACATGTCACTAGTCCTCGAAGAATGAGGACTCACCACTGAAGCTATCGAACCGAAGATCGGGAACCGACTTAAGCATAATCTGGATGCTGAGAACCTGAACCTACATCACGAGAAGATGTAGTGCACGTATGTGCCAGTACTTGAAAGGTACGGAGCATGCAAAATAGAGTAAAGGTGAAAGAACATATAACTGAACAAAGCAATAAAGCAATGAAATAATCTGAACATGATATAGATGCTGAATACTGAGTTAGCTGAATACAATGACCGAAATTATAACATGCTTAAACTGAATACTGACTGTACTGTAAATGAGGTCAATGCAATAGAATCTGAGTGAACTGTGGGAGCTACTAATAACCGATAATAAAATCGCATGAGCTAAATATGGAGTCAGATGTATACGCCCTATCGAGAGGACCCAATATACAGGCCAAAGGTATAGAGGCATGACTGGCGTGATCGCTAAACTGATGTTTCCCACAGATGGGACTTACACCTACGTGGCTCGTAGTTCTGGGACTATATGGGTACGCTGAACCCTAGTCCAACTCGGTATTATGCTTCTCCCAATGAATTAAGTGGTTAACTAGTTATGACTGAATTTATGTAAATATTGGATAGCTCAAAATTGAACATGAAAACTGAGAATGCAATAATTAATCTGATAATGATGTATTAATAACTGAGGCATGTATAACTGAATAACTGAGATATCTGACCTAGCATGTGTAATTCAAGAACTAAATAAATACATAGCTAGTATTCTGAAATTCATGCAATAAACTAAGTAATAACGTGATAATCTGATTTGGAACATTTAAATAACGAATTCATGATGATCTGTTGAAATTCTAGAAACCCTAGGTTTGTTCATAATCATCGAATCAAGAATTTGACTGAATTCTAGGGACCTAATGGGCGAAAGGAACCCACTAGTGAAATCCCACATACCTAGTGACAAATTTCACGGAGAAATCCTTTGATTTCTGGGCTAGAACTAAAGAAAACTTGTTGTGTTCTTGGAGTTAGGGTTGGTCGCCTTTTTTCTCCTCTTACGCTCTAATATTTCTATGTTTTGATTAATGATTTGACTTGGATATGTTCTAGTTATGTTTCTAGGCTTAAACTGACTAAAACCTCATAATTTAGGGTCTTAACGGCATATCTTAGGGGTCCAACGAAATAGGAAAAGACCAAAAAAACCCTGACTTAATTGTTGTCGGTGTGACTGACGGATTGGACCTACGGGCCGTATATTGGTAGTTCAATCTACGGTCCGTAGATTGGGGTCGTTGATCAACTCTGCCTGACAGGGCTTCACTAAAACAAGCAAAACTTCTTACTCTGAGGACGAATTTTAGCAAACTCAGTGGCGTTGGGAAGAGGATTTAATTATCTATCATATCATAGGTTATGGGACACACAGTATAATCCTCTTTCCAACGCTACCGAGTTTTCTAAAATCCGAACTCCGAGTAAAAAGTTATGCTTGTTTTAGTGAAGCCCTATCACACAGAGCTGATCGACGACCCCAATCTACGGACCGTGATTGAACTACCAATCCACGACCCGTAGGTCCAATCCGTCGGTCACTCCAACAACAGTTAAGTCAGGAGTCTTTTGGTTTTTTCCTATTTCGTTGGGCCCCTAAGATACGCCGTTAAGAACCTAAATTATGAGGTTTTAGTCAGTTTAAGCCTAGAAACATACCTAGAACTTACCTAAGTCAAATCATTAATCAAAACTTAGAAAAATTAGAGCGTAAGAGGAGAAAAGAGGCGACCAACCCTAACTCCAAGAACGCAACAAGGTTTCTTCAGTTCTAGCCCAGAAATCAAAGGATTTCTCCGTGGAATTCATCACTAGGTATGTGGTATTTCACTAGTGGGTTCCTTTCGCCCATTAGGTCCCTAGAATTAAGTCAGATTCTTGATTCGATGATTATGAACAAACCTAGGGTTTCTAGAATTTCAACAGATCATCATCAATTTGTTATTTAAATGTTCCAAATCAGATTATCACGTTATTACTTAGTTTATTGCATGAATTTCAGAATACTAGCTATGTATTTATTTAGTTCTTGAATTACAAATGCTAGGTCAGATATCTCAGTTATTCAGTTATACATGCCTCAGTTATTAATGGATCATTATCAGATTAATTATTGCATTCTCAGTTTGCATGTTCAGTTTTGAGCTATCCAATATTTACATAAATTCAGTCATAACTAGTTAACCACTTAATTCATTGGGAGTAGCATAATATCGAGTTGGACTAGGGTTCAGCGTACCCATAGAGTCCTAGAACTACGAGCCACATAGGTGTAAGTCCCCTTTATTGGCAACATCAGTTTAGTGATCACGCCAGTCATGCCTCTATACCTTTGGCCGGGTATATTGGGTCCACTTGATGGGGCATATACATCAGACTCCACATTTAGCTCATGTTGTTTTATTATCGGTTATTAGTAGCTCCCACAGTTCACTCAGATTCTATTGCATTGACCTCATTTACAGTACAGTCAGTATTCAGTTTCATCACGTTATAATTTTGGTCATTGTATTCAGCTAACTCAGTATTCAACATCAATATCATGTTCAGATTATTTCATTGCTTTATTGCTTTGTTCAGTTATATGTTCTTTCACCTTTACTCTATCATGCATGCTTGGTACCTTTCAAGTATTGACGCATACGTGCACTACATCTTCTCGTGATGTAGGTTCAGGTTCTCAGCATCTAGATTATGCTTAAGTCGGTTCCTCATCTTCAGTTCAGCAACATCAGTGGTGAGTCCTCATTCTTTGAGGACTAGTGACATGTTTATCTTTATCGCTTTTAGTCTTTAGTTTCAGCTTTGCTAGACCTAGTTGGGGCATGTCCCAACATTTCTAGTCAGTTTAGAGGCTTACTCCAAACATAGTTAGATTCAGCTTAGTACTGAGTTAATATCTTTTTTGTATTAAACTCATTAATTATAGTATATGGGTATTCCCATCTTTTCATTTTTATTTATGATTTAGCTTCCGCATCAGTTTATTATCTTCAGTATGCTCATGATCATGCCAGAAGGGTTAGCTTGGGATCACTTATGGTCCTAGGTCTCGTTTCCACATCTCGGGGGTAGCTCATGGTGTGAAAAATTCCTTTTGTGCTAAGAGTTATGACCATGTGAAGTTGATCCAATCATTAATTTTCATCTAACTGGCTGTTGACCCTCACTTACGGTCAGACCTACGGACCGTGGATCCAACGGCGGTCTGCACTGGTCGACCGTAGTTCATGTCAAAGGCTGGGTAAAGGAGTCTTGATCCACGGACACATACCACAGACTATGGTCTTACCTACTGAATGTGGGTCTGTCCGTGGGTCGAGACTTAGCCAATTTTATGAGCTAGGTTGGGGATGGGTTGCAGTGGTGAACCTCGGACCACCAGCACGAGCCGTGGTCTAACCTACGGTCCGTGGATGGCAACCGTGGGTTGCACTTACAACTTCTCAAAATCTGCATTTTTAGTGTATTTCAGATACGGGGTGTTACACCTCTACTTCCTCCCAGAAGACCAAGATTACTCAGGTAATGATCCTGAAGATGGGGCATCTGGCCCGTTCAGCTGATGTGAGGGAGACCCGATTAGAGAGATATGTCCCCTTGATGATTGAGGTTGCTATCTTAGCTGCACTGACTCCCCTCTGGGCTTTTGTTGATGATCTGGCTACCATAGTTATAGCTTTTGAGAGCAGGAAAGGGTAGACCTCCGAGGTTACGGCTTTGAGAATTGAGCTAGCTGACTTAAGGAAGGACGTAGACTATCTATAGTCTACTGACTTCACTTCATTACTGGAGGTTGCAGATGATTTAGACGCTCTAAGACTTCAGAGTTTCCTTCGGCCACCACCGAAAATGTACACATGGATGAGGCAGCAGTTGTTGAGTCGGATGTTGAGACCGACGAGGAACATATAGAGATACGAGATGAGAGCATATATGGGCACTTTCTAGATCTTGAGGAGATGATTATACAGTCGGTGATCTAGACATCACTGACCGAGACGTCCATGGCAGCTCCTAGTGGGTCTGGTACTACCGTTCCTTCTAAGGTGACTCCGGGCACTGATGCCCAAGTCTAGATTGATGTACCAGGCACTGATGCCTAGACAGATGGAGCGACTGTGTAAATAAGATCTCCTCTTTACCACCCACTCTGTCTTACTCTTATTTTAACTTCTGAATATTTATTTTGTTTGCATTTGAGGGAAAATGACTTTATTTATGGTGGAGTGAGGCCCACCTTTTTTGTGACCTTTTGTGAATATTGGTTTTGTTTATATATTTTTGGGTTTTGAGCTGAAATTGTGTTGTACACCAATTGTTGCGGATGTTTGAGCTTGTGGCTCTGTGTTTTGAATTGTAAATGATTTTTGACCTTTTAGAAAAAATTTGCCAACTCTTGTTTGTGTTGAATGTGGTTGTTCTTTTGCAAATTTGGGTATCGGTTTTGATCAATACCGGTGACTTGAATAGTGCTCATAATCAAACTAAAATGAATGTGCGGCTACGATGAGGCTAAATGAAGTTGCATAGTCAATATGTGAACTCTTTGCATCTCATTGTGACTAACCATGTATCGAATTAAGTCTCTTGTGATGAACATTGCACACTAATGAAAGTGTGGAATCTTGTTTGACTTTGGTGTTAATGTCTTGTGTGATGAGCTTACCATGAACCATGTATGATGACACCTAGAATTTGCCCCGTTGGTCCGGTTTACTAAGTGATGTGAACTCTTGAGATGATATTAGGCAACTTTAAAGAGTGTGAACCAATTTGACATTATACCTCTTTTTGTGGCCTACCTTGTGAGTTCGTGAACCCTGCTTGAGCACCCTTTGAACCTTAACCTTTTCTTGGAAGAAACTTGATGACATTGTGACCTTTAATTGATCCATTATCCATAATCCTCATGATTTGTGGTTTGTTTGAATAGTCAACTTAGGCCAAAAGCCTAAGTCTAAGTTAGGGGTGTGGTGAAAAGAGAAGGTAAATCAAGGAGTGCAAGAAAGTCCCCTTTTACCCATGTTTTGAGAAAAATGGAACCCATCCATACCAAAAAGAGGAAGAAAAGAATGAAAAAGAAAAAAAAGAAAAAGTTCTGGAATAAAGTTGTGAAAATACAAAAAGAAATGGGCTTTCCAACATTCCATGGAAAGTGAATAATGGGATGACTTGTGAGCACGAATGAAAAATGATGAAGAAAAGGAAAGGAAGTGTTGTTCATACCACATTTCATGAGTACTATAGCCATTGAGCCTAAATGGACATACCTTTGCACTCAACCCCATTACAAGCCTTGAAAACACCTTTTTGATCTTGAGTGAGCTGAAACAAATGTTGGTTGGAAAATACGGGCAAACCTATGGGTGAAATCATACATTGTGTTCATCTTTGTGAGTGTGAGCGTTGCATTTGATTCTGGAACTTTAAAGGAATCATTCTTTGTGTGAGGTCACACTACAACAAAAAGGCTTATTAAAGACCAAAATATAGTGACAAGTTATAAATATGGTCCCTAAAATATACTTATAAGGATGATATTATTTACTAGTCTCTATTTGACTATATTATTTTCTAATAACAAATAAACTTGTCCCTAAATGAAATTTTCAGCGGGAACTACAAGGAAGAGCGGGAACTAAAAGGCTCTAAAAAAATTTCTCTCTCTATAATTATAACCTAAAACCCCCAAATCCATTGATAAAGCTATTAGATTTTTCTCTCTCTCTAGCAATATGCCAAAATCGCTGTGCATAGCTCTGAAGTCTCCTTACTCTTGAATCTTGAAGGCATTATTGGCAGAAAAATCTCCTAAATCTTGAAGCTTAAAGGCATTATTGGAAGAAAAACGTTTCACCTACAACTTGTATCTACATCTAAAGTAAGTTTATTCCTCCTGATTCATCTCCCCCTTCTTCTTTTTCTGTAAATCTGCCATTTTTCTTTCTGCTGGTCGAATTTTATGTGATTGGGCTCTTATAGATACTCATTGTTATTGTGTAAGGACTGAAAATGATAGTTTTATAGTTAAGGCTTGGGGTTGAGGTTCAAAGAGGAGATATTTGAGAGTTTATTTAAGATTTTCTCTGTTAGGGTTGTATAATTGCTAGGGCTGCCAAGAAATTTTGGTAAGGCTGGCATTGCAAAAAAAAATTCCATCAGGTGATGAATATGTAGAATATTTTTACCATTAGTGTCTTTAATTCAGTTCCCAGTTTATGTGCTTTGAATTTGAATGGGTTTTTTTATTGTATAACTATTGTATTCAATTTTTAAGTATAATGTGACACTAAAAAGATTAGACGAGAAAGAAACGAAATTGTGAATGAGCATTGATAAAGCATTTGATTGTAGTTTCCTTTTTGTGGTGTTTCAAATATTGTTTTAATTGTTATTTTCTACTACAACTAGTGCTGCATATTGGTTTCTAAAGTTACTACTTGTGGCGCATTTTTGAAATCTTATGCTACATGGAAATTTGTGGTTGTTTGTCATTGTTGTTTTGGTGGTTGTTGTTTTCAATTAGATGCTATATGTTTTATTGAAATTGTTTGGATCCTCGTGTAGTTTGATAAAAAAAATTGTTGGAGAAGTTGTTGATAAGTTTAGCTTTGTGAAACATGAAAAAGGTCATTAGTTCACATGGATGTCTCATAATATAGTTTAACTCGCAGTGTGTAGTGTTCTGTACTATATTATGCGACATCCACGTGGATGTCTGCGAGTTAAACTTGTCGTCTTTATTTGAAGTTCAGTAGTAGGTTTGGGATGTCGCATCTGTTAAGACCTTTTAGTTTTATTATATATAGCAGCACATATTCAATTAAAAGAAAAGATGTTATTAGTCCATTTTAGATATTTATTTTTTAATTATTAGGATGATTGACTAGTTTAATAGAAAGTAATGTTCATCTTAGTAAATTTGTTATCCTAAAGTATGATTGATCTAACTCTTATATATAATCCAAGGTTATGGCACCAAGTAAGCAATGGATGCAACTTGTTGATGATCGACTTAATGAGGCCTACTTTATCAGGGTGGAAAATTTTTTGAATTATGCTTTTCAAAGGACAGGAGAAATGTATGAAATACGATGTCCGTGTGTTAAATGTTGTAATACCACATTAGGAACACGTGAGACAGTTAGAACACATTTGAAAGTATATGGAATAATTAAAAATTATACCTTTTGGTATCATCATGGGGAAGTCTTAGGTGAGCCAGAATCACAATGTGAAGATGAAGATGATAATGAAGTAGAAAATTGTGAGAATGAGGATGAAATACGAGAAATTTTGAGAGATTTCTATCCTAATCATTATGGACACACTTTAGATGTTGATTGTGATGATTCACTTGAAGAGGAACCAAATGTTGAAGCCAAAAAGTTTTATAGCCTATTGGGAGACTTTGAGAAGCCACTGTATCAAGGTTCAAAAATTTCGAAACTTTCAACTTTGATTAAGTTGCTTCACATAAAAAGTATGGGTCGTTGGAGTAATGAGTCATTTACAATGTTGTTAAAAATGTTAAAAGAGGAGTTGTTGCCAGATGAAGCCGATTTGCCAAATACATATTACGGGGCAAAGAAGGTAATTCGAAATCTTGGGCTTTCCTACGAAAGAATTGATGCTTGTAGAAATGATTGCATGTTATATTGGAAGGAGGATAACTTACTTGATTCTTGTAAAGTTTGTGGTGAATCTAGATGGAAAGTTGATAAACGTAACGGGGAAGCAAAGAACAAAAAAGGTAAAAAGATTGCATCAAAGATTTTACGCTATTTTCCATTAAAACCTAGGCTTCAAAGGTTATTTATGTCTTCAAAGACATCTTCTCTAATGACATGGCATCATGGCGAAAGAGTTGATGATGGAATAATGAGGCACCCAGCTGATTCAATGGCATGGAAATCATTTGATGAACTTCATCCTTCATTTGCAGCCGAGCCTCGTAATGTTCTACTTGGACTTGCGAGTGATGGTTTTCAACCATTTCGGAATGCAAAAACCTCATATAGCATTTGGCCGGTGGTACTTATTCCTTATAACTTACCACCTTGGTTGTGTATGAAACAAGAAAATTTTATCATGTCCATGCTTATTCCTGGTCCAGATAGTCCAGGTGATGCAATTGACACATATCTTCAACCTTTAGTAGAAGAATTGAAGGAGCTATGGAATATTGGTATTGAGACCTTTGATGCATCAACCAAACAGAATTTTAAGCTATATGCTTCTTTGTTATGGACCATCAATGACTTTCCAGCATATGGAAATTTATCTGGATGGAGTACCAAAGGAAAATTGGCATGCCCATGTTGCAACAAAGATACTTCCTCAATCAGATTGACCAATTGTAAGAAAGAAAGTTTTATGGGTCATCGTCGTTATCTTCCTCGTAATCACAAATGGAGGAATGATAAGAAGTCCTTTGATGGTACAGAAGAGAAGAGGCTCCCACCGAAAAAAACGTTTTGGTATTGAGATTCTTCATCAAGTTCAAGATCTTGAAGGGTTACAGTTAACAAAGGAACCAAAGGAAAGAATCAAAATATCACATGATAGTCGAAAAGATAATTGGAACAAGAAGAGTATCTTTTTTGAACTTCCATATTGGGAGTCTCTTTTGTTGCGACATAATTTGGATGTTATGCATATTGAGAAAAATATATGTGATAATATTTTGGGGACAATTATGAATGCCAAAGGAAAGACCAAGGACACTATTAATACTCGGCTAGATTTGAAAGAAATGAATATAAGGCCGGAGTTGCACCCTATCCAGAAAGGTGAAAAATATGAAGTTCCAACTGCATGTTACACCTTATCTCCACAAGAAAAGCACAATTTCTGCCTGTTTTTGAAGAATTTAAACGTTCCAGATGGATTTTCATCCAACATTTCTCAGTGTGTTAACTTGAAAGATCACAAAATTTCTGGTTTAAAGAGTCATGATTGCCATGTTATTCTCCAACATTTACTCCCTCTTGCACTACGTGGTATGTTGTCCAAAGAAGTGTGTGAGCCACTAATTGAATTATCTTTATTTTTTAATATGATTGGAGCTAAGTTATTAAGGGTTGATGACTTGGAGCAGGTTGAGGCTCAAATTCCTATAACTCTTTGCAAGTTAGAAAAGGTATTTCCGCCTTCATTTTTTGATGTCATGGTGCACTTGCCTATTCACTTAGCTAATGAAGCTATGCTTGGTGGACCTGTCCAGTATCGATGGATGTATCCCATAGAACGATGGTTATATTTTTTGAAATCTCTCATTGGTAATAGGGTTTGGCCAGAAGGTTGTATTGCAGAGGGTTACATTGCAAAGGAATGTATGAATTTATGTTCAAGATATCTGCATACAATTGACACAAAATTTAATAGGCCAGAACGAAACTATGATGGTGGTTTGAAAAAATCTGATGGAGGATTATCTCTATTTTGTCAATCTGGAAAAACATTGGGGGCTCCAAAACAGTGTGATCTTGAAGCAAATGAATTAGAGCAAGCACATATCTACATACTAAAGAATTGCGATGAAGTTCTACCATTTCTAGAGTATGATTTTTTTCTACATATCATACTTCATTGCCTTGTTTCTTTAGGATTATTTTTTTGTATGACATTTGTGGTTCAATTTAAATTTGTAGAGAGTTTGCACAAATTCATGTAGATTCTACTCAACACTTGTCTGGTGATGAATGGAATAGACAATTTATTGAATGGTTTCAAGATAAGGTGAGTAATATATACACATCAAATTTGGAAATCTAATATTGAGTTACTCATTTAGAAGTGATCAATTTTATCTTGTTGATAGGTTGCACAATTGCATAAAGAAGATGATAGTCGGATCATGGAAGATCTCCTTGCACTTTCACGTGGTCCTACTAAATATGTATTATATTATAATGGTTACATTGTCAATGGATATAGATTCCATGCAGAAGCTTATGATAAAAATTTAAGGACTCAAAATTGTGGTGTGGTTGTCGTTGGTGAAACTGATAAACATAGTGACAACATTGATTACTATGGAGTTTTAACCGATGTTCTTGAATTGCAATTCACGGATAGAAGAGTTGTTTTGTTTGAATGCAAATGGTTTGATGCATATGATAAGACAAAAGGAGTGAAAATAGATGAGTATGGCATTGTAAGTGTAAATTGGGGGCGATTTTTGAAAATAAATGAGCCTTTTGTATTAGCTGATCAAGCCTCTCAAGTATTTTATGCTAATGATAATTCCAATAGAGGTTGGTGTGTAGCGAGAAAGGTACAACCTCGTGATTCCTATGAAATTGTGCAACAAAAGGACAATGAATTTGAAGATTTAGAAAATTCTTCACAAAATAAACGAAAAAGAATGATTGAGGTGAAGTATCTCCTTAAGCTTTAGCATATTCATTATTATACATTTTGATACATGATTTTTGTTAGTACATTATTTTTATAGTGTCTTCATTTTTTTGCCAAGTATATGATTTTTAGAATGTTTTTTCATTTTTTTTGTTAACACATTGTCTTTGTTTTTTGTTAGGTTTGATATGAAACCATCCAAGGATGAAAATCAGGTGGCATCTAGGGTGAAAGCTACTACTAAATATGCATGTGTGCCACCGGGTGCTATAGGAAAGGGACGAGGAAGAGGGCTTAAATCTATGTTGTCTTTAGGGGTGTCAAGAACTGATATTCCATTTTCGCCATCTACTGATCAAGTTATGCAGTACAATCAATTTCCTGAAACAAGTATGGGTTTTTATTTTTATTTGTGTTATTAATTTGTACGAGGAATTTTAATACTAATTTTTTATTGTCGATTTTCTTATACTAGGTGTGGTTGCAAAGGGACGAGGAAAAGGTCTTAGATCTATGTCTAATGCTCAAGGAGTGCGAACAATGAACAAAACCTACTTGAGTGTTGAGAAAGGACATATTCCATCTTTTTCATCTACTGATGAACTTATGCAATACATCAAAACAAATTCATCAAGTATGATTCTACAATATATTATGTTTTAGAATTGCATTTAATTTATTGTTAATGTTTAACTGATATGATTTCTTGCACTAGGTGCTCAAGGGAAGTATCAAGGGCTTAAATCTATGTGCTCAATTGAAGATTCTGAAAATGAGGGGAGATCTTTCAATCAAAATGATCGTTATGTTAGTCAAAATATGTCAAGACCTTCTGCTGATCAAGGATGGCGAACAATGAATAAAAAGTTTTTGGCTTTTGAGAAAGAGCATATGCAAGCTGATGTTCCAATTTCTCTTTCTACTGATTATGTTATGGAGTCCCCCCCCAACATTTGAAACAAGTATGATTTCTTAAATTTTTTTCTTTTTCAGAATTGAATTTAATTTGATTCAAGTACTTTTACTGATACAATTTCTTGCATTAGGTTTCTCTCAAGGATTGCGAACAATGAATAAAAAGTTTTTGGCTTTTGAGAAAGAGCATATGCAAACTGATGTTGCATTTTCTCTTTCTACTGATGATGCTATGGAGTCTATCCCAACATTTGAAACAAGTATGATTTCTTTATTTTTTTTCTTTTTCAGAATTTAATTTAATTTAATTTAATTCAAGTATTTTTACTGATATAATTTCTTGCATTAGATTTATCTCAAGGATTAAGAACAACAAATAAAGCTTCCTTGGCTCATGAGAAAGAGCGTTTGCATTCTGATATTCCAATTTCTCCTATTGATCAAGTTAAACAGTCTGCCCAAACAGCTGAAACAAGTATGCTTTCATTTCTGAAATCTATTTGATCACAAGTTTATCATATGTACAATATTTTCTACCATTTATAAATTGTGTAAATGTAGGTTCATGTGCTACTGGAATGGATAAAAAGGTTTGAGGAAGTAACAAGTGCAAAGAAGTTGCATTGCTTGATATTGGACAAAAGCTAAAAGTGACATTTTACAATAATCGAACAGTTGGGAAGAATAGTAATCTATTTTCGAGGCACTTGGGAAAAATAGTTCGTGATCGTAATATATGTCCATTGGGAGTATCATCATGGAAACACATTAAGGAGGAAAAGCTAAATCACATGTGGGCTGTTGTTAAGGTAATTGGATTAAGTATTTCAATTTCTTCTTGGGCTACTCTCTTCTTAATACAATTCTTGTTGCTTAATTAGTGTGCTCCTTCATGTTTCAATTTGATACATTATAGGATAAATTTGATAGTGATGACATGAATAGTCATAGAGATCATGTTTTGGGATGGATGAAAGAGTTATGGAATAAATGGAGAGGTCAATTGCATGAAAAGTATGTGAAGGGTAAGCCTATCCAAGAGGCTCTTAAGAATATGCCTAAGGGGGTAGAAAAGAAGCAATGAGAGTGGTTGGTAAAAGAACATTTTACTTCAAAAGATTTTCAGGTTTGACATATTACCTAATTATGTAATTTGTTTCATACTATGATTTCATTTTGATAATTTATTTATAACATTTGAATTTAATGTTGTTACTCAAATATAGGCGAGAAGCAATAGAAACGCAATAAATAGAGCTAAGCTGAAAATGCTTCATCATATTGGTAGCAAGCCAATTAGAGAGATTATTTATCAAAAGGTGTTACCATCAAATCTTTTTCTGTCTTAATATTGATGAACCGTTCTTTGACATGTTTACTTTTATGTAAAGGGCGGAAAAGATGGCAATCCACCAGATTTGGCAACTATCTTTTACGAGACTCGCAAGAAGAATAACACACTAGTTGATTCTGAAACAATCGAGAAGCATGTGCGTTTGGTTAATTGAACATGTTCTTAACATTTAGTTATTATGGGATCTGGAAAAAAAAATTCCTCTATACACTCTGTAGGCTCAAATTCAAGAATTGGTGGAGTCTGAACCATCACTTTCTAGCATAGAAATTGTTGAGAAATGCTTTGGACCTCAAAGTCGTAGTCATGTATTTGGCTTTGGAGGTGGAGTAAAAGCAACAGATTTGAAAGGTGGGACTTCCTCAAAAGCTGAATTGTTGGCTGAGCTACGTTCAACTCAAAAGGAAAACCAGTCTTTGAAGGATTGCGTGTCTAACTTTCAAAATGAGATGAAAGAACTGAAGCAATTGAAAGAATTTTTTTTAGCGCAACACCCTAATTATCAGCCTCCAATTCAAGAGAATGACTATTCGGATCCTTGATTATACCATGTGAGTAAAAACTTACCTGAAACATCAATTTATTGTTCTGGTTCTGCGTAGCAAAGCTATTAATTGCTGGTTGTTTTATCTTAAAATGTATTTGCACGTTTGATAAATTTTAGAATGATAAATAGTCTATAAATTTGGATCACTATTGAATAGTACTAACCTCATTCTAATGGAGAAAATATTGCGAAGAGCTCTGTCAATATCAGATTCTTCTAATTTTTGCTTCTTCAAAGCTAACTCGTGATAAAATTTTACAGAGAAAATTGACTTTTGGCTATTTAAGGATTTTCAAGTGATGATAACAAACTCATTTAGAACATGTAAGCTCTTCTTCCTCTCTTAACCTTAACTTTTTGACTAAGTTTTGTTCCTTGTAAATTTTCGTTTGCGATTACAGTTTACTCGTCACAATATAAGTAATTCTTGATGTTTTACTGTACAATCGTCATAGCAACATTAAGCTGACTGGAAACTCAGACCATTTTATGACAATATGTTTCTAACTTGTGTAGTCATCGAGTACCTCATATGATGATATTAGTTTTTTGGTAAGTTGAATTTATTACCAAAGTGAACAGTCCAAAACAAAATCATCCAGGAGCCTTGGACAAGCAGCCCCAAGCTCTACCAAACATCACATTTTAGTAACTATCCATTCCACTTTCCCCATATCTCCTCTCATCTTCTTATAAACATTTCTAATAGATTATTGATCCATAAGCAGCAAAGTATGTTCATTTGAAACCTTAACATTCCCTGTCCACAGAAACCTTCTACAAATACCTTCTACATCTTGTCTATAAGAGGCTTGCATTGGGATATAGATATTCTTTTAGTACTCAAGGGTACCCCCAAGTATCTAAAAGGCAATTCTCCTTTGATAAACTGAAGCTATTGTAGTATTTGGTCTTGAACAGCCTGTTTGATTCCTCCAAAATACACACTGCTTTTATCTACATTTGCCACCAGTCCTGAAGCCTCTGAAAATTGCATAAAACATTTATGTAGATAGCTCACAGACTTTATATCTCCCCTGCAGAACATCAACAAGTCATCAGCAAAGCTAAGTTGAATGATTTTTTGTCTCTTACACCTAGGATGGTAATGGAACTCATGGTTAGTATGAAGGCTTTTTAAGACCCTTGTGAGATAATCCATGGCTAATACAAAGAGAAAAGGCGACATGAGATCCCCTTGTCTAACTCCTCATCTAGCTTGGAATGGCTTTGTAGCTTTTCCATTGACCTGAAATGAGTAGGATACAGTAGTAGCACATTGCATAATCCATTTGATCATCACTACCGGGAACTTCATCTCATATAAAATTTGCTCCAAGAAGCTCCATTCAAGAGAGTCATAAGTTGTAATGACCTTCCCGGTCATTTCTGTGTCTTGCCTTCTATGTGTCGTTTAGAGCGTTCCTGTAGCGACCCCAAGTCATTTATGACTTGCTGGGACTGACAGTTCAGTCACCTGGTCGTTCGTTTGGTCTTGGTGCGAGTTTTTATGTTTTAGAGTTTATGAACCTTGAACGATCATTTTCGATCAAAAGTTCAAGAAGATGACATCGGAATCCAATTTTGATGATTCCATCAGCTCCGGAAGGGTCATTTTAGGCTAGTAGCATGGTCGACATGACTCCCGAGGTTTTTAGTGTGAGTCGGTGCGATTAGACGTTTTAACTTTAAGTTTAAGCCTAAGTTTGACTTTGGTCAACATTTTGAGTAAACGCGCTCGGATGAGAATTCTGTCAGTGCGGTTAGCTCCGAAATGTTGAGTTTGGTCTAGATTGACCCTCCTTTTGTGTCCCGAGGTTTTCGATCAATTTTCTGCAATTTTTCCAACAACTAAAAACTCCGACGGGGTACTCCGATCTCGTTCGGAACCCCGTGCACGCAAACGAGATATGCAACCATACCAAATTCGATATTCCGGACTCAACGGCGGAGTCAAAATTTCCACCAAAGGTCATCTTGATAAAAAGTGGGTCCCACTTCCAAAGGCCATTTTAAGTCAAAACCCACAAAAGGGCTCGGAAAGATATCGAAAATCTCGGGACACAAAAGGAGGGTCAATCTAGACCAAACTCAACATTCCAGAGCTAACCGCACTGAAGGAATTCTCATCCGAGCGCGTTTACTCAAAATGTTGACCAAAGTCAAACTTAGGCTTAAAGTTAAAGTTAAAACGCCTAATCGCACCAACTCACACTAAAAACCTCGGGAGTCATGTCAACCATGCTACTAGCCTAAAATGACCCTTTCGGAGCTGATGGAATCGTCAGAATTTGATTCCGATGTCATCTTCTTGAACTTTTGATCGAAAATGATCGTTCAAGGTTCATAAGCTCCAAAACACAAAAACTCGCACCAAGACCAAACAAACGACCAAGTGACCGAACTGTCAATCCCAGCAAGTCATAAATGACTTGGGGTCGCTACAGGAACGCTCTAAACGACACACAGAAGGCAAGACACAGAAATGACCTGGAGGGTCATTACATAAGCTTTCTTCATATCCACCTTTTAGAAATACCTTTCCTAGCCTAACCTTTCACTAGTTCATGGCTTAGAATGATATTGTCATGGATTGCTCTCCGTGGTACAAATGTTGACTGGTTAGGATCAACTATGGAGCTCATCACCTTCTGTAACCTTGTTGTGATCACTTTATAAATGATCTTATACAGTACTGTGCAACATGAAATAGGCTTATATTCCCCAATTCTTGTAGGACTGGCGACTTTTGGAATTAGAGTCACTGATGTACAATTAATAGGTGGGTACATGGTTCCTGTTTCAAAAAACAATAATACTGCAGTTATAATATCCTCTCCCACTACTGGCCAAGCCCTCTTAAAAAAATAAACATTGAATCCATCATATCCAGGAGCCTTCATATAATTTATGCCTTGCAATGCTATTATCATTTCCTCCCTTGTCACTTTGGTTGCTAGTAGTATTTGCTGCTCCCTATTTAATGTATTTCCATTCTTCATGACAGTTGTACTCACACTAGGTATATTCTGAGCTGCCTTGCCCAACAGATCCTTATAAAATGTATTCACTTCCAATTCAAGAGCTTCTTGCATCTGAGCTTTAATGCCTTCTGAGGTCATGAGACATGTAATTGTATTTTGAGCCACCCTGTTCTTCATGTTAGCAAAGAAGTATGTAGTATTTGCATCACCTAATTTTAGCCATTGTACTCTCTACTTCTGTTGCATAACACTTTCTTCAATCTTACTCCATTTCTCCAATTGTATATGCAGTTCCTTTTCATGCTGTCTGTTGAAGGCTACTGCACTAGGATCCCTCATACTCTCTTGTAGACTATGCAGTTGACCTCTGATATCTTTGACCCTGTTACTCACTTCTTTAAACTCCATGATGTTGAGTTGTTTAAGGTTTGTTTTCACCCTTTTTAGCATTTGCCATATGTCGTTCATATCCTTCTTATGTCCTCTCACCCATGCTTCTTTCACTCGTTGTAAAAATTCTGGATGCTCAGCAACACAATTGAAAAACTTAAATGCCTTGTGACTGCATCTACTTTGTCTGTCTAACTCCAAACTAAAAGGGGAATGATCAGAAGTACATGGATTCATTACAGTGACCTCTATTAGAATCATATTCAGCATTCATTCGCCATTCACTATTGCTCTTATCTATTTTGCTACAAGTACGCCCATTAGACCATGTATAAGTTCTGCCAATTGATTTCAGTTCTGACATACCAGTATCAAGCATAAACTGATTAAAGTCCCTTATTTCTCCCTTTTGAAATGGATTGCCTAGTTTTCTATCTTCACTTGAGAGAATAGCATTGAAGTCTCCGATGCATATCATAGGTTCTTGTGTCCTTGTGGAAATCCCTCTCAGATCTTCCCATAGTTTAAGTCTAGTATGAATAGTATGCATGCCATAAACCACCACCAATTGGAACTTTATGTTGTTCCTCTTCACAACTACTCTGCCGTGTATATATTGCTCAGCCTTGTTCAAAGTTATGCACTCAATTAGTTGAGGATCCCAAATCAACCAGATTATACCCTGATCACTGTGTTCATAATTTGCTTCCCATTTTCATCCTTGTGCACCTTTCTCCTTGAGCTTATTTTCTATCATCTTTGGTCACGACAATATTGTGTTCAACACTTCCTAAAAGAAAATAGCCTACAAAGTTCCAACTCTTGCAGCAATTAGTGTTGCAACTGCTACCATTATATTGTGTACAACAATTTCCCACAAAAAATGGCAACCAAAATCTCACCTGTTGCAGCAATTAGTGTTACAGCTGCAATTTTTATTTGATTTAATCACTTCTTTCTGTTTATCTTTATAGATAGGTCTTCTAAATGAAAGTTTTATTTCTTTTGCAGATTTTGGATGCTAAAATTTGCAAAAAGCCAATGTTAAACAACATGTAGATTGACCATTTTTTGCTGGGAAGGTGAAGGCAACTTTGGATTATAGTTTAAGGCTAGTATATGATTTTTTTGCTAAGCGTTCATGATCACAATATTGTTACTAGCTTACCTCATTGTTGTATATATTCAGATGCCTTATACTCACCTTATTTTGTAATTACATAATATATTATATATGAAAGCAACAAGTTTATATTAATTATCGTATTTTCTAGGTGCAAATGCAATGTGATTTAAGGACTAGATTGTAAATCCTTAAAATCCTTTTGAGTAGGAAGTCTGTAATGGTTGCAAAATGATTTATGGATCACCTTCAAAATGGTCCCGAAATGATTTAGGGACCAGCTTAAAAGTTTTCGTAAATTGATTTATAGACGAGCTAAAATCTGGTCGCAAACTAATTTACAGACCAGCTTCCAAACTGGTCGCAAAATGATTATGGACCAGCATATAAGTCATCCCAAAATGATATATGGACCAGCTAGAATCTAGTCGCAAAATGATTTAACGACCATAATTTGGATTTCATATGTGCAAATAGGTACCAGATATATGGTCCCTAAATGTATTTTAGGGACAAGTATTATACTAGTCCCGAAAAAGAATCAGCGACCAGCCCGATAATCTCGTCCCTAAAGGTCCTTAGCGACTAAGGGTATAAGGACAAGTGCAGCTGGTCACTATTGTCCTATTTGGGACCAGATTCTTACTTATAGCGACCAGTTTTCCCTTCGCTATTGAGCAGTTTTCTTGTAGTGTCATTTAAGTACCTTTGTTGAGCTTGAACTTGCATTTGAAGCAAGTATTGTGAGCTGGAGGTTCTTTGATATTGGTGAGTCACAACTTCACTCTTTGAGTGCACAATTGATCTTTGCATGAGTAAGTTGACTCTTTTTGTGTGCATTCATGATTGAATCTTGTGTAGCACTATTTGAGACATCATTATTGAACTGCTGAACTTGAGTTTTACTTGAGGACAACCAAAAAGTTGGGGGTGTTGATGAGTCCACGATTTGAACTCATTTAGGGCTTTATTTGAATAGATTCAGTGTCCTCAAATGCATATTTTGTACCAATAACTTATGTAAATCCTTGAATTTCAGGTATTTGGATTGAGAAACAAAGCATGGAAACTATTAAGCAAAAGAAACAAGAAAGCAGAAAGAACAAAGGAAAGAAGGCGTGACGATTGCCTAACCCATTAGACGACTTGCCGAACAGCCAGGGTCTCGCCTAATGTTCTAGAGGGACAGGCCCTGAAGGAGAAATCTAGTCAGCGATTCGCCGAATGGTTCCGCGATGCAGTGCCATATCAACCAAAGTTACAAAACCTGAAGATGCTGAAAGCAAAAGCAAAACGGCAATGAAAATGACCAAAGGGCGGATCGCCGATTGGATGGTCGATCCCGAATAACTGAGCAGACTGAACCTCCGCAGCACACTTTTTGACAACTATAAATACTTGATTAAATTTTTAGCTTAGGAGAGAGATTTTGTGTGGAATCATATTATTATTCAGTTTTTGAAGTTGTGAGCTTAGAACTGAATAGAGAGACAATATTTCCTTAGCTTTGAAGATTTGAAGATTTCCATTTCTAAGAAATTGGAAGTGGGTGTTGAAGATTCTTCATCTTAGACCTTTATAAAGACTATATCAATCCTACCCAGTTGATGGAAACACAACTTGGTAATGATTTTTACCTTTTTAGTATGTCTAGCTAAAACCCCAATTTTTGGGGTGTGATTATGTGATTATGGATTGATTTAATTATTGGGTATTGTTAATTGATAGTTTATTTGTTGTTTAAAAGTGATTTCGTTCAGTAATTGTTGTTGAATTTAATGGATTGTAGTTGCAAATATAGTCTTAACTTCATGTTTTTGGCCTGCGAGAGAGAGAGGTTTTAAAACCAAAATTACTGAATCGATGGTCTGTGGGTATTAGGTTGTCATGGGTTCAGCTCAAGAGAGTGAATCCTAAACCATTTTCCACACATTCAGCTCGAGAGAGTGAATGGACTAAAGCGAAGGTTGTGCTTCATTGCTGCTTATTGGTGTTCGAGAGAAAGTTTAGCCCCACTAAAGTCTAGCTTATTCACCGATTTGCAGTTGTTTACTATTAATTACAATTACCTGGTTGTTTACCTTAACCCATAATCCAATCACATCCCAAGAATCCCGTCTCCATATTTGTATTTTCGTGCTATTTGTTGTTTTACTTGATAATACAAACAAACCCCTTGATATTTGACACTTGTGTCACCTATAATTTAAACCTTGCTTTTATTCGTCAATATTTTTAGCTATGATTGACTAGAGCATATTCTTACTTGTCTATTGATTCTCGATTACAAATCACTCCCTTGGAACTGGACCCCAACTCACTAGTTGGGTTATATTACTATTGAACGATCGTTGGTACTTAGTATTGGATGAAGTATCTTTGATAGCGTTATTATTTATCACTCGGGCTTCGTGTTCTATGTCTAATGCTATGGAGTGTAAACTAGATCCCCCATCTTTAATTCATGATCTACTAAACATTCCTTTGATTAATAATTGATTAGAATACCTTTTTTGGAAGACAAAAAAAGTGTAATGTATCTCATACATAAAAAACCTAATGCATATTCGAGAAAAAATGAATCCATGCACCAGCATATCAATAGTAAAATAATTGAATTTATGCCATGCTAAACGATGATAATGGTGTTCAGAAATTTGTTGATTGCTTTTCCTCGTGGATAGAACTCCATTCTAACATATAGACATACATTCTATAATTTAGAGTGTTGGATGATCTCAGATGAAATACATTAGGAATCTAGTACGCCATATTGTTCATGAACTAATTGAAGGCCCAAAACTTGTTTATATGCAAGTGAACTTATACACAGCGAAGAGGTTTCCACCAAGCTAGGTTCATCTGGTATTGTCATTAAGTACATTAACACCATTATACAAATGAATCGATCCTTAAGTCTAAACCAAATGTACTTGCTACTTTGAGTAGTACAACTACCAAGGCTTCGTTTTCCATATTTTTCTTACAACAAAACTACCCCAACATGACTTGTTCAGTACTCTCCTCTCCTTCATTTCATAAATTACGGTTAAACTACCAGATAAATGAAGATACCACTTGGTTTAATTTAAATTTCCTGAGTTCAAAGCAAAGGACATGAATCTTGACATTTGTAAAAGAATTTGAATTTGTTTCCCCAGGTAGTACATGGAAATACCTCATAGTTTTTACAAATGTTTCAGGCCATGCGGAGGTGCCACTTTAAGAGCACTCCCAACTTATGAATAGAATTCCAACCTTAACCACATATTTTTTTTAAAAGGCACTACAATTACATCTTTTGACTTAATTCAATGGCAGAAAATTTATAAAGGGTTTTGAGGCCATGGTATAAAGATAAAACTACCCTGTTTGAAGTTAAGATTGTAATAATTTGACAAGATGTAGCCTCACTAATTAATCAACGTATCATCATCATTATGTCTACTAATAACTTAATTATTGCACACAATTCATTCTCCTTCTTTTAATCTATATTCTACGATATGATTCAGTTATGATCATGACTCTAAAGAATCTTTGGTGGTTGGTCGACCCACAAGCACAAATAGCAGATAACTCTATCATGTTAGACTTAGGCAGATGAGAAGAAATCACATAACAATTACTTTCTCTGCATTAGGCTTAGAAATATACATTAACCGTGTACTTAGAAATGACTTATATGTTTATTAGCTACTACTAATGATAACTAAGATGCTTTTGAATTGAATTATCATTGTGAAGATCTATGCTGAACTGGAGAGGTGCACTGTTGGTGTTGAATGTGAGCTTGATAAAAGCTACAAATGGACATTTCTGCAGCAACCATAAGGTATATATTTCTCTTAAACCAGACTCAACATCAATCATAAGTATATGTTTTTTAAATGCTTATCATCTAGTTAATATCGTAGGATTCATTATGTGTTCCAAAGAAGTGTCCATTTGTAGATTTTAGCAAGCTCATGTTCAACACCAAGAGTGCGCCTCTCCAGTTCATCATAGATCTTCACAATCATAATTCAATTAAAAAGCATCTTAGTTATCATTAGTAGTAGCTAATAAGCATATAAGTCATTTCTTAGTACAAGGTGAATGTATATTTCTAAGCCTAATGCAGAGATAATAAATGTTATGTGATTTCTTCTCATCTGCCTAAGTCTAATAGGACAGAGTTATCCACTATTTGTGCTTAAGGAGAAAACAAATCATTTAATATTGCACTCTTTCATTAAAAGTGAATCCTAATGTTGTTACTATGTGAACATCATTTGATGCATCAAAGAGTAATTTGTTTGATGAGTTGTGAATAAATTACCTCTTGGTTGAACCAGTAGAGGGTTTTAGGACAATCAAATTTTGAATATGCAGTCACATAAATTCATGTCTTGAAACTACGAATTTTCATGATTTTGATGATCGAGTACCTACCTTTTACTTTCACTTTTTATTGTTTAAGAACAAATAATAGGTGGGAGGGGTAGAGTTCTGGAAAGAGATTGTTTGTTGGGTGTGGGCATGTTCTTGATGAATTTTATACTAAATTTTCAAAGAAATTTGTGATGATAAGAAGGTAAGAGGGTCCCTTTTTATACAAGATAAATAGAGAAAATACTAGAGTTTGACCAAGAAATCAATATATTCAGGCTAATCCAAAAAAGGTAAATTGTTTAATAACTTCCAAAAATAAGTCTTCATGTTTGAAAAGATATAAAATAATTCTTGAGCTATATTAATAATATCATTTATTAGAAAGGTAAGATATTTAATAAATTTCCTATGATATCTCCTCATATTTGGAAATAGATTAAAATTTGTTTGGTCTTGAAATTTAAAAGAATTATTAGAAAGGTAAACAAATTAATAACTTTCCTAACATCACTTCGTATATTTGGAAAGAAATCAAAATTTGTTTGAGCAACCCAATCACAAGATTTTTTAAGCATGATTTTTTGCATTGTATAAATGTAATTGTTGGAGTTTGAAATATTTATTGGGATTTTTACAAGAAGAATATGTACAATTTAGTACTTAACAATTACTCATTTAATGCTACTTAATTCACTTATGGTATCTAGATTTTAAAAATAAATGTGTACTTTAATGTAGAGATGCCTGAAGCAATAAGATATTAAGTAGTTATTTTGGACTTTTAGAGAAGAATACATTAAATTATATATGGCTTGTAGTAGTAGCATTATGTCATTTAAACAAAAAGATGAAGGGAATTTGAATTTATTTTTTTTCTTTTGTACCCTAGGAAATAAAGTCTTGATTTTTTCTCGTAGAATTGAGAATTACATTATTTTACTAAACCCTATTTATAGACATTACACTACAAACATTTTCTACCAATACACTTATGCTTCGGAGTGGGCAACTTTCATATTAGTGAGAAATTGTTGACAAAACAATAAGGAGGTTAGCTTTAGAGAATAGTGAGATGCAAGCAATGAAGCTCCATAGTGTAATTGACACTATCCACTGTTGTTTAAAATAATTATTATGATGAAACCCTTGTTTTGCTCGAAAAAGGGGAGTTACTATCTTCACTTGATTTATCGTTTGAGGAAATAAAAAATTTGATGCTAAGAAAACCACTCATAGGAGGCATTAAAATTGGCACATTATGTTATGCATCAACATATTTGGGACTTACCTATATATATTTGCGAATAATTTGAATTGTCAATTAAGCTAATTCTTCTATAACACCCACATGAAACATGTATCCTAAAAATGGGTTTTGGACTTGAATCCTTAATTCCAATCACCTAAAACTTCTTCAACCATAATTATACTAATTACCCTAGATTCCTCGAAGGTGTCTTCATATGATGCATCTTCTAATGCCTCATTAGTTTTTTGGATCATCCTGCAGTTTTGTCATAAGAACAAAATTTAATTCCCCATCTTGCCACCACTGCAACAAATGGACAAATAATAATAAGACCAAATACATATATAGAAGCATTAAGTTCGCACCAATGGCTAGAAAGATACTTTAACTATGTTAGTGCCAAAATAGAAAGCACTTTTTGGTAGAAGTATGTCCTTCAACCTCTATAATTAATAGATCACGCACATAACGACAAATATTATTGATATGTATTAAGAATGAATCACAAATTGTCCCTTTGATAAGAAAAGATAAAAACACCTTTAATCAAATCTAAAAGAGCCTTAGCAAAAAAATTGATAAAGGAAAAGTAACAAACCCTCGCACTTCCGTCCTTCTTCCTTCTTCATCCAAATTTCTTAAAAAAGTAAGAACTCAGAGTAAAAAGCTATAATTTTCATTTTCATACCAGTGAAAAATTTCATAGTATATTCTTGAGGAATTGATAGTCAATTTTGTCACCCCCCGAGCCTACACCCTGGACGCGACTGGCACTCGAGAACCATTGATGATCCCAGCAAACCCTTGGTATGGCTTAACTTTTGGGGGAAGACTTACTCAACATTGAATAACTCAAATGACAACTTTAACACTAGATAAGTGCTCATAATATGTAAGGAAAGCATTCACCAGCCAAAGTGGCAACGCAAGTCTCTAACATCAATAACTTAAATGAACAACACTAATGAACTATAACTATCTATATATGAAGCCTCTACTAACTGAGATGGACGTCGGGACAAGACCCACGACATCCTAATAAAAACCAGAATGAATAAAGTAAACAAGGGATCCTTCGGAAAGCAAGAAGGATCACCAATAACTCTGAAGCTCAACTGGATCAACGAAGCGCTGAATGCTGATCCTGGTTACCTGTATCTGCATCATAAAAGATGCAGGTCAAATGGCATCAGTACATGGAATGTAAGAGCATGTGAGGGGAAATCTAAACAAGACATAAGCTTGAATTGGAACTGAAATACCTCATCTCAACTCAACTCATCTCAATATAAGGCGCTAATAAAGATGCAATATAAAAAAAAACTTTAAAACATGTAGATAGCAACTCAGTGTATTGAAAGACACAATAATAATTAGTTTTGTATATGAAAATATAAGTAACTTTGTGGGAGATTCTCTAACCGACAACCATCACTATGAGCTATGTGATGACAAGCTGATACAGTGTCTCGCCCATTCTGCCAAAACTGTTATATACTTTACCGGGGTAAAGAACTCCTCAACTAAGTGGATCCACTAAGCTATGCTTAAAACTAATAAGGAATCATCTAAAAAGTATGACCCTCTCTATCAGTAGTGAGTCCTCATTCTTCGAGAATGATAGACATGTTCTTTATATTTCAGTCTGTCATTTTAGTTTCAGTTTTACTAGAGTTAGCTGGGGCATGTACAAGCATATCTAGTCAGTTAGAGTCTTATTTTAGACATAGACAAATTCAGCTTTAGTAGTTGAGTTATAGTTTAGTATCTTAAACTCTTGCTTAGTATTTATTTATTCAGATTACTATTGGGTACTCCTCACTTTCAGTTAATTACGGTTTTATGCTTCCACATAGTATATTTTATTCAATAATATTTTAGTATGCTTATAATATGCCAACTCAGGGTTAGCTTGGGGTCACTCGTGATCCTATGTCCCATGTTTACGTCAAGGGGGTAACCTCAGAGCGTGACAAACTTGGTATCAGAGCATTAGATTTAAGTGTCCTAGAATGTCTGAAAAGTCGCACTAAGTAAAGTCCTTTTAATGGGTGTGAAGTGCACCACATCTACTGGTTGAATGGCATGAAGAAGGATATAGCAGATTGTGTAGCTAAGTGCCCCGATTATCAACAGGTGAAGGTAGAACATCATAAACTAGGAGGTATGAATCAAGAGATTAACATTCCTACATGGAAGTAAGTAGGGATCAACATGGACTTCATTACAGGTTTACTTCGTACTCGCAGACAACACGACTCCATTTGGGTAATAGTAGACAAAGTTACTATGTTCGGTCACTTTTTGGTTGTTAAGACTACAGATTCGGTGGAGGACTACGCCAAGTTTTACATTAATGAGATAGTTAGGCTGCATGGGGTTCCTTTGTCTATGATCTTAGATAAATTTCCTCAGTTTACCTCTCAATTGTGGAAATCGTTTCAGAAGGGTCTTGGTACCCATGTTAACCTCAGTACAACATTTCATCCACAGATGAATGGTCAGACAGAACGGACCAATCATACCTTACTATACATGTTGAGAGCTTGCGTGATCGGCTTCAAGGGACGTTGGGATGATCACCTTCCTCTTATAGAGTTTGCCTACAACAATAGTTATTATTCTCGCATTTAGATTGACCTTTATGAGGCATTGTATGGGCGTAGGTTCAGATCCCCAGTTGGTTTGTTTGAAGTAGGTGAAGCATCCTTGATAAGGTCAAATTTGGTTCATAATGTTATGGAAAGAGTTCAGCTCATCATGGAAAGACTTAAGAAAGCCCAAAGTCGTTAGAAGTACTATGCAGATGTAAGGAGAAAGGACATGGAGTTCCAAATTGATGATTGAGTTGTCCTGAAAGTGTCACCTATGAAGGGGATGATAATATTTGGGAAAAAAAGGAAGCTCAGTCCTAGATATGTTGGCCTTTACATGATCTTGAAAAGGGTTGGTAAAGTGGCGTATGAGTTACATTTGCCAGCAGAACTAGCAGCAGTACATCCAGTCTTTCATATTTCCTTGTTGAAGAAGTGTGTGGGAGATCCAGCATCCATAGTACCTTTAGAGAGTGTGGTTGTGAAGGATAGCCACACTTATGAGGAGGTGCCAGTTGAAATTCTTGATCGTCATGTTCGAAGGTTGAGAAATAAAGAAGTTGTTGCAGTTAAAGTTTTATGGAGGAGTCAGTTAGTAGAGGGAGCTACTTGAGATGCAGAAGTAGCCATGAAGGCCAAGTATCCTCATCTCTTTCCTTCCGATTCCATTTTAGCTTCAGGTAATAGTTCATCTCCAGTCTCACAGTTTAATCTTGTGTAAATTTAGTCTCAGTATCATGTTCTTTTGATTAGTCTTGCATTTTCAGCGTACTTCCATGTTCTTGGAACTCAGTTTAGTCAGAAGTTAATTTCTAGTACTTAATGGTAGGTTTGGAGCTCTTTCCCTCCATACTCAACTAGCTTAGGCTTCATTCGAGGATGAATGTTCCCAAGGGGGAGATATTGTAACACCTCGGAAATCAATCTTAGAACTTTCAGCAGAAAACCAGTAGAAGCAGGTGAACCATAACAGGGCTCACGGACCGTGAAAGGAACCATGGTCCGTCGACCTGCCCGTGATTCACATTCAACCCAAAAGAGGTGCACCATGAAAGCCTTCATGGGGCATGGACCACGGACCACCCCACGAGCCGTGAGAAGGCTCGTGTAAGCCAGATTGAACCTCCCCAGCTCAGGCATCAAACCACGGAGCCCTCCACGGGCCGTGGTCTTGATGACGGGCCATGGGAGGGTCCATGGATCTGAGCTTGTAGACCACCAGCCCATGTGAAGAATCACGTCAACCTTCACAGACTATGGTCCTTTACACGGGCCGTGGTAGGGTTCCTGGTCAAACCACCTAGAACTAGTAGCTACTGGCCAAAGACCACGACCCACTTGACGGTCCATGGTCCCTGTGACGGTTCGTTATAAGGCTTGTGGTCGGCCCTCGTTAGATTTAAGTGGGGTCATTTTGGTCATTTCCCCTATGCGATAGACACCTAAACTACATTGTTTAACCCCTAAACTACGTAGTGTTTTTTTCAGTTTAAGCTGAGTAACTTAGTCAGAACCTTCCCTAATCGATCATTCACCAAAATCAAGTGAAACTTAGAGGAAAAGAAGAGAAAACAGTAGACCAAGCCTTCTCCAAGAACGCAGCAGGTTTTCGTCAGTTCCAGCCCCAAAATCAAAAGATTTCTCCGTGAAATGTGTCACCAGGCATATGGGATTTCACTGGTGGATTCCTTTCATCCACTCGATCCGTAGATTTCAGTCAAAATCTTGATTCCCTAAATATTGTTTAGACCTAGGGTTTATAGAACTTTAGACAATTGTTGTGATTTAGTTGTTACGGTATTCCTAATCATATTATGTTTTCGTAACAATGTAGCCTAGTTCTTGCATCAATTTCAGAACCCTAGTAGTGTAGATTCGTTTAATTCATGAATTACACTAGCTAGGATAGATAAACAGATATATATGCCTCAATTTGCAATGTTTCATTATCAGTATTTAAAGTTGCATTTTAAGTTAGCATGTCAGAGTATCGTGCTATTCAGTATATTTCAATTATGTTGTATTGTACACATTTCCAGTTAGGAGTAGACTTAACACCGATTTGGACTAGGGTTAGTCACCCTCATAGTCCCAGAACTACGTGACCCCGTAGGTTTATAAGTCTCCTTTATGGGCATCATATTTAGTGATAATGCTAGTCATGCCTCTATACCCATGACAAGGTATATTGGGTCCTCTCGATGGGCTGTATACATCGGACTCCACATTTAGATCATGTTGTTTTATGTCGGTAAATAGTAGCTTCCCCAGTCAGACTCTAGTACATTGACCAGGTTCCCAAATATAATTCAGAATTCAGTTTCTACGTGTTATGTACTTGGTCATTGCATTCAGTTAGTTCATATTCAATATATCTCAATATATTTGTCATGTTCAGATTATATCATTGCTAAGTATGCTTTGTTCAGTTATATGTTTGTCCGCTAAGTAGTCAGCATGACCAAGGGTTCACTTGGGGAACACCAATTGTTCTCGAGTGCAGCCACATCAAGGGTGTAGGCTCGGGGCATGATAAACTCGGTATGAGAGTCGGGTTTCAAGTGTCCTAGGATTTCTTTGAAGTCGTGTCAGTAGGATCTATTTATGGTTGCAAGGCCCCACTTTTATAAAAGAGGGACTACATACATTTAAGAAAAGTTTCCCTTCTTTCATACTCCAAATTGTGCAATAGAACTATCTCACAGGGAACTTATTCGAACTCGTGTGTTTCTCAAATCTATTTGATTACCCCTCATACTTAAGGTAATTGAAAAGCAAAGCCCAGATCCTTATCGATGACTTACTCTAAGAAAAATAGTTCAGAATGTCATAGGACTACATAGGGGCTTGAGAGAAGCTCGTGAGTGAGCTTAAGTGTCTAGATTTGAAAGAATGCACTCTTATTCATATAAATCGTGCTTTTGAGCTAAAAGCAAGATGTACTCTTAGATTATCTTCTTTAAAAATCTTGTTTCAAGTTATACCCTTGAAGAGGGAGTACGTTTATCAATGCTTGGGTAGTATTTCCACCCGGAAGCTAGTGTGATTTGAGATATTATGAGCTAGTAGTAGTAGAAGTTCCCAGAGTTAAACGAATACATGCAGAAATATAGTAATCTAAGAAAGGGAGATAGTGATGAGGAGAATTATGTTATTGCAGTCATGCACCCAGTAAGTTATTAATGAGGAGTTTTCCTTATGGGTAGACTAAGAAGTGATGAATTTGTGTAGATTTCATGATAGAAGGTAGAGTGATAGTAACTAGTCGGGATAAGTTTTAGTATGGTATAACCAGAAGGGAGTTTATGTCGATGTGCCATTGTGTTACTGAAAGACAAGTATAGATGTTGAATAAAAGAGTAGAGTAGTCATAAGGTGATAGACCTAAGCTAGACTTATGATTTTTGAAGGAAGAGCCCTATGGTATTCGGAGGGTTATAGAATTAATTAAGCAATGATGTATAGTGAAAATGGTAAAAAGTATATGGGATGAAAAAAAAAGTGGCACTAATTTGTAAATAGGTAGACTGAGAGATAAAGATTGACTACTTGTCACGAGATCTTAGTGGGTGAGTGTTTCTTAATCATATCTAGTGCTTCTAAGTTAGTATAGTAAGAGAGAAATTATATTGATATATGTGATTAGTAATAGACACTAAGTTCAAATTTGAAGATGAGTGTCGTGATCAAAAGGATGGCAACATGAGGATGATGATGTTAGTTCGAGATCTGATCTAGTAGGTTTGACATAAATTAGGTTAGAAATTAAGGTGTTACCTTTTTATAAGTGTGAATGATAGGAATTATGATTTTTAAATGAGAGCAAGGGAGCGTGGCTAAGTAATTAGACTAGCAAGAGCATTAAGAGGTGTACTAACGATCGTATGTAGTTAGACGAGGTTCTAATTTAAGTTTATAAATTTTTTTATGTGTGCCTAGATAGTATAGTTTAGTTTTTGATATACCATGAGTTTACGGTATTTTTGATACATTTCACTTACGAGTTGTGTGTGTCTAGGGCCATATTGTAGTAGAAATTAATGTTTTTACGTTATATTTGTAGGAAATAGGCTTGGACGTGGAAGTGTGAGATCACAGCTGAAAATCTGTAGAAGGAGCCACCGACGGAGGTGACCTACGGACCGTAGATCCAGTCATGATCCATGAGTGGGTGGCATAGATGGAGCATCAGGGAAGTCTGACCAAGTGTGGAACTATGGATACAAGTGATGGATCGTAGGTCGACCCACGGGACATCCTGCATATCCGTTGAATGATTCAGAGAAGTTGAAGTTCTAGTACCTGATGAAATTCTTAAGTATGGAGCCACGAAAGAGGACTCATAGACCGTAGGTCAACCTACGGTCGATTCTGCACGCCCATCGATTGTTTCTGGGAGAGAAGGTTCTAGCCTAGGCCAGAAAAAGTCTAAGTGCTGACCAATGGAGGGGACCTACAGACCGTAGGTCGACCCACAGTCCGTAGTGCGAAGTCGTCGATCGAAGCCGCATCCAAAAAGTTTATTTCCTTATTTTGTTTCTTTTCTGTTTAGGACATGATTTTTCTAAAAATAGGGTATGTAAACCTCATTTTTGGAGGTTAGACACTATTGTTTACTTTTAGTTCTTGATATTTTCTTCGACATTAACTTGCAAACTTTGGCAATTTGATTTCCGGATTTCGGTTTATATGATTTTTTCTTTCAATTTCAATTGGAGATTACGGGTTTCTTCTACTCAATACGTAAGTTCATGAATTCTTCTTCTAAAAATATGAATTATGTTTTTTCAAGCATGAGTATCTAAATCCACAACTAAGGTTGTGGGAACCATGAGTGATTAACAACATATGAATAATAAGTGAGTAATTCTTGAATAGTGTTGATGAGTGCATTAGCAATTCTTTCGCTTAGAAGTTTTTTTAACGAGTGCATGCGTCAGAACTCGCCTTGTTGCTACTTGCCGGACAAACGAGGTAGTTAATAAGAAAATAATTACCAACAGAGATTTAGTGTGATACTATCTAATAGTTTAATGTCAATTAGTGCGAGGGTGAAAACTAAGTCATACATTGATCTGATGTCTAATATGAGGTAAAGGTAAGGGTTAGTAAATTATACACACGTAGCCAGACCAAGGTGCGGAGTGAAATTCCCCTATTTGGAGGACCAATCACTTAGGGATACATATCTTACCACTTTGCATGTGATACACTAGGAAATGATTACTATTATTAGGATTACCGCGTTAAGAGCTTATGGGGAACACATACACCCTAGTTTCTCTCCCTCATTAATAACAACAAGTTTGAATCTTGCTCACTTGTTACTTAACAACATTCAGTTATTTGTTTCACAAACCCCCCCCCCCCCCTTCCGCTTTACTTAGTTGTCTTGGAAATAAGTTGACAAAACGAATATAATAGTGAGTTATGTTCAAGTCTAAACCATATTTCTCGTGGGATAGACCCCAACCTCCAAGTTGGGTCTTTACTTGATAACGATTGTTTATACTTCTTTAGGGAAGTGTAATTTTACTGTACCAAATTTTGGCGCCGCTGCCGCGGAATAAGGCTTTTAGATTAAGTTTACCTACATTATTGAACTTTAGTCAATTATTTCCTAATTTTACATTTTCTTTTGTTGTTGTTTTCTTCAGGTTTCCACTCTAGTGTATGCCAAGTACACGGAGTCGAGGTGAACCATTGCCCCCTATGATCCAGAGTTGAGCAAAACTTTGAGAAGGATGAATAATCAAGGGGACCAAAATAATCCAGTCATAGTGGAGCATGAGGACAGTGTTGGTAATGAGAATGCTTAGGTTCCTGGTGGTAACTTACTTGGCGATGCATTGATGGTGCAAAGTCCACCTGAACAAAGGCCCAAAATAACTACAGGGTCGAGTTTAACACAATTGAATCTGAAGGACCCATTTTTCTCCCTCCACTACCTCCAGGGCATACATTTGTGGTGATGAGCAGTCTGATGCAGATGCTTACTATGAGGGGGTTGTTCTCTAGTATGGCTTCGGAAGATCTACATGGGCACATGGCCAAGTTGAGAAGTGTCTTCAAGAGTTGTGTAGGGCGATCGGAGTTGGATATGAACGGCATAGGGTTGAGAGTATTCCCTCTATCAATGACCAAAGATGTTGTGATTTGGTTTTCTGAACTTACATATAACTCAATTCATATATAGGACCAATTGCATAAGGTGTTCTTGGCCAAGTACTTTCCATTGTCTAAGAAGTTGAACAACAAAGATAAACTCAATAACTCTGTGGCACTACCTGGAGAGTCCGTGAGTAGTTTATGGGATATGTTCACTGCATTCATAAGAAGTGTTCTGAATCTCCGCATTGATGATGAGTCACTGAAGGAGTATTTCTACAGTGGTGAGGATGACAATGGTAAAGTTGTGCTTGCTACTATCGCTAAAGGATCATATGGTGAGTGCACTTTTGAGGAGTTCGTAGAGAAGCTGGAGAAGATTTCCCAAAATAATAAAGCATGGAGCACTAGAAAGTCAGACACCGAAAGAAACACTTTTGCAGTTCAAGTTGCCCCTAGACAATCTGTCGATGGCATTCGTGAAGAGATGGCTCAAGTAAGGACAGAACTTGGGCTGGTGTTGAAGCATGTTATTTAAGGTGCAGAAAAGGTGAATGCGGTAAATTATTTGACTAGGACTCCACCACCACTGGTTGAAGAATGCTACTATGAGGAGGATGGTTACATGGTGAATGATCAGACAGGGGTCTCCGAGCCAATGCCCAAGGTTCAAATTCGAATAATTGGCAACAAGGTCAAGGAAACCAAGGTCGAAACTATGGTAACTATAATCGAGAGGGCCAGTATGTCCGAAATGGGAAATACATATGCAACAACAACTACAACCGGAAAAACTATGGCAACAAAAATGAAAGAGTTGGGCATTATGTTTCACCTGCATATTGGGAATCTGGCAATAGAGAATTTGGGGGTAGTATATAATGTATTGAAGATATGATGCAGAAGATGATAAAGAGGTTCGATTTGACTGATGAGAATGTGAAGGAGATGCGGAATGACTTGTCTAGAATTGGTCAAAAAGTTGATTCCCATGCAGTGTTGATCAAGCAACTCGAGCAGTAGATGTATCAGTTGTCCACTACAGTAAACCCACATCAACCTGGCACACTTCCTAGCAACACCATCCAGTATCCAAAGAATGATGGGCATTGTATGGCAGTCACTACTCGAGGGGGTAAACAGACCATTGATCCACCTATGCCGTCTGAGGTTGAAATTGTGGTTGAAAAAGATGATGATGAGTTTGAGGTTACTGGAGAGTCCAAGAATGCTACAGAGAAGGAAGCGAAGATAACCCAAAAAGTTGTCCCCATGCCTAGACCTCCACCTCCATTCGCACAGAGGTTGGTAAAAAAGAATGAAGAAGGGAACTACCGCAGGTTTATTACTATATTGAAACAACTTTCCATCAATGTTCCGTTAATAGAGGTTTTGGAGCAAATTCATGGGTATGCGAAATTTATGAAAGATTTGGTGACTAAGAAGAGGGCCATCAGTTTTGAAGACGATGATAGGTTGCAACATTGCAGTGATATTGCTACTAGGTCGCTTGTGCACAAGAAATAGGATCCTAGTGCTTTCATTATTCCTTGTACCATAGGGTTATTGCATTTTGTGAAGGCGTTGTGTGATTTGGGTGCTAGTATTAATCTGATGCCACTGTCTATTTACAAGAAGTTGGGTTTAGGGGCTCCAAAACCGAATGCGATGCGATTACTTATGGCCGATAGAACTGTAAAGAGGCCCATTGGTTTACTCCAAGATGTACTTGTAAAATTGGAGTCATTTATTTTTTCGGCAGATTTTGTGATACTTGACTTTAAGGTTCCCATCATCCTAGGGAGACCATTCCTTGCTACTGCATGCGCTTTGGTCGATATGGAGAAAGGGCAGATAAAGTTCTGATTGAATAGTGAAGAGGTAACTTATAATAGTTGTAGGTCCATGAAGGAGGAAAGTGATCTCAAGTAAGTGTCAGTGGTGAATCATATTGTGGAGTGAGGTTCTGATGTGTTTATTAAAGAGCAGTTGGGTGTTGATGCACTTGCAGCGGTAATGGTGTTGAAGACTATGATGAGGTAGTCGCCGCACTTGATAGGTTAGAATTATGTTCCAAACCGAAGAAATTGGAGTTAGATATGAAGAATCATGACTCTCCACCCGCAAAACCGTCTGTTGAAGAGGCTCCAAAATTGGAGCTTAAGGCTCTACCATCACATTTGAGGTATGTATTCTTGGGGATAGATGGTACTTTACTAGTCATAATTGTGGCTGATTTGAATGTAGAACAAGTTGAGGCATTGGTTTCTGTGTTGAAGAGGTTCAAGCAGGCTATTGGGTGGACTATTGCAGCCATTATTGAATTCCTCCTAGCATTTGTTCTCATAAAATCTAACTCATGCCGGATCACAAGCCTAGTATTGAGCACCAAAGGAGACTAAATCTGCCTATGCAAGAGGTAGTGAAAAAGGAAATCATCAAGTGGTTGGATGTTAGAGTCATTTATCCCATTGCACATAGTAGTTGAGTTTGTCATGTTCAGTGTGTGCCCAAGAAAGGTGGGATTACTATGGTACCTAATGAGAAAATGAGCTTGTTCTGATGCATCCAGTTACTGGATGGAGAGTATGCATGGACTATCGGAAATTAAATGCTTGGATAGAAAAGGACCACTTCCCTATGTCGTTCATGGATCAAATGTTGGACCGCCTTGCTGGTAAGGGTTGGTATTGCTTTCTTGATGGTTATTCGGGTTACAATTAGATCTTCATAGCTCCGGAAGACCAAGAGAAGACCATTTTCACCTGCCCTTATGGGACTTTCACCTTCAAACGAATGACATTTAGGTTGTGTAATGCTCGAGCGACCTTCTAGCATTGCATGATGTCGATATTTTCAGATATGGTGGAGGATACTATTGAGGTATTTATGGATGATTTCTCTGTGGTAGCTGACTCATTTGATGGTAGTTTGATGCATTTGGCCGAGGTACTGAAACAATGTGAAGAGTGTAATCTTGTGCTCAATTGGGAAAAGTGCCACTTCATGGTGAAAGAGGGGATCGTTATGGGTCATCGGATTTCTGAGAAGGGTATTGAGGTTGATAGAGCGAAAGTCGAGGTAATATAAAAGCTTCCACCACCTATCTCTGTTAAAGGTGTTAGAAGATTTCTTCGGCATACAGGCTTTTCTAGGAGGTTTATTAAGGATTTCTCCAAAATTGCACACACATTGTGAAAATTAATCGAATAGGAGTGTAAGTTTTAATTTTAATGATGCTTGTCTGAGAGCATTTGGAGAGTTGAAAGCAAAGCTAGCTTCCACACCTCTCATTATTTCACCGGATTGGGGGCAACCGTTTGAAGTGAAATGTGATGCGAGTAGAGTGGCGCTTGGTGTGGTATTGGGATAGAGGCGAGAGAAGATTTATCATCCTATTTACTATGCCAGCAAAGCTCTAAATGTGGCTCAAAATAACTATACAGTAACTGAACAGGAACTCCTTGCTGTGGTTTTTGCATTCGAGAAATTTAGATCCTACTTGCTTGGTACTAAGGTCATAGTGCATACTGACCATTCTTCATTCAGGTATCTGATTGCCAATAAGGATGCAAAACTGAGGTTAATTAGATAGGTGTTGTTGCTCCAAGAGTTCAATTTTGAGGTGAAAAATAGAAAAGGGACAGAAAGTCAAGTTGTCGATCATTTGTCCAGATTAGAGGAGGAAAAGATGCTCAAGCTAGGAGATGGGGCTGAAATTAATGAAGCTTTTCCAGACGATCAGGTATTGGCTGCTTCTCATGATCTTATTCCTTGATTCGCAGACTTTGCTAACTACTTGGCAAGTGATCTGGTTCCATCGGATTTGTCATTTCACCAAAGGAAAAAGTTTATACATGATATGAAGAAATTCTTTTGGGATGAGCCTTATCTGTTCCGTATTTGTGCTGATGGAATTATTCGTCCCTATGTGCCCTAGGTTGAGATGATGAGTATACTAGAGGCGTGTCATTTTTCGCCTGTTGGTGGGCATCATAGTGGTATTTGAACTGCGCATAAAATCTTGCACTGTGGGTATTACTGGCCTCCATCCACCAAGATACTCATGATTTCACCAAGTCTTGTGATCGATGCAAAAGAGAGGGAGGAATTTCAAAGAGGCAAGAGCTACCTATGAATCCAATATTAGTGATTGAGTTGTTTGATGTATAGGGCCTTGATTTTATGGGTCCATTTGTGAGTTCACATGGGATGAAGTATATTCTTGTTACGGTTGACTATGTGTCGAAATGGGTGGAAGCAATCGCGCTATCAAACTATGAAGGGAAAAGTGTCACCGCATTCCTGAAAAAGAGTATCTTCTCCAGATTTGGTACACCTAGGGCGATTATCAGCGATGGAGGTTCTCACTTTTGTACTAAGTTGTTCAAGGCGTTGCTAGAGAAATATGGAGTACGTCACAATGTAGCCATTCCTTACCATCCGTAGTCTAGTGGGCAAGTTGAAATGTCTAACAGAGAGATAAAGCAAATCCTTGCAAAGACTGAATGCAAATAGAACTTATTGGTCAACAAGGCTTGATGATGCTCTATGGGCCTATCACACTGCATTCAAGACTCCCATAGGTATGTCCCCTTACCAACTTGTATATGGGAAGTCTTTCCATTAGCCGGTAGAGCTAGAGCACAAGGCTATGTGGACGCTAAAGAAGTTGAATTTGGATTGGGGCACCGCATAGAGTCAAAGAGTGAATGACATGAATCAGCTTGATGAGTTTCGCCTAAAATCTTATAAAAGTTCAGCCTTGTACAAGGAGAAGATGAAGAAGTATCATGATCAAAAGATTGAAAAGCGTGGATTTGTCGTGGGTGATCTGGTGCTTCTATTCAACTCAAGGTTGCGCTTGTTTCCTGGCAAGCTCAAGTCCAAGTGGATCGGACCATTCATAGTCACTCAAGTGTCTCCACATGGAGCGGTCGAGCTAGAGAACAAGGAGGGAACAAGGTTCAAGGTGAATGGGCAAAGGATCAAAGTCTACATGGGGAAGTTGGAGAGTGTGCAAGAAGTGATTAAGGCATATTACCTTGATGAAGTTTGAGTAATCAAGGGGCCTGCGTCGTGACACAATGTTAAATCAAGCGCTGCTTGGGAGGCAACCCAAGATGTACAATCTAACCAACTATAGGGTTTTCTTTTCCATTTAGGAGTTTTCTTCATTTATTTGAATTTCTGTAATTCTTTAGATAGGTGTATTATTTTTTTGTATTAGTGTTGGCTAGATATAGAATAGGGTCCGTGTCTAAAAAAAAGTTTCAAGAAAATGTAAAAAGAAAGTCCTAATTGTTGCTACGTGTGCAGGGATGTAAAGTTGAATCTACAGAAAAAGGTTGTGTATAGGTCTACTGATCCCATCGACCGTCTATGGGTCCATCCATAGACGGTGAATGGCGTCCATAGATCCCTAAGTAAGTTTTCAAAAACTGTAAGTTTCAGAGTGACCTAAGGACCGGACCTACGATCCGTAGGTTGACCCACAGGCCGCAGACGGGGTCTCGTGGGTCCAAAACCTAGGGTTTTCCCGACCCGACCCAGACACCTTATAAAATAAAACCCCCCATTTTTAATTCACTTCCTACATTCAAAACTCCCTCCCAACCATTTTAACCATTTCCTCTCCCACAATCACTCCATTTAAATCCCATATCCCACAGATCATTTCCCATTCATTTCCCAAAATTCCCACATGACTTTTCTCCCTTCCAAATTTCCCATCTCCTTCCCCAGTGATTCCATTGTCAGGGTTTGGTGTTAAAGGCTTGTCCAAAAGGTCTAGAGGCTTATTGCAATCACACACTCACCATTGTTGAATACCTGTAAGGTATGCTGATTTCTCCTTAACTTTCAAATTGTTCATAGTTTCCTTTTGAAATCACAACAATAAACTTGACCTTGCATTGTTAGGATTGTTAATTATAGAGTTAAATGTTGAATTGTATGCTAGAATAACCCTTGGTATGATGGTATGTGAGTGTGTAGTTTATTCAAACTAACTAAATCAGAGTAAACGAGTCTAAATTGAAGTTTTTGACTTAGGGCTCCTAGTTCGGTATGTTAACAAGTCAAATTGTGAGTAATCAAAACCCTAAGGATGACAAATTACCATATATTGTGTTGAAATGCATGATTAGAGCTAGGTTGATAAATTGATTTGTTGAAATAATGAGTACAAAATAAGGCATGTCTGAAACCTGGTACAGACCTACGGACAGTAGGTTAACCTACGGGTCGTAGGTAGGGTCTGTGGGTCTATTGCACATGAAATAATCACTAAGTGTGGAACCACGGAGGTCGACTACGGTTCGTCGTTCCATCAACGGACCATTCTGCACATTCGTGGTTCACATCAGAGACCCAACTTTTGGGTACTCTGGCCTACAGAGGGGACCTACGGACCATAGGTCCAACCACGGACCGTAGGTACCCACCATAGGTCGGCAGTTCAGCTACTGCCCATAAATTTTTTGGTTTTTCATTTTGATTCGTTTATTGTTCTAAAAATTTTCCAAGTGTGTTATTTGCTTCTTTTGGTACTAACTAAGCTTCTACAGGTACTATGGCCCCAAGCAAGCTCCCACTTACGCTGCCAAGGGAAAATCGAAATTTGTGGCACCTTTCTTGTGGCTGATCGATGAGGACTCTAACTATGTTCATCCCAACACCAGGACCTCCCCTACTTGTCCTCGCACTACGAGGCACCGAGCATAACTGGTGATTCTCGACGTGGTCAGTGCCCTCAATCTGATGAGAGGGATACACCGATCGGTTCACCGGCTGGCTCTGAGTCCGCATCCGGTTCCGTTTCAATCTCTGACTCTAGTTCTAATGGCGTCAACACCTCATCTTCTGAGGCTGACAATGCGGGTGATAGCCCAATGAGCCCAAACACCGATCCTGCACTAGTTGTTCAGGAGCCTAATCGATGGTGTGTGAGTGGCCAATATCAGATATACAGAGACTCTTGCATGCTGAATGAGTAGGAGAAAATGTCTCAGCTAGTCACCGAGGAGTGTTGGGCTCTCACAAGTAGCCTGCACACTGCTCCTGTCATTGAGGGGTTCGTTCGTTGTCACGGGTGCGAGTGGATAGCTCGATCCTAGACCCGTACAGTGAGGAGATAGTTAGGGAGTTATACGTTTCCTATGCCGCCACTATTAGAGGGTCCATATCCAAGAGGGCCTAGCCCTTAACTCAGCCTTTACTTGCGGCTACACTAGTTCGGGGTTTCTCTGTGGACATCTCCGAGACCACCCTTCGCAGATTCATCTATGGCCCGGATCAGACTCTTCCCATCAATACAGTAGAGCTAGACTATCGCATGGACATCATCTATAGTGGGGCATTTCAGAAGAATATCGATCAACGGGAGTCACTTATTAGGTGGCTAGCACGAAATTTTGCTACTGATGGAGAGCACGCCGAGTGGGTTCGACCCTCGAGTTTAGGTATTAAGAAGGCGACCTTGACCTTTGCAGCTAAATTTTTCTGGTTGTTCGTGCGTAACTGTGTATCCCCGACTCAAGCAGATAATATGGTTACATGGGACTGACCGGTGATAGTTGCAGCCATGGTGGTGGGCTTGATGTTGATTTTGTTTGCATACTGATCGATGAGATCATGAGAGGGCCTTCAAGGCCACCACTACTTTGCCTTTTCCTTGCCTCATCTTCCATCTTTGCAGGACTCTGGTGTACCTATTTGGCATTGTGACTGGTTGCTTCAGGCGACCAATACCCTAGATATCAGCCTAATTCGGGATGAGCCCAATGTAGCTTCACCTCGCAAGGAGCCACAGGTTGAGGTGCCACCATTAGGAGTTGACCTTGTAGCAGATGTGGAGTAGATACAGGGTTATGATCCTACCCCTCCAACCACTATAGAGGATGCCTCGGCTTCCCTATCTTCGACGTCAGTCAGTCCCCTACACTACAAGAAAATGCATTTAAAGTTACAAAACACATTGTAGCTAAATATGAAATTTTTCGTAGCTAAATGCTTTAGCCATAAAATATTTTTTTGTAGCATTCGTGCCAAGATGTAGGGTGGCTAAAAGTTAGCTACAGACTTTACATGGTCTGTGGCTAAGGACTAATACTTATAGCTACTATAAAAATTGTGTTGTAGCTATAGTAGTACAAAACTCTTGTTACGGCACCTTCCATGGAGGATTTGCAGGTGGAGACAATCCTGCAACTCCGTCAACAAATATTGGAAAATTGCCACATGATGAGGATTTGCAGTTCTTGGCACAAATGCAACAACCACACAAGGCTGGAACACAACAGGTTCAAGATGTGGGTCAATCTAGTTATTCTCATATGGACGATTCCATCAAGAAACAGGGCAAGGACACAGGTAAGCTTTCAACTGATAAATCTCTTACAAATGTGATTCCTGTGTATAATGTTTCTGAGAATTCTGGTAAGGAGTTCCATAGAAATGAGCTTGATCAATCGAAAGTTTGGGTTAATAAGGAACAGGTCAATCCTAAAGATCTAAGACAGATTCATGGTAAGCAGAATAAGGATGATACTCGAATGGATCAACAACAGGTGTATCATTCTAACTTTCCTAGGATTTCTAGCAATTTCGATAGACAGGTTCCTAAATCTAATGTGAATATTGCTAGACCTGAACGAACACCTCCCAATGCTCAAAAAAATGATCAGGTAACTGAGCCTGCGCCTTACACAGTAGTACAGACCTATGCTGATCGACTTCGACATAATCAGGCCAAATGTGAAGTTAACATTCACTTGACAACACCTGAAATTACCACTAAACAAGGTTTACCTGTTGTTCTCTATGTTAAAGACGAGATCATTTGCGACTTAGCAGCTGCCTGTAAATTCACTCTCATTGGAAAATTCAGTTACACCATGCCTAAAGTGGATCTTATTAGGAAGAATTTCATTCTTCAGACTCAATTATCTGGTGGAGTTAAGATAGCACATTTTAATTCTAGACATGTGTATATTGACTTGGATAATGAGCTCGACTACAATAGGGTTTGGACTAAGCAACGGATGAGTATAACTGGACAGATCATGAGAATTCAAGTGTGGACTCCTAATTTTAAACCTGCGGAAGAAACTCCTATAGTCCCCATTTGGATCTCATTACCTGAATTACCTTGGCATTGTTATAATAAGGAGTTTGTTTCTAGTTTACTGTCTCCTATTAGCAAAGTGTTATACTTAGATTCTGCATCTATTAAAAAGACTAGGGGTAGTCAAGCTAGGGTGAAGGTACAAGTTGAACTTACCCAAAAGAGACCTCCTTATATTTGGATGGGTTATATAGGGGAGAACATTACGGATGGTAGATGGCAGAAAATAGAGTATGATAATATTCTGGATTACTGTTTTTATTGTAAGCACCAAGGGTATTTGGAAAGTGATTGTACCATAAGGCAAAGGGATGAGGATAAGAAGAAAAAGGAAATGGAAAATGTGTGAAACAAGAATAATAGAGATGCAGGCAAATATTCTCAACAACCTAAGGGACACACAGAAGAGGAGCAGCAGGAGACTAATAATCAACAAAACAAACAGCAAAGAGATCCGGAACAGATACAGCTTCAACAAGAAGAACATTGGAAAATTCAAAGGAGAAAGAACACTAATCAAATGCAGGTTCTTAGAGGCACCACCAGTCATGCAGATCAGACCACTAAACAGACAGGTAACATTGCTATTCCTACACAAAATACCTACATTAATCTTGATGTGCAGGAGACACCACAGGGATTAGAGGTCAGGGATCAACACAAAGGTAACGGCAGTGCTAGAATAAATCAGACTTCAGTACAAAAGCAGCAAGACCAAGGAGACCAAATCAGAATTGTAGCACCAAATATGGAAAAGGATAACACTAACAAACAGGTACAGGTGGATAACATTCCTATATCTTCAACAGGTAACAATAAAGGAAAAGAAATTTTTAAAGGCCCAGCAGTCACAGGTATTGACTCAATGCTCCCTTCCTCTCAACCCCTTGATAATGTTGTGAATATTATTGAAGTGGAAGTTGTAGGAGGTTTGGATGGAAAGGGTCAGGAGACACCAATTAATTTGCAGGAAGGGGTTGCCAAAGGGGAGGGGGGGAATTGGCTAATGTTGAAATGGAAGTTGACCATAATAGAGACTCTAGAGCCCCTGCTACCCCTACCACAGATCAGTATAAATCTGGAACTCCACAATTTATTGATACAGGGAAATCTCAGAGTAGATTTAATAACAAGTCTAGGGACAGATTGAGTAAAAAGAAAAGAGAAGTTATAAAGAAGAGACTACAACAAAGTGTTGGTATAGATTCCTATGGTACAGGTACTGGTAAACAATCTAAGGCACAGGTCTCTCATAAAGATCAGAATCTTTTAGACCCCAGTCAACATGTCGATGATTATGGGGTAATTAACTCTGATGATGAGATGGACCCTGATAATCAATCTATAGAGGAGTCTGATGAAGATATTGAGGATACCAGGCAGCATACATGTCAAGTGCTTGGTTCTACCTTGCAGGATAAATGCCCAGATGTTCAAAGAATGACAGAACAACAGGGTTTATCCCCAAGGGGAAGGAAAAATACTAGACACAATCCTAATCAACCTACCACCAGTATGTCTGACACCTCTAGCAGGCCCATGACTAGGTCCAAATCAAAAGGTTTTTAATGATTAGCGCCATTTGTTGGAATGCTAGGAGTATCAACACCAAAGGGTCGCTGGAAAGATTACAAACACTTAAGAAACTTCATCATTTATCCATTATTGCTATACTGGAACCTTTTGCAGATAATTCTTACATTGATAGGTTTAAACTTCAACTCCAAATGGATCATGCAACCAGTAATCCTAATGGGAAAATTTGGTTGTTTTGGTCTAATGAAGTTGCTGGTTCTATTCTAGAACAGCATATCACAGTCACCTTTCAGCATACTGATATCCCAGATAAATTCATGATGACTTTTATATATGCTAAATGTAAGGACTATATGAGGAAACCTCTATGGGACAAATTACTATTCTATTCTAACATTGAGATACCATGGTGCACAATGGGTGATTTCAATGTTATCACATCTATAAAGGAGAAATTTGGGGGCATACCCTACAATATACATAAGAGTCTTGAATTTATTGGAGTAATAGAGGCATGTGGATTGACTGATATTGGGTATACAGGACTCTCATTCACATGGTGTAATCAAAGGGATGTTGAAGCTAGAGTTTGGAAAAGATTAGACAGGGCTATGGTAAATGATAAATGGTTAGAGGTTATGCCTCAGACCACTATTGAGAATTTATCATCTGTTGGGTCTGATCATACTCCCTTACTAATGGAAATGTTTCGGGCTAATGAGAGTCATATTAAATACTTCAAATTCTTACATTATTGGGTTGAAAATGATACCTTCATGAAAACAGTGCAACAATGTTGGACAAAAGAAGTGTCTGGCAATCCAATGAGGAAATTTCATCAGAAATTAAAAAGAGTTTCAGCCACACTTAGCATTTGGTCTAAACAAGATTATGGAGATATTTTTGCTAAGGTTAGGGAGTTTGAAGATAATATTAGGAAATCCGAGGAAGAACTTATGACTAACAACAGTGAAGCTTTCAGACAGTCACTGCAGCAGAGGAATGCCACTTATATTAGGTACTTAAAAATTGAAGAATCCATCCTTAAACAAAAGACACAACTTCAATGGTTTAAGGAGGGTGATGCAAATACCAAATACTTTAATGCTTTAATAAGAGGTAGAAGAAAGAGGTTATTTCTACATAAGATTTGTACTGAAAATGAGATATGGGTGCAAGGTGAGGAACAAATTGCTAAGGCAGCCTGTGATTATTATCAGCAAATATTCACTGGATAGAATGATCGAATAGATGAAAGAATTATTCAGAATATCCCTACAATTGTCACTGTTGAATAGAATGAAATGATGCAAGCGATGCCTACGATGGAGGAACTCAAACAAGTTGTATTTGCTATGAATCCAAATTCAGCAGCAGGTCCTGATGGTTTTGGGGGTAAATTCTATCAAGCATGTTGGAGTATCATTAAAGAAGACTTGCTGGCAGCAGTACAATCTTTCTTTTGTGGTAATAATATGCCTAAATTTATGACTCATGCATGTTTGGTGTTGCTTCCTAAAAATGAGCAGCCTATCAGATTCAAAGATCTTCGACCTATCAGCCTTAGTAATTTTACTAATAAGATAATCTCCAAATTATTGAGCATAAGACTGGCTACTTTTTTGCCTTTACTAGTATCAGATAATCAGTCCGGCTTTGTTCGAGGTAGAGGCATTACAGAAAGCATAATGCTTGCTCAGGAGATCACTCATGGTATTAAAAAACCTCAGATTGGAAATAATGTTGTTCTCAAACTTGATATGGCCAAGGCATATGATAGAGTGTCTTGGTCTTTCATATGTTTAGTACTAAGGAGATTTGGTTTTGGGGAGTTACTTATTGATTTAGTATGGAGAATTATGAGTAATAATTGGTATTCTATTATTATCAATGGGCATAGACATGGCTTCTTTCACTCTACTAGAGGACTTAAACAAGGTGACCCATTGTCTCCTGCCCTATTTATTTTAGGAGCAGAGGTCTTATCAAGGTTACTTAATTCCCTGCATCAGATTCCAAGCTATAAAGGTTTCTATATGGAACCTAAAGGACCTCAAATTAATCACCTAAGCTTTGCGGATGATGTTATTATCTTTGCTGCTACTGACAGACAGTCTTTAAAGCTCATTATAGACAGCTTAGGGGAGTATGAACATACTTCTGGCCAGCTTATAAACAGAGAGAAGAGCCATTTTATGATCCCTGACAATACTCATCAGGATATTATCAAGATCATTCAAGAAGTAACTACTTTCTCACAGAAAACCAGTCCTCTTACTTATCTAGGTTGTCCCCTTTACATTGGTCGACAAAGGATTAATTATTACTCATACTTAGTTGAGAAAATCTCCAAAAAAGTCTGTGGGTGGCAGGCTAGAATGCTTAGTTTTGGGGGGCAAAATTACACTGATCAAGCATGCTTTGCAATCTATACCTCTACATACTATGGCTGCAATTTCTCCTCCCAACACTACTATTAAATACATTAATGCCATTATTGCTGAATTTTTCTGGGGAAAAGAATTGGATAAAAGGAAATATCATTGGGCCTCCCTAGATACTATGTGTTTACCTTATAATGAAGGGGGGTTAGGGATAAGAAGATTAACTGATATTTGTACCTCTCTACAATACAAACAATGGTGGAGTTTCAGGTCTAAGGTATCCTTATGGAGTCAATTTCTTAAATTCAAATATTGTCAAAGAGCTCATCTAGTTGCTAAAAAGGTGGATACTTGACAGTCTTTGATGTGGAAATACATGATGAAACACAAGATTAAAGTTGAAGAGTATATAGGTTGGCAAATCAACTCGGGTAGCTGCTCTTTTTGGTGGGATGATTGGCTAGGAGGAGGTGCCATTGCTAATTATACTTCTTCTGTATCCAGCTTAAATAATGCTATTGTGGCACATTTTCTCGTAGATAGGAAATGGAATGAAAGAAAGCTGAGGCAACAGGTTCCACCTCTTCTAATTCCTTCTATTTTAAATACTAAAATCCAGTTGGTGCAGGGAATTAAAGATACAGCAGTTTGGAAGCAGACTGAAGCTGAAAAATTCAGCTGCACATCAGCCTGGGAAATGTACAGAACTAAGAAGGAACATACAATCCTTAATGCTCAAATCTAGCACAAATATATACCTTTCAAGATGTCTATTTTTCTATGGAGAGCATTACGATATAAATTGCCCACCAATGAAATACTAGCAGCTTTCGGAGTGGAACTAGTGAAATGCTTCTGCTGTCTTAAACAGGGATGGGATGAAGTGGATCACATATTCATTCAAGGAGATTTTGCAAGTCATATTTGGAAGTTTTTTGCAGGTAGCATGGGATTCAAGATTCAGCAAACTTCACTAATTAATCAACTTTTGAGCTGGAATGATATTACAGGGAAGAATGTAGCACACACGACCATTATCAAAACTCTGCCTATAGTTATATGCTGGAATTTATGGAAAAATAGATGTTCAGCCAAATATGGAGGAAAGGTATCTAATATCCTCAAAGTTAAATATTTGATTTTTAAAGATATGCTTTTACTTCTCCATTCTGCTTTTCCTTACCTACAGCTGCCTGGGAGCTGGCCAGAAGTTGTGGACTGCATTGCAAACTGCAATCAGGATATCAGAATTACGTTGGTAATGTGGAAGACACCTCCTACTAATAAATATAAATTGAATACGGATGGTAGTGCCCTACACAATCCCGGGAAAATTGGAGGAGGAGGTATTCTTAGAGATGATCAAGGAGTTATTATATATGCCTTTGTTTTTCCTTTTGGTGAAGGCACTAATAATCAGGCTGAAGTGCAGGCTGCATGTTATGGATTAAATTGGTGTATACAACATGGTTATAACAATATCTTGCTAGAAGTTGATTCTGAATTATTAACTAAGTGGCTTTTGCAAGTTTCTATTCCTTGGAGAATGTACAGGTTTATACAGGAATTGAAAACTCTTGCTAACCAACTTGTTTGTTTTGAGTGTTTGCATATCTACAGGGAGGCCAATAGTACTGCAGGTCTATTGGCCAAACATAGTCATCAAAATGATATTGAACAACATTACTACACTCCACAACAACTACCTCACGCAGTTAAAGGAAGTTATCTTTTGGAGAAAATGGGAGTTCACAATTTCAGACGCAAGAAGCTGAAAAGGATAAAGCAACCACCTTGATTAACAATAATTTGTTCAACAGTCTAGCCTTTTCAATATCAATGATAGGCAAGGGTATTTTATTACAGGACTTACCATCTCTTATGAGATCGATTAAGTCATCACTTGATTCTTACAATGAATTCTTGAGATATATTCTATTCGGATCTAATATGTCTTATTTAGGTATGTTAGTTTGTTTAGGTGTATCTTCATTTCTTGTAAGGGGAGAGTCTCCCTCATTTATGTATCATTAGTACTATGTCTTAAGAGAGGAATCCTCTCTAGGTGCTTAGTTTAATTTACATCTTATTGTATTGGGTGAAGTAGACTAACCTTAGTAGGTAGGTTTACTTCTACCCACCATAGGATTGGAGGTAAGGTACTTGCCCCCCTCCATGTATTTTTGAATTTTATATATGATAAGGCCTGAGGGTGTTGCTCAGCCCCTGACCCCCTCAAGGGTCGTTCTAAAAATAAATAAATAAATAAATAAATATATATATATATATATATATATATATATATATATATATATATTTGTAGCAAATATTTTTACTCTTTTGCCACAACAAATTAAATCTATAGCAACTTTTATATTGTAGACACAATATATTCTATTGTAGCAAATTACTTGATTTATTTGCTATGAAAAATTAAAATTGGTGTCTATTTTATATTTTTAATATTGTGGCAATGATACTTGTATTTAGCTACAAATTAAAAAAAATTATAGCTATAAAATTAAAGCATTTGCCACAAATATTTTTTCACAAAGCTAAGATTTCAAACTTTTTGCCATGACATACATAAATTGTAGCTAATATTTTTAATTTTGCTATGAAAAGTGAAAATGTATCGCCTAATTATTTTTTATAATTACATATAGATTTAGTCATAATTACAAAAATTCATTGCTACAAATTGAAGAATACTGACATAAACATTATTGATCACAAAAATTTTTATAATGTAGCTAAGAAATAAATTTCAACAATTTTATTACTATAAATTTGAAAGGATTTTCCACAAGCTTTGATAAAAAAAAAAAAAGTTACATAATTTAACCACGAATACATTTTTGAGATTCAAAAATAATTCTCAACTTACAAATAATTGCATTCTACAATTTTGAGAATAGTCATAATATACAATTCTTGTAAGACATCATCTTGTTTGAGTCCAAAGCAACATAGTCTTCCCCTATCTCTCCTTCCACAATCTTCAATTGCACCTTAGTTTGTTCAACATCGGTCCTAATTTGTCATTTATATGCTCTTATTCCATAAATATATCAATATTGGTAAATATTTTAGCACCAAGAACATAATAATTTAAAATTTCAAGGAAAACATATATTTGTCTATGATCATTTCTTTACAAAAATATTTAGCAAAAAAAATAATACAAAGTAAACAAAGGAGTAAGCAAACCTGTAACTTTTAAACTTCTTAAAATCTATAGATATAAATCCCAAATTTTAGTATCAATTATAAAACTCATACCTAATCAGAAAATTTCTTTTACATTAATAAACATATACAATCCACTGTAGTACACATTGACACATATAGAATATCATTGTGTATGATAAATTATTTGTGGTTCAATCCTTTCTTGAACCTACACATAATAGAAAGTTTAGAGGATACGACGAGTAAAACAAAAATCTCATATTGTGAAAACTTACTCATCTGCTTGAAGAATGCTACGTAAAGCCTACAAAAAAAAAATAACAAAACATTAGAAACAAAAAAAATGAACAAAAACCTGGGATAAAAAGGGTGAGGGGAGGGGCAGACAAGAAGGATATGGGAAGAGGGGAAAGGATATTTAGGTTTTTATTACATGGGTTTTAAAATTTTGGGGGGAAGTTTTGATCTTTTGCAATTTTAAAATTTTGGGGTAAGAGTTTTTGGATCTAAATGGGGAAAGGGGGGGGGGGGGGGAGGGTGAGACGGTTGGAGAGTTATTTTTGGTGAAGATTAATTCTTTGCTTTTATAGTTATTATTTTTGCTTCTTTTAAAATAAACAATACAACATTTATATATATATATATATATATATATAACAAATACAACAATTGTTGTATAAAATTAACAATTGTTATAGATAATAACAAAGAAAATTATCTCATGAAAATAACAATAATTAATAATATTAAAAGTAATAAAACAAATAGTTATCTCAAATTAGTTGTCAATTTATGAAATAAAGATAGAAATTAATTACAATTTTTTTAATTTCCCTTACAATTAATTCTTTTATAAAAGTGTAACCAAGTTTATGAAGTTCCACTTAAAAAATACTATTGGGTAAATTAGTAGTAAAAATTATCCTTTTTATTTCTGAATTACTTAGTACTATACCGAGTATTCATTATTATATATATTTTTATTTTATATGAATTTAAACTGATATATGCATTAAAATGTCAAATTAAAAATAGAATATCTTAGAATAAAATATAACTATCAATATCAGAAAATATATTTAATCTATTTATATAGAATTGGAGAAACAAAACAATATTGTGAAGGCAAGTGTCAATTACGTACAATTCAAGTTTGAAAATTATTTTAAGGAAGAATTTTCAAAAGAAAATAAGAAACTCAATTCATTTTTTTTTTTTGTATCAATTAACAATTTGTATTGAAATTCAAGTTAAATTGTTCAACTTTAGTAAAACTATACTTCCACATTGTCTGGTTATTTCTATTTGAATTTAAATAGAGATGTAATTTTGGATTGTAGTTTTGAAGTTTTAATTAAAAATACAAAAATTATATGAATTAGGAAGTTTAGATTAAAATAAGAAATTCAAAAAAAAAATTTGCCAATAACAGAAAATTAAAAAAGAATTGAATATCAATATCACTTCCTATGTGTATTAATTATGTTCAATAAACAATTGATTTATCCATCTATATTCAAGAATAATTCATATTGCATATTTGAATAAAATATGACATTATTTAATGATATGTAAATTGATTATACATATCTTTTTTGTATTAAAAAAGTACAATTACATCAAATTAATTAGACATAACTTCTATTTATTTAAATTATACTTAAAACTTCCAAATTAAGATCTTGTAAAATTGAATTGATAGAGAGATTGACATCTCTAATTAAGCTAGCTCGATAAATGCATTGTTCGATAGAAGAGGTTTGAGTCGTATAAAAGGAATTCTCAACATAAGATAAAGCACTTCAAGGCTTAAGAATGTATCACCACAATTGTACTCACATGGTTGTATCATTTTTTCATGACAAATAATTATAACCATTAAGTAAATTATTGCAACAATTTTTTTTCTACTCGAAACATAATGTTTATTAAGTTATTATATTTTATTTTAAATTACTTCCTATGTATAAAAGATTACTATTGCTTCAACAAGTTTCAACATGATTGTGAAAAAAACTTAATAATTAATTATAAAATTGTACTATAGCAAAAAATCTATGATTATATTTTTAATATGCCACGACTTTTATAACTTGAAAAAAAAACATTTAGCTACAATTTTTCTTCAAATAAGTTATTGTAGCTGAAAGGTTATTATTACTATGATAAATTCAAACTTGTGGCAAAAAATAATTATCAGCTATGAATTTTTATTATACAAGAAAATCTATGTCTATTTTGTTTAATTATTGCCACAATATTTTATAACTTAAAGCTAAATTATTTATTTAGCTACAAATATTTCTTCAAATAAGATATTGTGGCAAAAAGGTTATTATTACTACGGTAAATTAAAATTCGTGGCACAAAATAGTAATTAGTTACGAAATTTTACTATAGCAAAAACTATATAGCTATATCATTTAACTATTGCCACATATTTTATAACTTGAAGCAAAATTATATATTTAGCCACAATATTTTATTTCAAATAACTTATTATGGCTAAAGAGTTGTTTTTGCTACAATTATTTTTATTGGGTACCAAACAACTTATAATTAGCTACAGAATTTTAATGTAGCTATAAAATTATAGCTATTTAGTAAATTATTGCTATGATTGTTAGCAATTATAGCAAATACGAGGATTTAGCTTTGTCAACTTAATATTTGTGGCTAAGAAATTTGATGAATTTTTAGATAGCCACGAAATTTGAATTTTTATGTCTACTACTAGGTAATAGCTACGATTTTCAAATTCATAACTTAATTTTTGTAGCAATAAGTATATTTTCTTGTAGTGCTAGCTCCTCTCGAGTCACTCTCTCCTCAGGGTCTGTTGCCATGCCTCTAGCCCGTGTCCAGATGCTGGAGGCTCAGATGGCTTCCCTGCTTGAGCATGTGAGGCTTTGGATGCAGCATACAATAGTAGAGTCTGAGGCTAGGATTGAGCAGCGGATGGAGAACATGATGAACCAGAAGGTCCAGGCTGTTCATAAGCGCCTGGATGCCTTTAAGTTGAGAGTCCTAGAGAGGCCGGCCCCGGCTATTGATGTGACCACTCTCTAGAAGGAAATAGAAAGCCTCTGTGCCGATATCACTAAAGTTCTTGCTCCCCCAGATATTGAGCCCGAGTCCGCACCCACGGCAGCGGTTGATGATATAGTGTTGAGTGCCCTTTTCGGAGATGGTATGCCACCATCAGATTCTTCTCGTAATGTTGAGAAGGGCCCCCACTCTGGTCATACTTCTGATGACATTGAGGCTGAGAGAGCAAGGAAGAGGGAGAACCAGCAGTTTGAGGTTGCTCAGAGGGCTTCTATAGTTGACGAGGAGATGAGACAGCAGCGGGCCTGAGAGGTAGGTGTTGGCCCATCTAGAAGCGTAAGCACTACTGATGGTACAGTGAAAGTTTACGATAACACTACTGAGGATGCTGAGAAGGTACATGGGAGCGCTAATGATGCCGTTCTGAGTGTTGATCCAATAGGCTCCAGGAAACTGGACCCACCCGCTTATTGAGTGGTCTTCGGCGCATATGCGCCACATGTTTTCTTCACCCTATCCTTTGCTTTGTATTTTTTTTTTGTGCATAGGGGACAATAGCAGTTTATTTTGTTAGGGGTGGGGTAAATAGATTATGAGTGATAAGGTGAAGTCTAAGTAAACCCAACTCATAATCCTCTCTTGGGGTTTTCTTGCCTATGTTCTTTTTCCCCAAGAGACTGTTTTAATTTCTGGTGAACCAGCATGTTTAGGAATGTATGTGTAGGAGTAAGTAGAAAAATGAAAGTGTGATGCCATGGAAAGCATGAGAAAAATGATCCCTGTCCAAAAATGTTAATTTGTGCTAAATATGTAGTATTAATGGGTTGAATGTGTTGGATCTCAATGTGACATGACAAGAACCGATTTGACCTCATGACCTAAGCTAAAACTTGAACTGGGTAATCTGATAATGAAATAATGTGCCAAAAGTGTATGAGAAAAGTTGAATGTTCAGACAGTTTGTGCCAATCTAGAACTTGCCCCGTTGGTCCTGCTAAGATGATCTAGGGTAGAAGTTGTGAAGTGATCATAGGCCCTTGTTCAAAGTAGTCCACTTAAGCCTAAAAATATCCAACCAAATGAAATCAATTTTCCCTTTGATCCAAATGTTTGAGCCTTAAATAGACCATTTCTTTTGATTCACCTAACTCACCTTTCCTAAAATCATTATCTTGGCCCCGGTCCCTCCTTGGACATGTGCACCTTGACTTAGGCCAAAAGCCTAAGTTGAGGATGGCTAAGTCAAAAAGTTACCTTGATCTTGGCCCTGGTTCGACATCAGATATTGTGCACCTCAACTAATGTGAAATCCATAAGTTGAGGGTGGCTATGAAAGAGGAACCCGAAAGAAGAAAAAAAAGGCGTATAAAAAGAGTTTTGTGTTGAAAAGAGAAAAAGAAAAGATAGGAGAGGATGTGACTGTGTGCAAAAGAAACAAAAAGATGATAGATAAAAGTGCTGAAAAAAATAAAGAAAAATAAAGTGAAAGAAAAACAACAAAGTGAAAAATAAGAGCCACAAAGTCAAAAGTCATATCCATGTTGAAAAGAATAAGGAAAAGAAAGTAAAATGAAAGGGTGTCAAAAATAGGTTGATAAAAGAGGTAAAAAGTCAATGCAATGTCAAGGAGGGCAAAAAGTCACTAAAAAGTACACATATGTACCACACCTAACCCTGAGCCTACGTTACAAGCTAAGAAAGTCCTATAGTGATCCTAGCAACTAGTTTGAAGAGTCTAAGCAGTAAAAATAAGGGAAAGCCTATGGTATTGAGCATTAACTGTACTTCAAGTCACTTTTGAGCGTGAGTGTTGCATGAATCCTCAAAACTCAAAATTCATATCTTTTGTGTGAAAAGGATTTTGTTTAAAGTGAGGGCACTAGTTACATTGTCTAGAAGTTGGTACCTTGGTGATTGTGAAATAGTGTATGTTGTGGTGTGTATTGGTCGATCTTTGTCATATCTTGATCCGCATGAGTTAGTTTGTTGAGTCTAATAAAAAGGATTTGCACTAAGAAGATGGAATGGGTTGAAATAGCGATGTTACTGCTGAGTTTGTATATCTGCTTCTACACAAGTGTCGTTTAGAGTTTAGTGTGTCTCTTGAGGACAAAAAACGAGTTTAAGTTGAGGGTGTTAATATACCGTGAGTTTACGGTATTTTTGATACATTTCACTTACCAGATGCGTGTGTCTAGGGCCACATTGTAGTAGGAATTAATGTTTTTGTGTTATATTTGCAGGAAATAGGCTTGGATGTGGAAGTGTGAGATGACAGATGAAAATCTATAGAAGGAGTCACCCACAGAGGTGACCTACGGACATAGGTCCAGTCACGGTCCGTAGAAGGGTGGCGTAGATGGAGCGTCAGGGAAGTCTGACCAAGTCTGAAACTACGGATGCAAGTGACGGATCGTAGGTCGACCCATGGGCCGTTATGCACATCCGTTGAATGATTCAGAGAAGTTGAACTTCCAGTACCTGATGAAATTCCTAAGTATCGAGCCATAGAAGAGGACCCACGGACCGTAGTACGGTCCGTTCTGCACGTCCTTTGATTGTATTTGGGAGTAAAGGTTCCAGCCTCTGCAAGAAAAAGTCTAAGTGTTGACCAATGGAGGAGACCTACGGACCGTAGGTCGACCCACGGTCTGTGTCGATCAAAGCCGCGTCCAAAAATTTTATTTCCTTATTTTGTTCCTTTTTGTTTAGGACATGTTTTCTATAAATAGGGTATGTAAACTTCGTTTTTGGAGGTTAGACACTATTGTTTACTTTTCGTTCTTGATATTTTCTTGGGAATTAACTTGCAAACTTTGCCAATTTAATTTCTGGATTTCGGTTTATAAGATTTTTCCTTTGAATTTCAATTGGAGATTACGGGTTTCTTCTACTCAATACGTAAGTTCATGAATTCTTCTTCTAAAAATATGAATTGTGTTCTTTCAAGCATGAGTAGCTAAATCCACAACTAGGGTTGTGGGAACCATGAGCGATTAACAACGTATGAATAATAACTAAGTAATTCTTGAATAGTATTGATGCATGCATTGGTAATTCATTCGCTTAGAAGTCTTTTTAGCGAGTGCACGCATTAGAACTCGCCTTGTTGCTACTTGTCGGAGAAAGGAGGTAGTTACTAAGAAAATAATTATCAACAGAGATTTAGTGTGATACTATCTAATAGTCTAATGTCAATTGGTGTGAGGGTGATAACTAAGTCATACATTGATGTGATATCTAATCTGAGGTAAAGGTAAGGGTTAGTAAATTATACACACGTAGCCGGACCAAGGTGCGGAGTGAAATTTCCTATTTGGAGGACCAATCACTTAGGGATACATATCTTACCACTTTGCATGTCATACACTAGGAAAGGATTACTATTATTAGGATTAACATGTTAAGAGCTTATGGGGAACACATACACCCTAGTTTCTCTCTCTCATTGATAACAACAAAGTTCGAATCTTGCTCACTTGTTACTTAACAACATTCAGTTATTTTTTTTCACAACCCCCCCCCCCTTTACTTACTTGTCTCGGATATAAGTTGACTAAACAAATATAATAGTGAGTTAAGTTTAAGTCTAAACCATATTCCTCGTGGGATCGACCCCAACCTCCAAGTTGGGTTCTTTGCTTGATAATGATCGCTTATACTTCTTTAGGGAAGTGTAATTTGAGCATATCAAATTTTCAATGTGGGATAGGCTGATGTAAGCATTATTTATTATCGTTAAGAGTTTTGTTGATGGGATCATATATAGTCAATGCGGGTAACGATTATAGAAAGACATTAATAGGACCGGGAAGAGGTTAAGAGAAGCTTATGAGTAAGAGATATTAGAAGGAATATAATCTCAGTACCTATATGTGGAGAGTTCAGTAGCCATGGGATTAGAATTTCTTGAGTATTATAGTAAATTGAATATAGACTTGTTTAGGAAAGATGGAATAGATCCATAGCTTTAATGTATCAACTTCGGACCTAAGGGGGAGATGATAAGATGAGAAACCAAGTCAAGTGTGGAGAATCAAATATTGATGTGTTCAGAAAGAGTAAAAGTGATATATATATATATATATATATATATCACTTTAACTCTTTTTGAACACTATAAAAAATGTGAGTATAGAAAAAATTTAAAATAAAATAACAAAAACATAATGGAAAACACGGACAAAAAAAATGGAAAACACAGAAATATAAATTAACCTACATAGAAAAAAATTATAACATGATAAATTGGTTACTTTTTTATTTGAATTTAAAAGTGGTTGCCTAAAACTGCTCAACTGCTCATGTACACTTTATCTTTACATATTCATAAATAAATAAATAAATCCAATTAAAAAGTTGTTTAAAAAAAACAAGCATCTACATTCTACATACTAATCAAACTCACACTAAATTACAAAATTGCAATGGTAAGGCAACACAAAGAAGTCATCAATATTCTTGTGCAGAGTAAGTAGTGTTTTGGGCATGCATATATGTGTCGCTCTACTCATGTGAAGAGATTGCTTGTGATAAGTACGATTTAGTTGATGTCTCAATTGAGGACAATTCAGTTATAATCAGAAATTTTGTTAATTTTTTGTTAGATTCTAGATATATTGTATGAATATTTGAGGCTATTTTGTATGCAATATATATTGAAGATATACTGAGGATGGAGATTTGCTTGAATCACAATGGACTAGACTGCAGAAAAATTTACCCAATAATTATAAAGCACAAAATTTCAAACTTATGACTAATTTTTCAGTTTTAAAGTTTATCATTTTCATCATTATCATAACACAATCACTTTCAAAATATAATGAATTGTGTTCTTCAAGGTTAAACTTTTTCGAATATTATTTGCATGATATAGTATAATTCAGAATCAAGGATGAATTATTTTACAACGAAAAGTAACTTAACAATTATGGTTTTACGGTAATATATCTAATACAAGTTTTCTTCTTCTTCTTTTTACTTCTTCATCTTTTAACTTTCCCTTTAAATTTCATACGAAGATGATAAAATACATCAATGGAGGAAAGATTCACAAATATATTGAAGTTGTGATATTAAAAATTAAATTAGGAATAAACTACTTATTTTCTCTCTCAAATATAATTCAATTTGTACTTTGGTATGTATTGTTTATTTGTTACATCTTATTATCTATTTTTGTCTCATAAGTATTTAAATATCTACTTAATTTGTTTATCTCTATTTATATCTTATTTTTAATGTATTTTGTGTATCAAAAAATTACATCAGAAAAAATATACAAAATATGAGTGAAGATACTAAATCTTGAAGTTTGTTGCAGTTTAGAGTATGAAGTTTACAAAAATAAAGTTGGAAAATAAATAAACAAATTAAAAAGATTTAAAAAATCAAAAAATTCCTAATATAATCCACTAGAAAAATCACGAAAATATACAATAGGTTTTAGATTTGGCTCTTTATAGTTATTTTTATAAAATTTAATAAGATTTACAATAGTATTAAGTATTTTATTTAACACCACCTTTTCAAATATACTTACCACATTTAATTTAACTTTTTTCATTTTTTAAGATCTAGCTGATTATACATGTGTCTAACGTTTATGTTATTTTGAACTCTTATTTTTATCATAACTAGGTAATTTACCCGAGCTTCGTAAGTAATATTTCTAACCTTTTGAACAATCTTTCCAATAATCGACTGTTATAAGAAAGAAAAAAAGAGTAAATTTTAGTAGGTTTTTAGAACATTTCCACATAAATTAAATGATTTGACATTATCACATATCTCAAGACTTATAAATATATAATTAATAATTAAAAATATCTTGATATCTAATCATTTTTATCTTTTACATAATTTATCATATTATATATTTGATGATATAATTATCTTGTTAAAATTGAGTGATGTTTTTATGTAGCGAGTAAACATCACTTTTTCTATCTTTTTTATACATAAAAAATATAGAATCTCATAATTTTATGGTTAGAACAGCTCCCTGTGTAAAAAAAAATTGTGTGAAAGTTTTCGATAATCAATATTAGTTTGAAAATAAGTTAAGACCGTTAAAAAATGTACACCGCAACAACATAAATAAATTTTTTTTTAGACAATCTACTTGTCTGTAGTCAAATGTTCACCACTTTTCGTTATTATTACTTTGTTACTCTAACAAACTTTATAGAAGGAGAAAAATAAATTTGAAACAACAACAACATAATATTGTTGACCCTTATAGAAATTCATTCTTCATTAAATTGTTGAAGGCCCTTCTAGATGTTTCATCAATGCAACTTTACAACTTTTTCAAAAATATGTATGTATAATTTTTGCATTATGAAAGTACACATAGATCAAAATGTTGGATTCTAGAATCATGTTAAAGAAATATTTTCGAATATTAAAAAATTAAAAAGGAGTCTAAGCTAGATAACTCAAATGCTCAGCAATGACTTGGGACATGAAGGACAACAACTCTATGTTAATAGACATATCTTTTGTAGCTTAAGATATTACTTTTATTTAGAGTAGGTTTTGTTTCATATTCTTCAAATTAAGCTTGTCGAAAATAGTCATAACTAACACCAAAAAAATTTAGAAGAGCCGAATGAGAAGGAAAAAAAGAAAAACATTAAAAGGACATAAAGCTTTGTCCAAGTGAGATCATATACATAATAACCGAAAAATAATCAATGCAATATTAAGGAGACAACAAAACAGCGAGAAAAAAACATACATTAAAGGGAGTAAACTATGAGATATCCAATGATGATAACAAATTATTCTAACCAGAAAAGTTCCTATGTTTTGAAATAAGATACCTCAAAAATTGACTACCACTTCAATCAACTTTCAATCCTTAAAGTACTCATAATATCCTCTGATAAAATTTAGTAAAAATAAATAACAACAACATACAAATAAAAAAATATGGTCATGCAAAGTTATTAACTCTCAGAGGATTTTCTAAAGAACACAAAATTGCATCCTTGTATGTGAAGGAATAACATTGTTGATGAAGAAATTAGAGATTTGTAAGGGCTTTTTTTATTGTACCTTCAACAATTTCAATAGGGAAAACTTGGTTGAATTCTCAATTAACATTTGTTATTTAATATGTACTAACAAATAATTATAACAATAACTTTGCATAAACACAAACAACAAAGTTTAAAGAAAATACTAAAAAACAACAATTAATAATATAAACATAAATTAATAACTGTAAAAAAATACCAGGATATACAACAATAGAATGGAAAAAAATGATCCCACTAAATGCACAGTGTAGTCCTCTATTTATAGACAACAAAGGGTAGTGTGAAAAAATGATTATTGTGACTTATCGAAAAGGTCACAATCTTTGGAAAAGTTACAACCCTTCGAAAAGGTCACAAGATTTCATAAAAGTCGCAACTCTTCATATAAGTCACAAGTTTTCATAAAATTCACAACTTTACATAAAAGTAACAACTTTTCATAAAAGTCATAACTTTTCATGAAAGGGGAAGGCTAGTTTTGGGAATAAACTAAATTAAAAGAGAATCCTGGCTTGTGCTGGCGCCACGTAGGCGGGCCTAGGGTTCTCTTTTATATATATATATATAATATGATTAGAATTAGAATACTTATTTTTATTGATTGACATCTATTTCATTATTTTAAAAAGTATATAATAATTTTTAAAAATAGGATGATGTAAATGTAATGTAAAGAAAACAAAAAGCTAATTTTTAAACATGATAGTTAAAAAAATTACAGGAGTTTTTTGTTTTTTATTCTTTAAATAACAAATTTAATTAAAGAAAATTTAGTTGTTAATATTTTAGGAGGAATGTATGTATAAACAAAATTTAGTCGATAATGTCATGATATTAAGTAGTTAATAATGTAGGAATAAACAAAAGCAAAGTATATTGTACAAGTTATCAAATGATCACATGATTTCTTCTTCAATTTTATGGAGATTTAATTGTATTTCGTTCAAGAAATAGATGACAAAAGAAGTTTTGATAACAAAAATGAGAAATGATATATATTGAAATAAGTCATTATTATATAGATGATTAGTACGTATACTAGTACTTACTAAACACAATGATTTCACGTATCAGGACACTTCATCCAATACTAAGTGCCAACGATCGTTAGTTAGTAATATAACCCAACTAAGTTAGTTCGGGTCGAATCCCACATGGAGTGGTACATATTAGAGAATCAATAGAAAAGCATAAATGCATTCAAGTCAATCATAGGTAAAAACATTTACGAATAAAAGCATGATCCAAGTTTGGGGTGACACAAGTGTCAAATAACAGGGGGTTTTGATTTCAATTATCAACTACAGCAGCAAACAACACGAAAATAAAGAGTATAGAGATGGGTTCTTGGGATGTGATTGGATTATGGGCTAAGGTAGACAAATGGGTGATTGCAATCAATAGTGAATAGCTATAAATCAGTGAATAAGCTAGACTTTAGTGGGGATAACCTTTCTCTCGAACAATTTACCCCGAATCAAATTGGTTTCTCTTGAACACCAATAAGTAGCAATTAAGAAAACCCTACACTTTAGTCCATTCACTCTCTCGATCTCAATGTGTGGAAAAGGGTTTAGGACTCACTCTCTCAAGTTGAACCCATGACAACCCAATACCCACAAACCACCAAATCAGTAATCTTGGTTTTCAAACCTCTCTCTCGAGCAAGCCAAAAACACGAAGGTAGAGTTGCATTTGCAACTACAACCCTTTAGATTAAGCCACAATTACTGAAGGAAATCACTTTTAAACAACATTTACACTATCAATTAACAATACCCAGCAGCTCAATCCACCCATAATCACACCCCAAGAATTGGGGTTTTAGCTAGACATCATAAAAAGATAGAAATCGTTACCAAATTGTGTTTCCATCAACTGGGTACAATTAATTTCGTCTTTACAAAAGTCTAAGATGAAGAATCTTCAACACCTACTTCCAATTTCTCAGAAATGGAAATCTTCAAATCTTCAAAGCTAAGGAAATATTTTCGCCAAACTCAGTTCTAAGCTCTTTTCTCAAAAACTGAACAATAATATTCTATGATGAAGAATAGATAAAAATCTGATACTAAACTAAAAATTTAAACATGTATTTATAGTTAACAAAATTGTACTGCGAAAGACCATTTGGCGCAATAAGTCGTGCCTTTTTTGCTTTGGCCTTCAGCAACTTCAAGTTCTGTAACTTTGGGTGATATAGCACTGCATCACAGAACCGTTCGGTGACTCACTGACTGCTCATTTCTATCGCCGACATGATTTTCTCCTTCAGGGCTTGGAACACTGGAACATTAGGCAAGACCATGGACATTCGACGACTCGTCCAATGGTTGGCGATCCTCATGCCTTCTTTTCTTCGTTCTTTCAGCTGCCTTGTTCCTTTTTACTCATTAGTGTCCATGCTTTGTTCCTCAATCCAAATACCTAAAAATCAAGGATTTACATCAGTTATTGGCACAAAATATGCATTTGAGGACAGTAAATCTATTAAAATGAAGCCCTAAATAAGTCCAAATCGTGGACTCATCACACAACAATTCCCCAAATAAACGAGGAATGGCCAAGACATAAATAAATGTTCGGATGAGTGTGTACTTTACAAGCAAGGATCAATTGCATCTGGATAAGTAGGTTTCCCTTGAAATTTCAGTAGTGAACATATGTCGAATATACTCGGTCAATCGGTAGATTTGATATCTTTGAGTCGTCGAGCATTAGTGTATACCGAGAAAACCATGTCACACAATCCATCCTTTACCATTTATGGTTCTTACGGTTGTATTTTTTTCAGCCATGAACACCTCCTAGTTTCATGAGTGTATAGAGAATGAGATTTTACAATCATTTTCTTTGAAGAGACTTACACTTCACACTCATATAGGTGATTTCTAACTGTGTTATCGTGTATATATACTATTTAGTCAAATATGCCAAAATTAGAAATCATTAGAAAACTTTATATTTTATTAACTCGATACCTAGCCTTAATGTTTTATCCTTGTTCCTAAACGTCTTCTTCATCATGATAATGGATTGAGTTATTTGACAATGTCAAAACTTCAGTCATAACTATGTTTGATCTCTTTTAACCTATCTCTTGGGATCTCCAGTCGGCTAGGTAGAGTTACCTTCATGATGACTTGTCCTAAGCCTTAAACTCATTCCCTTAGATGATCTTTCAAATGTATCTTTAGCTAGGCTTTTTGTAAGTGGATCTAACACATTATCTCTAGAATTTACATAGTCAATAGTAATATTCCACTAGAGAGTAGTTGTCTCATTGTATTATGCCTTTGTCGTATGTGACGATAACTTTTGTTGTGCATAATGCTCCCCGCCCTACCTATTGTTGCTTGATTCTAATAGTGTATCCATATAAGTCCCACAGGTTTGGGCTAGAAGGAAATGTCTTCTAAAAAATTTCGGATCCATTCAGCTCTGTCACTAGTCTTATCTAAAGCTATAAATTCAAATTCCATTCTGGAGCGAGCGAAACAATGTCTGTTTGGATGATTTCCAAGAGACTACTCTTTCAATAAGGGTAAATACGTACCCACTTATGGATTTCAGTTAATTTGACTAGTGATCCAGTTTGTATCACTATATCCCTCAATCATGATGGGATATTTATTAAAATGCAAGGCATAGTTTTGTGTATGTTTCAGATACCCCAAAACTTGTTTCATTGCAATTCAGTGAGTTTGGTTGGGATCACTTGTGAACTGACTCAGTTTGCTAATAGTACATCTTATATATGGTCGCATACAATTAATAATATGCAACAAACTTCCCAACACTCTTGCATGGTCAATTGTGAATCACTTTCACCTTCATTCATCTTAAATGTAAAGCTTACATCAATTTGAGTCTTGAAAACATTAAAATCCAAATACTTGAACTTGTCAAGTACCTTGTGTAGTTTTGTGAATACTGGATCCTAAGATCAACTCAACAATTCCTAAGTCCTTCATATCAAATTTTCTAGACAGCATGCACTTAGTAGCATTTATATCGTCAATATCTTTACTCGTTATTAACATGTCATCAACATATACACAAACAATGACTTCATGATTTTGAGTGTTTTTAATGTAGAAAAATTTATCACACTCGATCTTAAATCTGTTTGTCAACATTGTTTAGTCAAATTTAGCATGTCATTGTTTGGGTGCTTGTTTGAGCCCATAGAGTGACATTTAACAAGTTTGTACACTTTTCTTTCTTACCAGGAACAACAAATCCCCCAGGTTGGACCATGTAAATTTCTTCCTTCAATTCTCCATTTAAGAAAGCCGATTTCACATTTATTTGATGAATTTGAAGGCCACATACCACAACTAGATATTAACATTTGAATGGATGTAATCCTAGTTACTAGCAAGAATGTGCCAAAATAATCAAGGCCATCTTTTTGTCTAAAGCCTTTGACGACAAGTGTTGATAATAGTTTCATCAGCTTTCATTTTCCTTTTGAAGATCCACTTTGAACCCAAAGATTTATTTCCTGGAGGAAGATCAACCAACTTCCAAGTATTGTTCCTCAAAATTAAATCAATCTCACTATTGATATCCTTTTTCAAAAAAGATGAGTCCCCAAAAGACATAACTTCTTTGAATGTATGAGGCTCATTTTCAAGAATAAATGTTACATAATTGAATATGAAGGAAGTAGATGTGTCAAAGAAATCACCATTATCTGACTCAATTACTATATTAACATGAATTTTGGGATTGTCGAATTTGTGAACCAAAAACCGATAGCCTTGCTGTTTGAAGCATATCCAATTAATACACAATCTACAATCTTAGGTTCAATTTTTACCTTTTTGGGTAAAAGAGTTTGTACCGTTGCTAAACACCTTCACATTTTGAAATATTTCAAGTTTGATTTTCTTCCTTTCCACAATTCATATGTAATATATTGAGTATTGTTATGGGGCACCCTATTGATTATTCAGTTGGCCGTAAGGATAGTTTCCCCTTATAAGATCTACGGTAAACCAGAACTGATTAATAAAGCGTTCATTATCTCTTTTAATGTTCAGTTTTTCCTTTTTGCAATTCTATTTAATTGTGGTGTGTAGGGGGAGGGGGAGTTTGATGAATAATTTAATATTCTAAAAATATATTTGCAAAAGGAGATTCATATTATCACAGCCCGAGCCTATACCCAGAATGTGGTCGGCACTCAAGAACCATTTCTGGTTCCCAAGCGGACCCTTGGTATGGCTGATTACTTAGTACAAGACCTACTCAAGCGATAACACACTTAGAAATAGAATGTAGAACATTCAAACTCAAAGTAATTAATCAACTCAAATTGTCAGTAAAAATACTCATTCATGTAGGTATAATAGTTTGCAAAACTTCTCAAGGAAAATCCTAAACTCTATCTACCTAAGAAGCCTCTATAGTTCAACATGGGTGCTGGGACAAGACTCATGAAACCCTAAAATGACTAAACTAAAAGTAAAAGTGTAGTCCTCGAGAATGCAAGGAGGCTCACCAAAAGCTAATTGAAGTGCAGAGTGATCTCAACGAAGCGCATGTTGATGATTATGAACACTTGTATTTGCATCATAGAAAGATGTATGTCAAATGACATCGGTACATTGAATGTACGCGTATGAAATAAAGCTAAATGAATAAATAACTAAATTGATAAATCTGGAAGAATACTCACCTCAACTCAATACAAAGCAATAATAAGAGAGGAAAATATTTAAAGATTCATAAATAAAACATGATAACTCAAGGATGTATATTAGAATACAATAAACTACTCTTTACTCTTATTTGGGATATTCTCTAACCGAAAACAATAACTATGAGCTATGTGATGATACATCGTCTCGCCCGCACTACTAGAACCGTCCTGCACCTTGTCGGGGTATAAAACACCTCAACTAAGTGGATCTACATAAGCTTTGCTTGAAAACAATGAGTCATCTAAAAAGTATGATCCTTTAACCATGTTTGTTACATAGTTTATGAGGAATGTGAGTTGTCTGAACTCATCCCCATATCGGTGTTCAATACTACTCCTAATAAATATATACTTATGCTCAAATTTATAAAACAAACTCTTTCTCAATTTGAGGTAATTCCTCATAAATATAGTTTATGAGGAATGTGAGTTGTCTTAACTCATCCCCATATCGGTGTTCAATACCACTCCCAATAAATATATACTTATGCTCAAATATATAAAACATACTCTTTCTCAATTTGAGGTAATTGGTCAAAATATCCTCTTAAAAGAGGTAATTGCTCTGAAATAACTTTGAACTTAGTACTCATTTAGAAATCAAAATTTCTCTTTTCTCAATGTAAAAATGATAAATTTGGGAATCAATAGTTCCCTTAAACTTTACTCAAAATGTCTAATTACACTTCCTTAAAACTCCTCTTTTCTTTCTCAGAAAATCAATTTAAGATAATTGTTCGGTTAAAAAGATTCTCAACAATAACTCCATGAATACTCAAATAATAGGGTTTATGATGAAAAATAGAAATGAAAAATCAACTAAAGAACCTCAATGCATAATATTTAACAACTCATAAATTAGGAATAACAACTCTGAATTCAAAAACAAAATCATCTCAAGAATACTCAAATCCAAGGATAAAACTGTTGTTTACACTTTTACTGATAGAAAGTAGATGTAGGACGTGAGGGTGAACTCAATCCATCACTATGATTGTCTTACATATCAGGGAAGAACAATGTTCTTGGCCAAATCGACGAAATTCGATGAACGTTAGAAAACCCTAGTTTTTCTCCTCTTGAATCCTTACTTTAAGTCTTTTTAGTGTTAAAGAACATAAAATAATGTTTTAACACTGTTTAGACCTTTAATTAGTGAAACAGGGTCGTGGTTTAGGCCTAGAAGGGGTGGGAAAAGATTAAACTACCCATCTTTAAAAGCTAACAAAACTGTCAACGGGACTATTTACGGTACATGGTTTGAACTACGGATCGTAGATCCCATCGGTGAAATTTATATTGAATTTTTAAGACTCAAAAGTCCATTTACGGGTCGAAACAACGACCCATAGCGGTTTTTACGGCCTCTAGAATCGATCCGTAGGAATTAGGTCATGAGATTTGACTCTTAGTACTTTTTCCAGGACAGTTCGTAGTTCAATGTACGACCCATAGGTTGGATCCGTCCTTTGTAGACATAGAAAACTCTGATATAGCAGTCTCTGGTAAAGTGGCCACAACTTTTTACTCCGAACTCGAAATAAGTCAAACTTGGTGGCGTTTGAAAGAGAACTCAAAGACCTTCAATTTTATAGGTTATGGACCACCTAACACATTATGTGCTGGGAGATAGTATCATTTGAAGTTAACCTAAGTAGAATCTTATGTCAAAACTTAATCTACAATGACGCTTTCAACTTAACTTTATGCTAGGGGGTTCTTGGGACCTTAGGTCATATCCAAATCGATTTGAACACCAAATAAATGACTCTTATACATATTAGCATAGTAAGAAGCACCCGTTACGAATTTACATGTAAATAAAGAATGGTTTGGGCCTTAGCTTAGAAATTTTTGGGGTGTTACAATATTTCCCCTTGGGATCATTCATCCTTGAATGATGGTTAAACTGACAATGGAAGGGAAAGGAGTTACTCTAACTATCTTTCTGACTTTTAAACTTGCCTACTAACATAGGAAAAGCTGATTTATACTAAGATTTTGGAACTTTCTATAGCACATAAGTTGAGAACGATATGAGTTTGAACATAGTCATGCTCTATCTAAAGTTATTTGACATAAAGCAAGGATATTTAGGCACGAAGTAAGAATAGGAGTACTATGTCTTGTGTGATATGACTGATAGTCTTAACTTTAGCAACAGTTCTTAATTGTGCTCTCATTTCTGATTAGTACACTTCATTAGTTGCAACTCCTAGCTCTCATTAGTAGTCTATTTAAGGCGATTCAAAGCTTAGTGTGTTCAAAATCTTTGGAGCTACGTGGGTTATCAATCGGGGAATGTAGGGGAGGCTTTGTTTGAGGTAAAATCCATTGTTTAGGGGGTGCATTACCTCTTTTTGTGTTCTTTAAATTAGTGAATTATGCATGTAGATTGTTTGAGCCATACTATCATTACAACAAGAATTGCAAGAACACTTATCACTACATACTTTTTTAGATGACATCTTAAGAAGAGTAAAAAATATGATAATAATAATAAATAAAAGTAGATTAAAACTAACCCTAAAAAATACGAAAAAGGACTACAGGTCAAAATAATTACTGAAGACAATTTCTAAGCCACATTCCTCGGCAGCGGCGACATTCTTAATATCGTCGAAATATACTTCCTGAAAAGAAATATAAAGGGTCGTTAGCAATATATTTACCCAACTATGAGTCGAGGTCGATCCTACAGAGAATATGAAAGAATATTGTCAATAGCAAATATTTAACTCGTTAGTCGTTATAAAAAAAGGGGTATTTAAATTGAAACAAAAATAAAATGAATAAAAATAGCTTTGAACTAAGTATTTATTTAAATTCAGATTATTAGAAATAACTAGGAATGTGTTCCCCATGATTTCATAAAATAGCAAGAATATTGTACTAGTGACCTATTTTAATATTTAGCATGCAAGTCTACGGATGTGTACTTTACTAACCCTTACCTTTAACCCTAGATTAGTCCTCGCGTCAATTGAGTAGGGTATTAGCCCTCATATCACTTTGTATATAAACTTACTTTAATAATTCAACATGGTTCCCACAACCCTAGTTATGAAATTTAGCTACTCATTAACTCCAAAAACACAGTAAAAATTTATCAAAATAAATATGTTTGAGTTAATCATAAAAATTTAAGAATAATAGCTAAATTATCTTTTACTAATCACTAATACAAATAAATAATAAAGGAGAAGAAAAAATAAACCACAATTCTCCGGCCTTCACGGCGGCTTTTCCAAAGTTCCTAAGCTATAGGAAAATTTATATTGTGTATTGTGTCTTGATTCTTGGCTGCCTCAAGAATAATTTTTCATGCCCTATTTATAAGTATAAAACCCTAAACAAAATAATTAAGTTCAAGACAAATTAGGAAACCAAAACCAATTGAATTGGGTTTCCCGTGTTGTACGCGTAGAAAAGAAACTGCACCGCCTTGATCTCTTGGCTGCCTCAAAAATTGCCACGTGGCAATAAGTGGATTGGCTGATTTTGAATTCTGCCGCAACTTTACATCTAACCAACTTTATATATAAATATATTATTATATTAAATTTAATTCATGAAGCTGACTGCTTGATTTCCTTCTATGATTTTTTATTTTTAATCCATTTGTACTTCAAATTTCTTCATCTTCACACCATTTTAATCCTACAAATAAAATACACAACATAAAAATAATCCATAAAATTTATGCTAAAAAGGGAAAATTAAAAGAGTAAATATGAGGCAAATAATAATTAAATATGTATAATTTCAGCCTCACATCATACTTCCATGGGATGATAGTAATAGCCGACAGATTGACCAAATGGAAGATCAACATGGAATCAGAGTGTGGACTTTGTAGAACTACTAATCAAAGCAGCAGAGACCATTTTTTCGATTCATGCAACTATACTCTCAACATGTGGGCAAGGCTATGTAAGTCGATCAAAAAGTTAATGGTCACTGCCCAAACATGGAAACGATACGTAGATTGGGCAACTCATAATAGAAGAGAAAGATCACAAGTGCAAGACTTTTCAGAATAGTCTTTACTGAAGCAATGTATGCCATCTGGATAGAGAGAAGTCAGAGTTGCGATTAGTTACAGTATATGCAATTCGTTTTATGTTGTTGAATTGTGAATACATCATGTATGCAATTAGTTTTAAGTTGCTGAATCATGAATACATATAGTTGCTTGGCTTAACTGTCGTCTGCCATCTAGTGTTTAACTTCTTGTTGAATTGCAACTCTTTTTTTTTTTTTTTCCAACATTAACCATTGTTATACTTCTTCTTCTTGGTTTACTTTTTACATAATTTCTGCATAGCTTTTTGCATAATTTCTGCATAGCTGACGCACATTTTACTCTCTTTTTTCATCTTCTTTATTATAGAAGTGACATTCATCATCATTTATGTTGTGTTCATTAACTTAATACATATTTTAATTATTGTAGGATAAATTTGAGAGTGTTGACATAATCGTCGTGAAGAGTAAGCCAATTGTATAGGCTCGTAAGTATATTCCAAAGGGAGTAGACAAGAAGCCAATTGGTTAGTTAAGGAAATTTTTTGTTCCAAATGATTTTAGGTACGCCTAGTGATTTTATTGTCTATTTTGTCAAAGCTTTCATTTCGCAGCTCGTCGTAATATTTTAGATGTGCAAATTGCACTTCAACTTTTATCTTTTAGATTATGTTTCGTAGCTTTGTTTCAAATAAAATGGATAATTTTGTGGGGGTCAAGTATCAATTTTGTTTTCCTATCAATTAACAATATAGGCGAGTAATAGAAATGCAGAAAACCGAGCTCAGTTGAAGATGTTTCATTGTATTGGTAGCAAGCCTATTAGAGAGATTATTTATCAGCATGTGTTATCCACATGCATGTATAATCAAAAAATTATTTTCTTCACGCACAGTTGTACCCACGTGTTTTTCCTCTATTTTTTTTATTTTCTATACATACAGTTGTTTCAGAAGTACTATACTAGGTCCATTTTTCTTTAAATTGTCATAGAGTTGAAGAATTTCTGCATCGTGCTTACATTTCTATGATTATTGCCAGCATATCTCATTTTACAGTTCATTGTCAATAACAACTCCCTACAGTGTGATATCTCATTGTCAGCGTATCTCATTTCAGCTTCCAAATTTTACAGTTCATTGTCAATAACAACTCCCTAAAGTGTGATATCTGATTATTGATGGTCATAACATTCAACTGATAGTCCACAACTGTTTCATCTATCATGCTTCTTTCCAGATAGAATAATTTAACCAGAACTGACTCAGCTCCTAGTTGTACATAATGGTTCTCTTGAACATGGAAGTTCTAGGATAGAAAAGTCACTCTGAAGGATTTAATGCAATAACTGTGAATGCAATGTTTATATGTTTTAGACTTGTAATACACTATCGAATGAAGTCTGTTTTGTCTAAGCCTACTACATCTAGATATATAAACTTGAAAATTATAGACAATTTAGACTTGTGATATACACTACCAATACACTTGAAGTTCTGATAGGAATTCTAGGAGGCAACCATAACAAATTTCAATCATAAACAAATTTAGCTTGGATCAGATTTGAAGTTTAAGACTTAAAGTTCTGATAGGACGTTTTAGACATGACGTTCCGATAGTAAACTATTAAAGTCTTTTTCAAATATTCTTAAAATCTAAGAGTATCTAGTGAGCTGAATCCCCTTTTAGGAAGATTATTCAGCATCAGACCTCTATCATGCTGCTGCTAGTTCCTTTCACAATTGCCTCTATTTTTTTTTCTTGATACAACACATACTCTCCTCTACATTTGGGTGGTATTTGAATTCTAGACCATCAACCCATGGCTCCCCAGACCTTAGCTATCCCTCTGCACTCTGTACAAAGAAATGTTGCTGAGTCTCTAAAGTATCCATAGAACACATTCTTGATGGAGAATTTCTCCATTTGTATTATCTCTTGTCCCTATGTTTCTATGTTATTGATATAAATTTCAATTCTTGGTTAATGCATATCAATATTTTTCTAATTAAGTTTCTTATATTCTTGCCACTTGTTGATGTTTCTAGATAACCCTTGATGAATTTTAGAGTTCTTTTGCGATGAGCCGTATAACTAATTTTAGTGCAAAATTTACATTTATTATTATATATACGAAGTAGTAAAATTACCCACGCCTGGCTCAGGAATTTAATATGACGGATTTAATAAATAATAATTAAAACCTATCATTCATTAAAATTAAAACACTATATTATCTTACATATAAGATTACGTAGTAACGAACATTAATAATGTAAAGGAAAATGATAATTATAACATCTTATCATTTATCCTTCAACCAATCTCTTTAATTTGATTTTATAATTTAACATTTTACTTCCAAGAAGTGTTACTAATTGATATATTTTTGGGAATCAAATGAACATCAACATAAGATATTAAATTTTTCTAATAAATAAATAATATGTAACACTTAGGTATTTGAAAGAACTAGAATTAGAAATAAACTATTTTTGGAAAGATTAAATTTGGAAATTTTGGCAATTTATGCTAAGGATGAGTTTTGGGTCAACTTCAAACGACCATAACATTCAGTACAGGATGAGTTAGGTGTGCCATAAGATATCAAATGAAAGGTTTTTGAATTATATTTTCAATGCTATCGAGTTTGCTAATTTCGAGCTCGTATGAGGGAGATATACCCGTTTGATTTCGGGTTGTCTCCAGTTAAGGAAAGTCACCCGAATTTAAGAGGGGGTATTTTGGTCTTTTCATTACCCAATTTGTTTAATTAGTTTTTAGTAATTTATTTGGGGTCTAAACTGATTTGGTTCAGTTTAGACAATTACATAATTACGCTAGGGCTTTGAGAGAAGAGAAAAGAGGAATAAAGACAAGGTTTCATCGCGCTCTTGAGATTTTTCTTGTGGATTTCGCCAAGGGTTAATCCCTAAGAAGTATGTGAGATCACATAGCATAGGGTTCGTTTACCCATGCGCCAATCACGATTAAATTCAGCGTATTTACGTTCTTGAAATTTGAGTATATGAGTTCTTGATGAATTTTGCTAAAGTTTTGTTTGAATCTTGATTGTTGGGTTTTGGAGGAGTTCTTAAGATGATTTGATGAGATTAAAGGTTGTTTTAGTAGATTCTTGTATACTTTGGTTGGGTATTCAAATCTAAGTGCTTGGGGAAGAAACCAATTGAATCTGGACAATTTAGGGTCGAAAAATGAAAAAGAAAATTCCTAGGTTTTCTGGGCAGGGGTTGGCGCACCGCGCCACTCAGTGCACCAGCATAAAGAGTCTATAGTTTGGGCTCCAGGGTGCCACGCCATTCAGTTTCCCCCCAACATAGACTCCACAGTTCAAGGTCTAGCACCATACGCCAATCAGTACTCCAGGGTTGCCAGGTCCTCTACACTTTCCCACATTTTCCGTTTGAGTTCCCTCGAATCATACTTATATTTTCTAGTTGTTATCTACACTCTAAGGTATGTTTAACCATTGAGAGATCATCCATAACATGAGATCATAACCCTTGAATCCATAATTAAAATTGAAGGTAGAACTTAGAGTCAAGAGAGTTCTTAGAGTCTTTAAAAAGTCTTTTATAAAGGTTTAAAACTTGTTTTAAAGGACTAACACATTGAGTTTGAGAAAGAGTAGACCCAAGTTCATTTTTTTAAAACAATATATGGGAACTAAGTATTCCCAAAGAGTAAATGTTTTCACATTTAAGATAAGAGGAAACACTGATCTCCAAATGAGTATTCATGAGCAATTTTGAGTTCCATCTCTTTTAAGATATAAGTTTTTGAGTAATAACCTCAAACCACAGAGAAAGATTTATGTTTTTAAAATATGAGCTGAGTATACTTTGGGAGTAGTATTGAGCAATGATATGGGGATGAGTTAATAATAACTCAAGTCTCCATAAGCCATGTAGCCATCGTGGGTAGAAAGGGTCATACTTTTTAGATGATTCATTAATACTTTTTAGCATAGACTAGTGGATCCACTTAGTTGAGGCATTTTATATCCCAGCAAGTTATAGGACAGTTCTGTCAGCGTGGGAGAGACGTTGTATTATCACATACCTCATAGTGATGGCTGTCGGTTAGAGAATCTCCCAAACATAGTTTTTTTGTACTCTTATATACAACTGAGTTATTATTGTATTTTCCAATACTTTGAGATATTATATTGTTTTAAATGATTTATAGAAATTACATCTTTACTATTGTTTAGTTCTGCATTGAGTTGAGTATCCACGAGTTGAGTAAAATCAAGGTAAGTGCTCCTTTCAGATTTCAGTTCAAGCTTGAGTATTGTTTAGATTTCCCCTTGCATGCTCGTATATTCAATGTACTAACGCCATTTGGCCTACATCATTTTATGATGTAGATATAGGTAACCAGGATCAACATTCAGCGCTTCGTTGATCCAGTTGAGCTTCTGAGTCATCTAGTAAGCCTCCTTGCTCTCTAGAGGATCACTTTTCATGTTTTTAGCATTTTTCAATTGTTAGGATGATCGGGATTCTTGTCCCGACATCCTCATAGTTTTAGAGGCTTCATAGATGGATAGTTATAGTTCGTTAGTCTTTCCATTTTCAATTGTTTATGTTAAGAGTAGAGTTGCCACTTTGGCTAGTTGAATGTTTACTTCTAAAACATTCTAAGTTTATTTTGAGACAGTTGAATAAAGTTGCATTTGATTTCTTTTATTACTATTTAAAGTCTTCCGTTGAGTATTAAGTCAGGCCAATGGTTTGCTTGGGGCCATCAATGGTTCTCGAGTGCCAGTCCCACCCAGAGTGTAGGCTCGGGGAGTAACAAACTTGGTATCAGAGCACAGAGTTTAAGATTCCTAGGGAGTCTATGAAGCCGTGTCTATAGAGTCCTAGTTATCGGTGTGAAGCGCGCCACATCTATAATTAGGAGGCTCGAACAATTAAGAACTATCTCACTTCTTTCATACTCATTTTCTGCGATAGAGTTTATCTCTATAAAAGTTTATTTCTAACTCGTGCTTGCGCGTATCTTTCAGATCATGCCGCCTTAACCTTAACTATGATACAATACCAAAATGAATATATGAAGGACTCAATAAAGCTTTGAATCAACCTGGAGCGTACCAAAAATAGTTTATTGTCATGTGCTCTTATTGAAGAGGTCTACTAGCTAGAGTAGTTGTGCCTACAATATGAAATGCAACATCCCTCACGAGGGACGTTAGTACGAAAAAATATACTGAATATATTAGGCAATAACATATATAAAACAAGGCTCGAATGAAATCAAGTATCAATATATGAGTGCATGGATCATAATAGAAGACCACATTTGTTTACTTGTCACGCCCCAAATCTACCCCTAGGGCGTAAACACGGGACCTTGGATCACGAGTGACCCCAAGCTAACCTTGCTGGCATATCATAAGCATACTAAAGTAAACTGAATCAATAAAACATTATGCGGAAGCTAAATCATATGAAATATGAAATGATGGGGAATACCCATATACTATCTGAATAAAGAAAATTGAGAGTTTGAATACATATGAAAAGTCAAACTCTATCACTAAAGCTAAAACTAACTATGTCTGAAATAAGCCTCTAAAATGACTAGAAGTACTGCGACATGCCCTAGTTAAATCTAGCAAAAACTGAAAACTAAAGACTAAAATGGAAAGATAACATGTCAACTGTCCTCGAAGAATGAGGACTCACCACTGATGTTGCTGAATTGAAGGTAAGGATCCGATGTATGCATCATCTGACTGCTGAGGACCTAAACCTATATCACAAGCAGATGTAGCGCAGAGTATGTGTTAGTACTTGAAAGGTACTGAGCATGCAAGATAGAGTAAAACTGACCAATATAGTCATAACTGAAATAGAGCATATAATAGAGCAATGACATGATATAAGCATAATACTTTACTGAGAATACTCAACATGAACTAACTGGATACAATGACCAAGTTTATAACATGATGATACTGAATATTGAACTGATAACATGGTCAATGCAATAAAATCTGGCTGAACTGTGGGAGCTACAAATGACTGACATAAAACCATATGAGCTAAATGTGAAGTCCGATGCATACGTCCCATTGAGAGGACCCAATATACCCTGCCAAAGATATAGAGGCATGACTGGCGTGATCACAAATATAATGCCCATAGAAGGGCCTTACAACCTATGGGGGCACGTAGTTCTGAGACTTGAAGGTGACTGACCCTAGTCCACTCGGTATTAAGCTACTCCTAATTGATTATGTAAATAATCAATATTATGACTGAAATGTTCTAATACTGGATTGCTCAAAAAATGGACATGCAAACTGAGAATGCAACAATTATATTGTTAATATGACATTCATAAGCTGAAGCATGTATATATCTGAATTAACTAACCTTGCATGTGCAATTCATGAACTAAAAGATCTATATAGCAAGGGTTCTGAATTTCATGAAAAGAACTAAACAACAATGTGATAATCTTATTTGGATCATACTAACAGCTAAAACCCAACAATTTCTAACATTCAAGAAACCCCTAGGTCTAGATAATATTAAAGGAATCAAGAATCTCACTGAATTCTAGGGACCTAATGGGAGAAAGGAATCCACTAGTGAACTCCCACATACCTGTGTCAAATTCCACAGAGAAATCTTTCGATGTTGAGGCTGGAGCTAATGGAACCTTGTTGTGTTCTTGAACTAGGGTTCATGAATTCTTTCTCCTCTTTACGTTCTAGTTTTCTAAGTTTTGGTGAATGATCTGACTTAGGTAAGTTCTAGGTTGTTTACTAGGCTAAAACTGACAAAAACTACATAGTTTAGGGGTTAAATGACGTAGTTTAGGGGTCCAACACATAAGGAAAAGACTAACGACCCCTGACTTAAAAGTTGTTGTGGTAACGACGGACAAGACCGACGGATTGTGGATCGATCTACGGTCCGTGCTGGTCAACCGTCAATCGGCGACTGAAATTTGGGCGTCTTACCTACGGTTCTGGACCACGGACCATGGTCTGACTTACGGTCCGTAAGTCCTGGCGTAGATCCGGACTTAGAGGATTTTTTTCTAAGGAGGGTTGTAGGTGACCATCCATGGACCACCAGCACAGACCATAGGTCACCCTACGGTCCGTAGGTGGTGCCCGTCGGTGGCACCTGTTGCTTCTGAAATTTGCTATCTAGTATGTCTAGGATACGGGGTGTTACATTACTCTTGTGGGATCATGTATGTTACATTTTTTTCTTTACTTTTATGTAATTTATAATCTTTGTAGGGCATGTGATACAAATGACCAGTTGATCAGTGGTAGAAGAGTATGACCCATGCTAGGCATTTTAACCCCTGGGATTCTGTCCTCATAATTACACAAATTGGTATCGGCCCTTGCTAGGCTTTTGGCCCTGAGCTGCCACCCTTCTATACCAATTGGGATCAGCCCATGCTAGGCTTTCACCCCTGAGCTGCCAGTCTTCTATACCAATTGGAATCAACCCATTCTAGGCTTTTCCCCTAGGCTGCCACCCATAATTATACAGATTGCTTCACTTAGATTCTTTAATCATTGATATTGTTGTTTTGGTGGTCATAATAATTTTTTATAGTTGGAACTACGGACCAGTAGTAGAAGACATGAAAATAATAACTTCAAAGCAGTAACAATGACATAAGGAGCTATGAAACATCAATGCATTACATGTGAGCTTAAATGGCACAATTGACATCAATTTACTAAGAGGAGAATTTACCAAGCTTACTTTTGCAAATACCATTTCTATACTAGCACATAGGAGAAGGATACTTACACAAATGTAAAGGAATGAGCACATAATGAAGTAGTTTGACACACTAAGGAGAGGGGGAAATATTGTTATCCATATTGTAGATCATACGCTGCCTCTATGTTTCCTTTATTAGGAATAGAACTTAGGAAGTTCACTTCATTGATATTAATCGCAAGTATCAGATGTTATTCCAAGTAATATGGAATTGAATAGCCTTACAGACCTTTCTGACTTAAGCCCTTTGTCTTCAAATTACTATCCTACAATAAAATAAGTTGTAAGACTAGTATTAATAGCTAATCAACCAATTTGAGCAACTTGATCTCACCAAAATAGTAACCAAGCAATAAGCATGCAATTTATCTAGCCAATGTTTTCGTTCCTTCCCTTTCCCTTGAGTCGCGTCTATACGCTATACAACCTCCGTATTAGGTCCTCCGCAAAACTCCCTACAATATTCAATTCCTTTGATGTCTCCATAAGTTCTCCGCACATCCAGGCACATTCCTTATCATAACATACATAAAAATGTCCTTAAACATAATAATGTAACAGAAACAATATGAATCACGGTTTCTGATCACAAGCCCTTGAAGAGCTAACATTACTTTTAAAATGCCTAAACAAGCTCATGATTGAATTTAAAGGGGACTCCCCTCCATGGTTGTCTCAACATGCACTAACCACCAGAACATCCTCCCCAATATTACACCATGTACAAAAAACAATTTCCAACTCACTAAAACATACTAAATGTCCTAATTAAGTCAACCACAAGAAGGAGAAAATTGCATTAGCTTACCTTGCTGGAAAGAACTACCACTTGCTAAGACTTGGATTCTTCAAGGTAAAAGTTGTCAAACGATCGTATGCAATATATTTACCCAACTATGAGTCGGGGTCGATCCCACAGAGAATATGGAAGAATATTGTCAATAGCAAATATTTAACTCGATAATTGTTATATAAAAATGGGGGGATTTAAATTGAAATAAAATAAAAACAATAAAAAGATATCTTTGAACTAAGTATTTATTTATATTCAAATTATTAAAAGTAACTAGGAATGTGTTTCCCATAAGCTCATAACGCGGTAAACCTAATAATAGTAATACTTTTCTAGTGTATTACATGTAAAGTGATAAGTTAGGTATCTCTAATTCCTTGGTCCGACGACTAGAGAATTTCACCCTGCACCTTGGTCCGGCTACGTGTGTATAATTTACTAACCCTTACCTTTACCTCATATTAGACATCACATCGGTGTTTGTCTTAGTTATTACTTCGCACCAATCAACACTAGACTATTAGATAGTATCACACTAAATCTATGTTGATAATTCTTTTCTTGTTGATTACCTCCTTGGTCCGGCAAGTAGCAACAAGGCGAGTTCTAACGTTGCGCACCGTTAAAAAGACTTCTAGACGAAAGAATTATCAATGCATGCTTCAACACTATTCAAGATTTACGTAGTTATTATTCGTACTTTGTTAATCGCTTATGGTTCCCACAACTCTAGTTATGAAAGTTAGCTACTCATTATCTCAAAAACACAATCAAAATTTATTAAAATAAATATGCTTGTGTTAATAATAAAAAGTTAAGAACATTAGCTAAACTATCTTTTATTAATCACGAATACAAATAAATAATAAAGGAGAAGAAAGAATAAACCACAATTCTCCGGCCTCCATGGCGGCTCTCCCAAAGTTCCTAAGGTAGAAGAAAAATTATATTGTGTCTTGTATCTCGGTTCTTGGATTCCCTAAAGAATACTTTTTCATGCCCTCTTTATAGACATAGAAACCCTAAGTAAAATAATTAAGTTCAAAAGAAATTAGGAAAACAAAACCCAATTAAAATGGATTTGCACTGTACGCACACGTGATTTTTCCAAATTGTTGGCGGCAGAGAGGCGCCGGTCAGCTGACATGTGGCAGCAGCAAGCCTAATTCGCATTGAATTGGTGTTCAACTTTGCACCATTTATAGAAATATATTATTTTAATAAATTTAATCAATTAAGCTACCTGCTTGATTTCTTTCTTCAATCTCCCATTTTTAATTCATTTTAGCTCCAAATTTCTTCATTTTTCCACCAATTTAATCCTACAAATAAAATATACTATTTAGCACAATACATAAAATTTATGCTCAAAAAATACAAATATAAATAATAGATGTGAGGAAATAATGATTAAAATTATGTATTTTTAGCCTCACATCAACACCCCACACTTAAATTTTTGTTCGTACTTGAGCAAACATTATAACTCATCCCAAAAAGTCATACTAGCAATGTCATCACTTTAGTTAATACAAACAATTAGGCCATATATCAAATTCAAAACATAAAGTAGACTTCTCAATCATTATACAAAACATCCAAATAACCAACAAACCTCTAACCTCCTAACCTCAAGGAAGGACTTTGAACTCATCAAATTTATGCTTGCTCACCTACTCTCATCAAAGAAAGTTAATAAAATCACCTATCTATCATGAAATAAGTGCCCTCACAAGAAGAAATAGTGCACACACTCAAATCAAAAGATTGAATATAAATTAAGGACTTAGCAACAAAGAACACTCTCACACTCACAATGAAAATTCACATGTATGCGCAAAGAACCATAGGCTTGCCCATTATATACATCTCCACTAATTAAGCATGATTGAATAGAATCAAATAGGACTTTAACGGGTTGTAATGTAGGCTAGGGGACGGGTAGGAGAACTATATAATAGTGACTTACACTTCCTTAAGCACTTTGCAATTTTAGACCTCATCACCCATTATTTTCTTCTCTTTATTTTCAATCCTCTCTTCAACAATTATTTCACAAGCAATTCTCATCATCTCAAGAATGCTTCAATGTTTTTTTTTTTTAAGTTTTCCTTCATAACAGCCACCCTCAACTTACGTATTTTACATGCGTTAAGGTGTACAATGTCCTTGGAAGGACCAGGGCCATCATCATGGTAACTTTTTTTTTTTTTCAGGTGACAATTTTTTTTTCATGTCACATTCTTTCAAAGAGGGCTTTAAGCACTTTGTAGCTATCATTGATTACCTTTTCACTCAACCATCCTTTTTTCTCAGAATTGATAATTAGAATAAGTCTATGCTATAATGCTCAAGGAAGGAAGGTGCAAAAACTAAGGATTCAACAAAATAGTCTAGGGCAAAATATGGCTACCAACAAAAGGCTACAGGCTCAAAAGGGCTATCTAGTGATAAAAGATCTGAAAAGGCTAAAATTTACCAGACAAATCAAAGAAAGCCTATTATCATCTTCTAAACAAAGCAACACTTTTTATTTCGGTTCAATAACATGCAGGGCATGTTCTAGACTAAGATGCAAAACATGGAATAAACAAAATCTCACCACACATGACACAAGTATCAATCAAGATGAATCAATTCCACTTCTAAAAGAGACAAGATCATAACAAACTACCAAATAAAATAAGCTATATACCAAGTCACAACCATGAACCTAGATGTCAAAAGGTTTGCAATTTCACTAGCAATCAAGCATTCACAAGAAAGTACTACTCAATTTTAGGCCCAAATAGTAAGTATCACATAACTCAAAAGGGTCTTTTCTTTTATCTCCAAAAAATTAAAAATAAATATAAAATTTATTCCTAAAACAAATAAAAGACACTGGGTTCAAAGGGATTATCCTTAGGAAAAGAACCGAAAATAAAAGCCAAGGAACCCATCCTAAAAAAAACTCAATAAAATGGTACAAACTAAGAATTCATTCCTCCACCCCACAGTTAAAAAGATGTTATGTCCCCAAAGCATTAAATAAAATTTAAAACAAGGGTTAGGAAAACTCCCTGAGGCCTTTAGGCCTAGCTAGTAGCATGTTCTCTTAATTTTCATCAAGGGTCGTCACCCCACACTTAAGCTCAAACATGCTCCTTTGCTTCAAAAAAAATTTCGGTAATCAGACTTCCCCTAATCTGCAAAAACAAGGAAAGAACAAAAAAAGTGATACTAATAAAATAAAATAAGAAGTTACACTACTAATTGGGTTGCCTCCCAATAAGCGCTTAATTTAACGTCGCGGCACGACACCATCAATTTAACTATTTTTCCTTCCATTTTGAAGATATGAATTGCATCCATAATTTTACATCAATTTTTCTATTACGCTCAAGGGGTGGTGCTACAAAAATAAAGGTCCCAAGCAATAGATATCACATTATGCAATTCTTGGATCCTAAGTGAGGAATGTAATTCTCCGATATTGGAACAATAAATTCAAGAATATAGACACAATTTTCCTCCTCCATACACTCTTCTATAGGCTCAGATGGCTCATTTAATTTCTCATCATCTAAACATAATGAGGAAAAATGATTGGAATGAGGTCCAATGCGCCCTAACTTATGAATTATTTTATTATTTACACCCTCGTAATTACACATACTAGAGTTTTAAAAAATAATATTATCTACTTCATTACATAACTCTAGTGTACTCTTCTCAACAATGACAACATCAATAAAAGTATGATCAAGCAATTGGCCCTCAACTTTTAGTTCTTCAAGTTGTCTTACAAGTATTTTTTCTTCCTCACACTTATTATTACTAAATTGTTGGGTGTCATATGATTTAATATTTGCATTCAACTAAAAATTTAATTTATAGAGATCCCAATCATAGGTATCTTCATCAATCATGCACTTAAATATTGATTTATAGCACATTATCAATAAATCTACCATGTCCCCACACAACTTATTTTGTTATGAAAAAATTAGCTTATAAGAATCCATAATGTCAGAAGTACAAAAATTGCAAGAACACTTAACACTACATACTTTTTCAGATGACATCTCAAGAAGAGTAAAACATATAATAAAGAAAAGTAAATTAAAACAAATAATAAAAAAAAACAAAAACAAAACAAAAAAAAGAGAAAAAAAAGGACAACAAGTAAAAATAAATACTAAAGACAATTTCTATGCCATATTCCCTAGCAGTGGCGCCATTCTTGATAACGTTCAAATATACTTCTTGAAAAGAAATATAAACGATCGTATGCAATATATTTAGCCAACTATGACTCGGGGTCGATCCCGTAGAAAATATGGAATAATATTGTCAATAGCAAATGTTTAACTCGATAGTCGTTATATAAAAATGGGGGTATTTAAATTGAAATAAAATAAAAACAATAAAAAGATAGCTTTGAACTAAGTATTTATTTATATTCAGATTATTAAAAGTAACTAGGAATGTGTTTCTCATAAGCTCATAACGCGGTAATCCTAATAATAGTAATCCTTTTCTAGTGTATTACATGCAGAGTAATAAGTTAGGTATCTCTAATTCCTTGGTCCGACAACTAGAGAATTTCACCCCGCACCTTGGTCCGGCTACGAGCGTATAATTTACTAACCCTTACCTTTACCTCATATTAGACATCACATCGATGTTTGACTTAGTTATTTCTTCGCACCAATCGACACTAGACTATTAGATAGTACCACACTAAATCTATGTTGATAATTCTTTTCTTGTTGATTACCTCCTTGGTCCGGCAAGTAGCAACAAGGCGAGTTCTAACGTTGTACACTATTAAAAAGACTTCTAGACGAAAGAATTACCAATGCATGCTTCAACACTATTCAAGATTTACTTAGTTATTATTCATACTTTATTAATCGCTTATGGTTCCCACAACCTTAGTTATGAAAGTTAGCTACTAATTATCTCAAAAACACAACCAAAATTTATTAAAATAAGTATGCTTGTGTTAATCATAAAAAGTTAAGAACAATAGCTAAATTATATTTTATTAATCACGAATACAATTAAATAATAAAGGAGAAGAAAGAATAAACCACAATTCTCCGGCCTCCACGACGGCTCTCCCAAAGTTCCTAAGCTAGAAGAAAATTTATTTTGTGTCTTGTATCTTGGTTCTTGGCTTCCCTAAAGAATACTTTTCCATGCCCTATTTATAGACATAGAAACCCTAAGTAAAATAATTAAGTTCAAAACAAATTAGGAAAACAAAACACAATTAAATTGGATTTGCACTGTACGCACGCGTGATTTCTCCAAATTGTTGGCGGCAGAGAGGCGCCGATCAGCTGACACGTGGCAGCAGCAAGCCTAATTCGCATTGAATTGGTATTCAACTTTGCACCATATATAGGAATATATTATTTTAATAAATTTAATCCATTAAGCTGTCTGCTTGATTTCCTTCTTTAATCTCCCATTTTTAATTCGTTTTAGCTCCAAACTTCTTCGTTTTCCCACCAATTTAATCCTACGAATAAAATGTACTATTTAGCACATTACATAAAATTTATACTCAAAAAAGACAAATATAAATAATAAATGTGAGGAAATAATGATTAAAAAAATGTATTTTTAGCCTCACATCACTCCTCAACTTGTCTTAACTTATATCTTCCAATAGCTTGAACTCCCTAATATTCAAGAACCCTAATGATATTTAATGCTTGTTGTGTGAAGCTAAGAGAGAGAAGAGAGAAAGATGTAAAAATCTGTCAAAGTAAAAAATGGTCGGAAAAAGCTGATATCAATCCCTTTTAAATGGACCTGCTTTGGCCGACCTTCTCACTCATTTTGGGCCATAAATCATATAGTAGGTGATCCCTCTACTTGGACTGTTCACTTGGACCTTTTTGGACTTAAATATATTGGGTCTTGGCTGTCCATATTCCCCTTATTCTTCTATTCAACTTGGGCCAGTTTAATGCAAGTAGGTGGTAGTGTACTTTGCCCAATAAGATGGTCAAAAGTGTCTTAGTAGGTGATACACTTACTTGGTCTTTTGGGCTGGTCAATAAGTCAAAGTAGGTGATGCACCTACTTGTCATCTACTAGCTTAGTTAACTCTTAGTAGGTGATGCACCTACTTGGTCCTTTGGGCTGGTCAACAAGTCAAAGTAGGTGATGCACCTACTTGTCACCTTTTAGCTTAGTTAAGTCCAGCAAGCAGCTCACTTATTTTATTTCATTTTCTAAATCTTACTTCGTTTTTCTTTAACTTAGCACTTCACCTTAAAATTTAAGACCATATACGACCTTACTATCTCGAGTTTAAATGCTTTCGTGGGAGTTGACTTGGAGTATACACACTGAAACGTGCAAGGCAAAAAACACCTTCCAATTTATTTTAAACAACACTACTCATCTAAGAAATATGGTCTGTCACCAATACCATAAGCCTATGTCATGTGTCATATAAATAAAAGTAGCATATGGAGAATACAGGGCGCCTTCCTCCCCTCCTGAAGAACATTCTTCCTCGAATGTTAGCATAGTAGCCAGCTCCAAACCACTTCAAGCCTAAGTTAAATTATATTATTAGCCACATAGTTCATATAAACTTATACTTACCCGTCAATGAATCAACTCAACACTTTGACCTTTCCCTTTAGATTGAAATAAATGAGGATACTTGGACTTTATTGCTTGTTCTGCTTCCCATGTAACCTCTTCTACTTGTTGGTTTCTCCATAACACTTTGTGAGATGCTATTTCTTTATTTCTCAACTTCCTAACTTGTCGATCCAGAATAGCAATGGGTACTTCTTCGTAGATGAGATCTCCCGTAACTTGTACATCTTCAATAGGAGTAATATGAGATAGGTCACCTATATATTTTTGAAGCATTGAGACATGAAACACCGGATGAATGGTTGGAAGCTCTTGAGGTAGCTTTAAATCATATGCAACTTGGCCAATTCTTCGGATAATCTTATATGGTCTTATATAGTGTGGACTCAACTTTCCCTTTTTACCAAATCTCATTACCCCTTTCATTGGTGACACCTTCAAGAACACCCAATTCCCTATAGAGTATTCTAGTCCTCTCTTTCTAACATCCACATATGATTTTTGCCGACTTTGAGCTTTTTCTAGTCGCTGTTGTATCATTTTGACTTTATCCATAGCTTGATGAACAAGATCTTGCCCAAATAAGGCAGTTTCACCTATTTCGAACTAGCCAATTGGGGATCTATACCTTCTCCCATATAGAGCTTCATAAGGTGCCATTTGGATACTAGAATGATAGTTATTGTTATAAGCAAATTCAATAAGTGGTATATGATCATCCCAGCTACCCTTGAAGTCTAATATACAAGATCGCAACATATTCTCAAGTGTTTAAATTGTACGTTCTGCTTGACCATCCGTTTGAGGGTGAAAGGTTGTACTTAAATTCACTTATGTTCCCAAACTCTTCTAAAATGACTTCCAAAAATTTGCGGTGAATTGAGCTCCTTTATAAGATATTATAGATATTTTATAGAGATTGGCACTCCATGTAGTCAAACTATTTGTTTAATGTACAACCTTGCATACTCTTTAGCTGTATAAGTAGTCTTCACTGGCAAGAAGTGCGCTGATTTGGTGAGTCTGTCAACTATTACCCATATGGAATCAAACTTTCAAAATGAGAGAGGCAAACCAGTGACAAAATCCATGTTGATCATGTTCCACTTCAAATTGGAAGTTCTATACGCTGCATATAACCTCCAGTCTTTTGGTGCTCTACTTTTACTTGTTGACAATTTGGACTTTGAAACACAAATTAAGCAATGTTCTTCTTCATGTCACTCCACCAATACATTTCATTCAAGTCATGATACATTTTAGTTGACCCCCGATGGACATAATATCTTGAATGATTTGCCTTCATCATAATCCTCTTTCTTAATTCATCTACATTAGGTACACAAAATCTATTTTGACACCGATGTACTCCCTCTTGCATAAGCTCAAACGCCTTTGTCATACCATGTTGTACATTCTCCTTAAGCTGTAATAGAATAGGATCAGTGTACTGCTTCTCTTTCACTTCCACTACTAATGAGGATTCTGCCGCATTTTGCACAATAATCCCTTTCGTCCGGAGATTCAAGAAAGTGAACCCCCAAGCTAGCTAGTCGGTATAGATCTTTAGTTATCTCTTGTCTTCCCATGAACTTCCCATACGTGCTTGCAATTGTCTTACGACTTAAAGCATCAGCTACCACATTTGCTTTCCCAGGATGATACAAAATATCAATGTCATAATCTTTTAATAACTCATGCCACCTTCGCTGCCTCAGATTCAGGTCCTTTTGGTTAAAGATATATTGAAAACTCTTGTGATCAGTATATATGTCAACGTGAACTCCATACAATTAGTGACACCATATCTTCAAAGCAAATACAACTTTTGCTCGCTCTAGATCATGGGTTGGATAATTTTTCTGTTGTGGCCATAGCTTCCTTGAGCCATAAGTTATTACTTTCCCATGTTGCATCAATACAGATCCTAAGCCCACTCCTGAAGCATAACATTACACTGCATACCCTTCCATGCCATCTGGAAGTAAAAATATAGGTGTAGAAGTTAATTTATTCTTCAACTCTTGGAAGCTTCTTTCACATGCATCACTCAAATGAAAATTGATTTCTTTGTGTGTTAGCTTTGTTAAGGGTACAACACTGGAAGAGAATCCTTCAACAAACCTTCTATAATAACCTTCCAATCCAAGAAAACTATTGATCTCCGTAGGCGTTGTAGGTCTTTGCCAGTTTTTCACGGATTCTATCTTTTGAGAATCAACCTTTATTCCTTCATCAAATACAATATGACCTAAGAATGCCACAGATTTACACCAAAACTCACATTTAGAGAACTTTGCATACAACTTACGATCACAGAGAATTTGTAAAACATGCCGCAAGTGATTAGCATGGTCCTCTTCCAATCTTGAATACACCAAAATGTCATCTATGAATACCATCACGAACACATCTAGAAATGGCTTGAACACCCTATTCATCAAATCCATAAAAGCCGTTGGTGCATTTGTTTACCCGAATGACATGACTAAAAACTCAAAATGACCATACCGTGTTCGTAAAGCTGTCTTGGGTATATCTTGATCTTTGACCCTCACTTGGTGATAAACCGACCTCAAGACGATCTTTGAGAAGCACTGAGGACCTTGTAACTGATCAAACAAATCATCAATTCTAGGGAGTGGATATTTGTTCTTAATCGTTACCTTATTCAACTGCCGGTAGTCAATACACATTCTTAACGAGCCGTATTTCTTATGTACAAATAAAACTAGTGCTCCCCGTGGGGACATACTAGGCCTTATGAATTCCTTTTCTAACAAGTCTTTTCATTTCTCCTTCAACTCCCGTAATTCTTCCGGGGCCATTTTATATGGAGGGATAGAGATAGGTTGAGTATCTGGAATCACATCAATACAAAACTCTACATATCATTCTAGAGGCAAACCCGGAAGATCATCACGAAATACATCAGGAAATTCATTTACCACTAGAATGGATTGAAGAGTTGGAGACTCCACAACTATATTTTTCACCCTTACTAGATGACATATGTATTCTTTGGACATCATCTTCTTTGCATTAAGGTACAGAATAAACTTACCTCTTGGTGCCCCAATATTACCTTTCCATTCAAGGACTGCCCCTTTTGGGAAATGGAAACACACTATCTTAGTTCAGCAATGTACCGTGGCATAAAAAGAAGCTAACCACTCCATACCCATTATAACATCAAAATCTACCATTTCTAGCTCAACAAGGTCAACCAATATATCACAATCACAAACAGTTACAATGCAATTACGATAAACCTTTCTAGCTATTATAGACTCACCAATCGGTATAGACACTTCAAATGGCTTCACAAGTAATTCTGGTGTTCTTTTCAACTTACCAGCAATTAATGGAGTAATATAAAACAATGTAGACCCCGGATCAATTAGTGCATATACAATATGTGAAAAGATGGACAATGTACCTGAAACCACATCCGACAAAGCTTCCAAATTTTGTCGACCCCCAACACCATATGTGCGATTCTGAATTCCACTAGAACTAGCTGCTCCTCTAGCTCATTTACCATCACCTGTAGGAATCTGTAGTCCCCTACCTAAAGAAGGTGTTGATGAGGACGATGCAGCAAATGATCTAGTAAGCTCTACAACACCACTCATGCCCCTATGAGGGCAATTTCTCACTATATGACCCAGTGTACCACACCAAAAACAAGCATTTGTCCCAAACCGACATGCACCTAAGTGATTTCTTCCACATTGTTTACAACACTATCGAGGATGTCTTTATTGACTCATACTTCCCTGCTCTTAGTTCCCCGCTGTTTGTGAACCTTGGCTTTCACCTCTTTGCACAAACTAATTTCCCCTAGACTCTTGAAACGGAGGTGGGCACTACTTGTAGAGTAGGAAGATGATGTCCTAGGTGGTCTATTAAAGAACCAAGGCCTAAACTCACCTTGGGATGGCATAAACTGCCCGGTGGATTTGGCTCTCTTGGACTGCCCTCTTTCCAAATCTTGGATCCTTCTGCTTTGTCTTTGATCCTCCAACTATTGTGCAAAATCTTGCATTCTTTCTATATTCATGTCTTTATTCAATGAAGCAATGGTACTATCTCTAACCAGATATGAATCTAATCGATCCACATATCGATGAACTCTATCCTGTTTAGTAGCTACTACATTAGGAGCATACATGGCCAAGGAATTAAATTTGAAACTTTACTCTCTCACGCTCATACTTCCTTGATGGAGATTTAAGAACTGATCCGCATGGGCCTCTCGTAATTCCAATGGCAGATAATGGTCAAGGAATGCCTTTTTGAACTCTTTCCACATAGTTGAAGCTGCATTTGTTCCCCTAGATTGCTTCCAAAGTTCATACCACAATATAGCGACACCCTTTAATCTATATGCTGCTAGTTCAAGTGCTTAACCACTTCATGCATAACATTTAAAGTACGTTGGATCTAATCTATAAAGTTTTGTGGATCTTCATTAGGATTTGACCCGGTGAATGATGGAGGGTCTAATTAAAAAATCACGTATCGGCATGCCAGTTGCTCTATCTATGCCACTAGTACCTGCAACTGGACCTTTTTGCCTTTGGTTGTCTCCAGCAACTATACGAGTAAATAATTGGACTGCATTCTTTAAACCTTGCTCGTAGCATTAATAGGGGGTTCTTGAGGTGCAGCTTCCCTCCTTAGATCTTTCGTAGATAGAGGGGTCAGGAAAGTCTGTGATAGAGACTCATCGTGAGCCTCACTTTTTCCAACAAGCCTAAATGGTGATTGGCTGGTCCCTTCTCCAACATCCACATCTATTTGCTTACTTGTACTTATACTCCTTCTCGTAACCAGTATCTTTACTATAATAAAGCAAATTAGAATTTAGATATGATTCCCCTGCAACATTGGTTCTATTGCACGGTCTAAGAGATGAAAGAAAGAGACAACTCTTAAATGTCTCGTAGCTTCCTGCTTATAGATCTGGTGCACAACATATCCATAAGAAAGACTCTACATAGACATGGCTTTGTAGACTCCCTAGGATGACCTTCTCTGATATCACTTTTGTCACACCTCAAATCCCATTGAGACGGATAGGCACCCGATGCCGTAAAGGCCCGAGAGAACATGCATATAACCTGTACCTACCATATGTTTAGCCAAGATAATCATGAAGCTCTAACAAGTATACGTATAAGCTACAATGATAAAAGAAAAAACATAGGCTGCCCCAAAATATATACATATGACTCGGTCGTTGAGGCGACAACTGTTAAGGAACCAACCATAAATCCATGTTAGGCATTAGTCTACAATGCCTTTATAAGATAGACAAACTTAGAGTAGGTCGGGAAAGACCCCGCCTTACCCTTAACTATGATACAATACCAAAATAAATCTACCAAGAGCTCAGTAAAGCTCCGAATCAACCTGGAGCTCACCAAAAGTAGCTAAGTGTCGTGTGCTCCTATTGATGAGGTCTACTAGCTGGGGTACCTGTGCCTGCAGCATGAAATGCAGCATCCCCTCGAGGGACGTTTGTACCAAAAAATTTACTGAATGTGTAAGGCAATAACATATATAAAACAAGGGACTGAATGAAATCAAGTATCAATATATCAGTGAATATATCATAACAGAAGACTACCTTTGTTTACTCTTCTGGGATCATGTATGTTACATTCTTTTCTTTAATTTACTGCACTTTATAATCTTTGTAGAGCATCTGATACAAATGACCAGTTGATTAGTAATAGAAGAAGATGACCCATGCTAGGCATTTTAACCATGCGATGTTATCCTCATAATTACACAAATTGGGATCGGTCCATGCTATGTTTTTACCCCTCAGCTGCCACCCTTCTATACCAATTGGGATCGGTCCATGATAGGCTTTCACCCAGGAGGTGCCACCCTTCTATACCAATTGGAATCGACCCATGCTAGGCTTTTGCCCTTAGGATGCCACCCATAATTATACAAATTGCTTCACTTAGATTCTTTAATCTTTGAGATTGTTGTTTTTGTGGTCATAATCATTTTTTAGGTTTGGAACTACGGACCAGTAGTAGAAGACATCAAAATAATAACTTCAAGGTAGTAACAATGACAAGGAGCTATGTAACATCAATGCATTACGTATGAGCTTAAATGACACAATTGACTTCAATTGACTAAAAGGAGAATGCACCAAGCTTGCTTTTGCAAATACCATTTCTATACTAGCATATAGGAGGAGGATAATTACACAAATATAGAGAAATGAGCATATAATGAAGTAATTTGGCACGCTAAGGACTGGGGGAAATATTTTTATCCATATTTTAGATCATACGCTGCCACTATGTTTGCTTTATTAGGAATAGAATTTAGGAAGTTCACTTCATTGAGATTAATCGCAAGTATCAGATTTCTTGCCAAGGAATATGGAATCGAATAGCCTTACATACTTTGCTATAAAATTCAAAAAGTATGACTTAAGCTCCTTCTCTTCATATTACTAATCTACAATAAAATAAGTTGTATGTCTAGTTAATAGCTAATCAACCAATTTGAGCTACTTGATCTCAAAAAAATAGTTACCAAGCAATAAACATGCAATTTATCTAGCCAATGTTTTCTTTCCTTCCCTTTCCCTTTACTCGCGTCTATATGTTATACAACCTTCGTATTAAGTTCTCCCAAAAACTCCCTACAATAGTTCATTCCTTTGACATCTCTATAAGTTCTCCACACATCCAGTCACATCCCTTATCATAACATACATAAAACAATCCTAAAACATAGTAATGTAACAGAAGCAATATGGATCACGGTTTCCGATCACCAACACTTGAAGAGATAACATTACTTTTAAAATGCTCAAACAAACTCATAATTGAATTTAAAGAGGACTCCCCTCCATGGCTGTCCCAACATGCACTAACCACCAGAACATCCTCCCCAATATTACACCATGTAAAAGGAACAATTTTCAACTCACTAAAACATACTAAATGTCCTAATTAACTCAAAGCACAAGAGGGAGAAAATTACAGTAGCTTACCTTGCTAGAAAGGACTACCACTTGCTAAGACTTGGATTATTCAAGGTAAAGGTTTTCCTCCTCAACTTGTCATAACTTATACCGTCCAATAGCTTGAACTACTTAATATTCAAGAACCCTAATGGTATTTAATGGCTGATGTATGAAGCTAAGCGAGAGAAGAGAGAAAGCGCTAGAAATCTTACTTTTGTCAAAGTTAAAAATTGTATGAAAAATTTGATATCAATCCCTTCTAAAGGGACCTGCTTTGGCCGACTTTCTCACTCATTTTGGGCCATAAATTATCACCCACTTGGAATTTTCACCAAGGCCTTTTTGGACTTAAGAATATTGGACCTTGGTTGTCCATTTTCCCCTTATTATTCTATTCAACTTGGGCCAGATTAATGCAAGTAGGTGGTAATGTACTTGGCTCAATAACATGGTCAAAAGAGTCTTAGTGGGTGATGCACCTTCTTGGTCCTTTGGGCAGGTCAATAAGTTAAAGTAGGTGATACACCTACTGCTCACCTACTAGCTTAGTTAAGTCTTAGTAGGTGATGCACCTTCTTGGTCCTTTGGGCTGGTCAATAAGTCAAAGTAGGTGATGCACCTACTTTTCACTTGCTAGCATGGTTAAGTCAAACAAGCAGCTAACTTATTTGTTTCATTTTCTAAAGCTTACTTCCTTTTGCTTTAACTTAACACTTCACCTTAAACTTTAAGCTCAAATATGACCTTTCTATCTCTAGTTTAAATGCTTTCCTCAGAGTTGACTTGGAGTAAACATGTTGAAACGTGCAAGGCAAACAACACCTTCCAATTATTTTAAACCAACAGTACTCATCTTAGAAATATGATCCCTCACCTATACCATAAGTCTATGTCAAGTGTCATATAAATAAAAGTAGCATATGGAGAATACATGACGTAACATTATGCCGCCTGACAGCTTCAGATTCACGAGAAGAACTACCCAACCCATGATCTAGAGTTTGTTGCCGTAGTAGTTGCTTTGAAAATATGGCGTGATTATCTTTATGGAGTTCATGTAGATGTGTTCACCAGTCATAAGAGCCTTCAATGTGTGTTTAGTGAGAAAGAGCTTAATTTCAGACAGAGGAGGTGGTTGGAATTACTCAAGGATTATGATATGAGTATTCTCTATCACCCAGGTAAGGCTAATGTTGTTGTTGATGCTTTGAGTAGATTGTCTATGGGTAGTACCTCCCTTTTTAAGGAAGACAAGAAAAAGTTAGCAAAAGAGGTGCATAGACTTGCACGACTAGGAGTTCGACTAATTGATTCCGACGAAGGAGGAGTAATGGTGATGAATGAGGCTGAATAATCATTAGTGTCTAAAGTGAAAGAGAAATAAGACCAAGATCCTATTTTGCTTGAATTGAAGGCAAATGTTCATAAGCAAAAAGTGATGGCTTTTGAACAAGGGGGAGATGGTGTATTGAGGTATCAAGGTAGATTGTGTGTGCCAAAGGTGGATGAACTCCAAGAGAGGATCATGGAGGAAGCTCATAGCTCCCGATATTCTATCCATCCGGGTTCCACAAAGAAGTATCGTGATTTGAGAAAAGTCTATCGGTGGAGTAGTATGTAAAAAGGTATTGCAGAGTTTTTTGGTAAGTGCTCAAATTGTCAACAAGTAAAGGTAGAGCACCAAAGGCCCGGTGGTATGGCTCATAATATTGAGATTCCAGAATGGAAATGGGAGATGATCAATATGGACTTTATTATTGGTTTGTCGCAATCTCGCAAGAAGCATGATTCCATTTGGGTGATTGTACATTGAATGACTAAATCAGCCCACTTTTTACCGGTAAAGACTACCCATTCAGCAGAGGATTATGCCAATTTATATATTCAAGAGGTAGTTAGACTTTATGGAGTTCTAGTGTCGTTTATTTCGGATAGAGGTGCATAATTTATTGCACAAATTTGGAAGTCATTCCAGAAAGGTTTGGTTTCAAATGTGAACTTGAGTACTGTTTTTCATCATCAGACTAATGGTCAAGTAGAGTGCACTATTCATACTTTAAAAGATATGTTGAGGGCTCGTGTGATTGATTTCAAGGGTAATTGGTATGATCACCTACCTCTCATAGAGTTTGCTTATAATAATAATTACCACTCTAGCATCCAAATGGCTCTGTATGAGGCTTTTTACGGGAGAAGATGCAGATCTCTTATTGGATGGTTTGAGGTTGGTGAAGCTGGGCTGATAGGACCATCCCTAGTTCATCAAGCTATGAAGAAAGTGAAGGTTATTCAAGAGAGATTGAAAACAACATTGAGTCATCAGAAATACTATACATATGTTAGGAGAAGAGACTTAGAGTTTGAAGTAGATGATTGGGTTTACTTGAAAGTTTCACCCATGAAGGGTGTTTTGAGATTTAGTAAGAAGGGGAAACCTAGCCCCCGATATATTGGTCCTTATAGGATATACAAGAGGATTGGCAATGTAGTTTATAAGTTAGAGCTACCCCAAGAGTTAGCAGCGGTTCATCCGGTATTTCACGTTTCTAGGTTGAAGAAGTATATGGGTGATCCTTCACTTATTATACCTACTGAAGATATTGGTATTAATGATAACTTATCTTATGAGAAGATTCTTGTTCAGATTCTATATTTCCAAGTTTGCAAGTTGAAGACCAAGGAAGTAACATCAGTCATGGTTCTGTGGAGAAATCAGTTTGTGGAGGAAGCTACTTTGGAAGCTGAGGAGGATATGAAGGAGAGATACCCACATCTCATCAAATTCGGAGAAGATCCAAATTAAGGTACTAATCCTTTTCTTGGTATTTGTTCTAAGCTTGCTTGTTGTATTTATATTTTGCTTATTGGGTGTTTGAGATGAATCTTAGATGTTACACCCTTAGTCTACTTCGAGTAATCTCATTCGAGGACGAATGTTCCCAAGGGGGAGATATGGTAACACCTCGGTATTTGGAAGAACTAGAATTAGAAAGAAACTATTTTTTGAAAGATTAAATTTGGAAATTTTGGCAAGTTATGCTAAGGATGAGTTTTGTGTCAACTTTCAGTACATTATGAGTTAGGTGTGCCATATGATATCAAATTAAATATCTTTGGATTATCTTTCCAATGACACGGAGTTTGCTAAATTTTGAGCTCGTATGAGGGAGATAAGCCTGTTTGAAGTTGGGATGTCCAGTTAAGGAAAGTCACCCGGATTTAAGAGGGGTATTTTGGTCTTTTCATTACCCAATTAGTTTAATTCATTTTTAGTAATTTATATGGGGTCTAATCTGATTTGGTTCAGTTTACACAATTACAAAATTATGCTAAGCATTTGAGTGAAGATAAAAGAGGAGAAAAGAGGAAATATAAGGAGAAAAGCCAAGGTTTTGTCGCGTTCTTGAGATTTTGCTTGCGGATTTCACCAAGGGTTAATCCCTATGAGTTATGTGAGATCACATAGCATTGAGTTTGTTCACCCACGCGTCAATCATGATTAAATTCAGCATATTTACATTCTTGAAATTTGAGTATATGAGTTCTTGATGAATTTTGTTGAAGTTTCGTTTGAATCTTGATTGTTGGATTTTTGGAGGAGTTCTTGAGATGATTTGATGATATTTAAGGTTTCTTTTGAGTATATTCTTGTATAATTGGGTTGGGTATTCAAATCTAAGTATTTGGGGAAGAAACGAATCAAATCTAGATGATTTAGGGTCGAAAAATGAACATGAAAATTCATAGGTTTTCTGGGCACGGGCTGGCGCACTATACCACTCAGTGCGCCAGCATAAAGAGATTGTAGTTTGGGCTTTGGGTGCCGTGCCACTGATTGCGCCCCAACAAAGACCCAGCATTTCAAGGTTTGGCGCCCTGCGCCACTCAGTACGCCAGGGTCGCAAGGTCCTCTACCATTTCCCACTTCTTCCATTTGAGCTCCCTCGAATCGTACCTATGTTTTCTAGTTGTTTTCTAAACTCTAACGTACGTTTAAACATCAAGAGATCATCTATAACATGAGAGCATAACCTTTGAATCTATAATTCAAATTCAAGGTAGAGCTAGGAGTCAAGTCAAGAGAGTTCTTAGAATCTTTCAAAAGTCTTTTACAATCATTTAAAACTTGTTTTAAATGACCTAAGCATTGAGTTTGAGAAAGAGTAGAGCCAAGTTCATTTCATTAAAATGATATATGGGAACTAAGTATTCCCAAAGGGTAAATATTTTCACATTTCAGATAAAGGAAACACCGATTTCCAAATGAGTTTTCATGAGCAGTTTTGAGTTCCATCTCTTTTAAGACATAAGTTTTTCAGTAATAACCTCAAACCATAGAGAAAGAGTTATGTTTTTAAACATATGAGTTGAGTATACTTTGGGAGTAGTATTGAGCACCGATATGTGGACGAGTTCATAATAACTAAAGTCTCTATAAACCATGTAGCCATCGTGGGTAGAAAGGGTCACACTTTTTAGATGACTCCTTAGTGATTTTTAGCATAGTCCAGTGGATCCACTTAGTTGAGGTTCTCTATATCCCGGCATGTTTTAGGACAATTATGACAGCGTGGGGGAGACGTTGTATCATCACATAACTCATAGTGCTGGTTGTTGGTTAGAGAGTCTCCCAAACAAAGTTTATTTTTGTATTCTTATATACAACTGAGATATTATTGTATTTTCCAATATTTCAAGATGTTATCTACTATTTTGAATGCTTTATATAAACTGCATCTTTACTGTTGTTTATTTCTGCACTGAGTTAAGTATCCATGAGTTGAGTAAAGTCAAGGTAAGTGTTCCTTTCAGATTTCAATTCATGCTTGTACATTCAATGTACTGACGCCATTTGGCCTACTTCATTGATCAGTTGAGCTTCCGAGTCATTTGGTGAGCCTCCTTGGATTCTGGAGGATCCCTTTTTCATGTTTTTAGCATTTTCATTTGTTAGGATGATCGGGAATCTTGTCCCGACATCCCTCATAGTTTTAGAGGCTTAATAGATGGATAGTTATAGTTCATTAGTCTTTCCATTTTCAATTGTTTATGTTAAGACTGGAGTTGCCACTTTGGCTAGCTGAATGTTTATTTCTAAAATATTCTAAGTTTATTTTGAGACAGTTGAGTAAAGTTGCATTTGATTTCCCTTATTAATGCTTAAAGTCTTCCACTGAGTATTAAGCCAGGCCAAGGGTTCTCTTAGGGCCAACAACTATTCTCGAATGCCAGTACCGCCTAGGGTGTAGGCTCAGGGTGCGACATAATCATTGGTTAAGAGATAAATAAATTTTAAAAGGCTAAAAAAGTTAACAAATATTCTAATTCTAACGTGTAGAAAGTTAAACCTACCTTTTGCTTTACATATATCATTTTAAAGTTCCCCATTTAAAGGTATCATAAGTAATTATTAAAATGAAAATTAAAGGGAGAATGTGTCATATTGGACAACAATTCTTATTATATATATACTTGAAAGAGAAAAATATTACACAAAACTATTCAGTTGGTTTGGGTGTTTTTTTTTTAAAATCAACATACCGGAATGATGTAGTTCAATTTGAAACTACACTTCTATTCCAATCGCAGTGTCGAGAAACACATTTATTACTTCAAGAAAAGTATTTACAACTTACAGTAAACTTGAAAATTTGTTCATACTTCATATTCAATATGCGCAATGAATTTATTGTGTAGTTATCTATATCTTTGGGATTAAAAGAGGCTCCAGTCTAGTCATATTCCTATATAGGTCATCCGACACATCTTTGAACCCATGTCTAAAGTTTATTAATTCTTGTCTTCTTTTCCAGGTTCACTTCGCACATCAAGGTGCGATAAAGTTTGTAAGGTCTTTATGTACTTACAAAGGCATACCAAATTTGAATTTTTGTCTTCAAGATGGTAGTATAGATCTTTAAAGAATTTTTTATTGTTCCTTCAACAAATTTAAGTAGAGAAAACTTGTGTGAATATTCAATTAACGTGTTTTATTTAATTTGTACTAACAGTTACTTTTAACAATAACTTTGTAGAAACCTACACTACAAAGTTCAAAACATGTACACAAAAACAATAATTACTATCATAAGCATAAATTAAAGACTATAAAAAAAATATGCCAGGATATGTAACAATAAAATGAAACAGAAAGGAAAAAATTGAGCCTAGTGAATGTACAATGTCCCCTTAAGGAAATTATGCCCTCTAGTACTCGAGGTTTAAAGGAATAGATCATGTCAGGATAGAACGATTCTAATCACCTGTGTATTGATACAAAAACAATGGTGTCAGTGAGCCACTCAATAGGAGAAAAGCACAAAAATATTTAATTGTGTATAAGAAGAAGAAGTTTAGAATTTTCATTGTTTTAAAATAAGAGGAAATCCCTTTATTTATAGACAACAAAGGGTATTCTAAACAAACCTTATAATGCCTTATCGGAAAGGCCACGACTCTTTGGAAAAGCTGCAACCCTTCGAAAAGGTCACAACCTTTCATAAAAGTCACAACTCTTTTCATAAAAGTCAATACTTTTAATGAAAGGGGAAGACTAGTTTTTAAAATAAATAAATTAAAAGAGAATCTTGGTTTGTGGTGGTGCCACATAGGCAGGCCTAAGGTTCACTTTATATATATATACTTATGGTATTTTCAAAAAGTTTGTACTTACAGATTTTTACGATTGAAGTTACAAGTCAAGATGCAAGTTTAGAAGATGCACAAGATCATAATTATTTTTCAATGGAAGTTATGCAAAACTTGATATCATAGTCTAGCTCGGGATGTTGATTAGCTAAGCTATCTCGTTACCAAAATATTGAAACTAACACCATGGGATGTTAATTTGGAAATTTTCTGTAGCAATCTTATATTTATTGATAATTTTTTTAATTCTGTGATATGAGGGTCAAGAAACATTGGTGGTCAATTAGAGGCAAAAAATATTGCTCGTCCCTAAAGGTTCATCTCGAACGAGACAACTTCTCATCCCTAAGGGTTACTCTAGGATGAGGTAGCTACTAGCTAGTCACTAAAAAGTGATCCATGGCAAGATACGTACTCATCACAAAAAAATAATCTGGGACAAGATAGTTGTTTGTCCCAAAAGTGTAATCTAGGACAAGGTAGTTTCTTGTTGTTAAAGGGATTTAATTGTCACGCCTCGAGGCTACCCCCTTGACGTAAACACGAGACCTAGGATCATGAGTAACCCCAAGCAAACCCTGAAGCTGACATATCATAAGCGTACTAAAAGATAATTGATTAAAAATATACTATGCAGAAGCTTAAAACAGTGATAACTGAAAGTGGGGAATACCCAAAACTAATATGAATAAATAAAATACTATGAGTTTAATGACAACTGAAGGATCAAACTCGAGTCTAAAGCTGAATCTAATAATATGTCAAAAAAAGCTTCTACCGACTGAAGTTGTTGGGACATGCCCCCAGCTAACTCTAGCAAAACTGAAACTAAAGAAAAGGCTGATTATGAAAACATGTCTATTGTCCTCGAAGTATGAGGACTCACCACTGAAGCTGCTGAACTGGAGATCGAGAATCGATTTATGCTTGATCTGGATATTGAGTACTTGAACCTACATCATGAAAGGATGTAGCATAGAGTATGTTTCAGTACTTGAGCATGCACAATATAGAGTATAACTGAATAGAATACATAAAACTGAACAAAGCATACTGAACAATAATATAATCAAAATTGAATGTAAATGTTGAAATATGCTACAGACTGAGCGAAATGCAATGACCAAGTACTAATTTTGAACATGACATACTGAGGCTGATTGCAAAAATAAAATTGAAAACCTGGTCAAATGAAATGAAGTCTGACTATAGGAGCTACTATTAACCGACATAAAACCATGTGATCTAAATGTAGAGTCCGATGTAAACTCCCCATCGAGAGGACCCAATATTCCTTGCCAGGGGTATAAAGACATGACTGGCGTGATCACTAAACCTAATGCCCAACATATGGTACTTATAAACCTACGGGGGCACGTAGTTTTAGGACTATGAGGGTACGCTAAACCCTAGTCCAACTCGGTCTATACCTACTCCAAACTGGAATGTGTATAAACAACATAACTGAAATACTGGATAGCTCAATGTTCTGACATGCAAAATATGAGAATGCAACATTTAAATTCTGCAATGAAACATTTGTAACTGGAGCATGTATATCTATTTAACTGACCTAGCATGTGTAATTCATGAACTAAGAGAATTTACACAACTAGGGTTCTAAGTTTCATGCAAGGAACTAAGCAACAACCTCACGAAAACATGATTATCTGACTAAGAATACTATAACGGCTAAATCACAACCAATATCTATGGTTCTTGAAACCCTAGGTCTAAGCAAAATATAGCAAAATCAAGAATCTAACTGAATTCTAGGGACCTAGTGGATGAAAGGAACCCACTAGTGAAATCTCACATACCTAGTGACAAATTTCACAGAGAAACCTTTCGATTTGGGGCTGAAATCGGAGTAAATCTGTTGAGTTCTTGGAGAGGGCTTGGTCGACTATTTCTTCTCCTTTTGCTCTAGTTTTGGTGTCCAAATTGCCAACAGGTTAAGGTAGAACATTAGAAACCAGGATGTATGACCAGATACAGATCTCTGATTGGTTGGTTTGAAGTAGGTGAAGCAACATTGATTGGCCCAGATTCGGTTCATGAAGCTATGGAAAAAGTTCATCCCATCAGAAATAGACTTAAGAGAACCAGAGTCGTCAGAAGTCCTATGCAGATGTAAGGATAAGGGACTTAGAGTTTGAAATTAAAGATTGGGTTTTCCTGAAAGTGTAACCTATGAAGGGGTTGATGAGATTTGGCAAGAAAGGGAAGCTTAGTCCTAGCTATGTAGGTCCTTCCAGAATCCTAAAAAGGGTTGGTAATGTGGCATATGAGTTAGAATTTCCGAAAGAACTAGCAGTGGTTCATAAGGTCTTTCACATTTCCTTATTGAAGAACTGTGTGGGTGATCCAACATCAATAGTATCATTAGGGAGTATGGCCGTGAAAGATAGTCTCACTTATGAGGATTTGTCAGTTGAGATTCTTGACCGTCAGGTTCATAGATTGAGAAATAAGGAAGTCGCTTCAGTAAAGATTTTGTGGAGGAGTCGTTTCGTGGAGGGTGCTAATTGGGAAGCAGAAGAAACCATGAAGGGCAAGTATCCTCATCTCTTTCCTTCTTATTCCGTTTCAGCTTGAGGTAATAGTTCCTCTCTTAACTTACTATTGCGTAAATTCAGTCTCAGTTTCATGTTCTTTCAGTTGTTCTTGCATTTTCAGAATATTTGAATATTCTTAGTACTCAGTTCAGTCGAAAACCAGTTTTTAGCACTTAGTGGTAGGGATTGCAGCTCCTTCCCTCCATACTTAGGTTGTTTAGAATTCATTCGAGGAAGAATGTTCCCAAGGGGGAGATAGGTAACACCCTGGACTCAAAAAGGACAAAAAATGCAGAATTTAAAAACTTGCAAGTGCCACCGACAAAACCCACCCACGGCCCATGGTCTAAACCACGTACCATAGGAAGGGTCGTGGCTGGCCACCTAGAAATCCCCTGGAAACCCTCGACCAACGGCTGGACCTATGGAACGTAGGTGGGACCACAACCCGTGGTCCAGGTACATGGATCGTGGCCCGCAGTGACTAACTTCTAACGCCAAATGACGCCTGCCAGAATAGATCATCGGTCAGGTCATCGTTGGCCTCGTCAGATTTTTATTAAGGGTCATTTGGTCTTTTCCCCTATGCATTGGACATCCAAACTACATTGTTTAACCCCTAAACTACGTAGTTTTGGTCAGTTTAAGCATAGTAACTTAATCAGAACTTAGCCTTAGTGGTTCATTCACCAAAATTGGCATTTGCATATATGATGGCCCTCTCGACGTTTGAATATGCAATGGCCCTCTTGGCATTTGAAGATGCAATGGCCCTGTTGGCGGTTGAATATGATGGCCCTCTCGGTGTTTGAGTATGTAATGCCCCTCTTGGTAATGGTATTAACTCCTTTGATAATACAACATGAATGACTATCCGCGTGATAAAGAGAATGTCCCTCTGGGTGGTTCACATTACCGCGTCCGGTATCGATCGGATTTGTGAATATTCTTCAAACTGTTCTTTATGCTGAAAAATGTAATTTGATGCCATTGAAGATGCTTGTACACGTTGAGAGTGGTGCTTTCATTTGTTCCCATTTTGAACATTTTGTGTTCATTGCGACTCATGCTTTGTTGGATATTTGAACGAGGTGTTGTCGCTCGTTTTTTGAATTGCTTCTTTTTCTTCTAAAGGATATCAATGACTTTTTTGCACCCATAGAAAAGTTGTTAATTTCGGGGCGTTGCTCGCCCTTTGACTTCTCCGTTTACCCTATTTAGACAATATGACACCCACAACCTTCGAATCCTAGATCCACCTCTGATTCTATGGTGGTCTGGGGGAATTGAAGTAAAGTTATTTGCTTTATAGTGTTGTCCACTTACTTTCCATTGAACCAAGTCCCATATTGTTAAGTGGAGAAGGGCAACAAAATGGACCTGTTACATCTGATTTTGAGGAGTGGTTAGCCTTTAGAAAATTACCTCATACCAAAAAAGATTGATTATTATTTGAATTATATTACAATAACTAACTGAAAGTAAATTAACATAATTGGAGATCGACGCACAACTAAAAATTAATACAACTGCACTAATAATAAAAGATTATCTGCTTTTAGTAAAATGTTATTGTGAGTAACGTTTTAGGAGTAAAACGTTAGTGTGAGTAACATATATCAACCTAACCCCGTCAGCACACAACTGAATATCTAATTAACTATAACTAGTTGCAACAAATTGTGTATTTTTAAAGATTTTGCACTTGTTATTATCCTTATGTTTGAACTTGCTACTTTGTACTACTTGGTACAAAGGAAGGGGCGATAAATTTTAATTCTAGTTCTTCTTATCGTTAGAGATTGAATCTTTAGAATCACAATTCTAATAAGGCATCGATGTACAAAGCTATTCATTTTAGTTTGTCTTTGTTGGTAAAATATATTTAGTTCTTCTTCTGCTTGGTTATCTCAGTAGGAAATTGAAACAATCTATAACAAAATTATAATTAACCTTGGGATTTTGATCTAAGAGTTCAATGGCATTCAATATTTTTGACTCATTAAGTTGAAATTTTGAATTTTATCTTTGGTGTTTCCTTTCTTGTTTAAATGTGAAAACATTTCAACTCTTGGGAATACTTAGTTCCCGTATAATCTTTTGAAGAAATGAACTTTACTCTTACTCTTTACTCAACTTAAAAAAAAAGTTAAAACATTTGTAAAAGACTTTCTGAAAACTCTATGAACTCCTCTTGACTTGACTCTTAACATTCCTTGAATTGAATTATGGATTCAAGGCTCATGATCTCATGTTTATGCATGATTTAATGATGTTTAGACGTACCTTAGAGTGTAGAAATCAACTAGAAAACTTAGGTATGTTGCTAGGGAACTCAAATGGAAATAAGTGGGAAAAGGTGGAAGGCCTGGCATCTATGGCGCACTGAGTGGTGCGGGGCGCCAGCCTTGAAACTTCAGACATGGGATTGTGGTGCTCTGACTGGCGCGGCATCCCAGACGCCAAATTTAGAGAACTTGGTGGGGCGCTCTAAGTGGGGCAGCGCCCCACCCCTTTTCCCAGATTTTTGACGAATTTTCATGCTTGTTTTTCCACTCTAAACCCTCTAGATGGAATTGGTTCTTTTCCCAAACACTTAGATTCGACTACATAACCAAAATATATAAGAATCTACTCAAAACAACACCTAATCTCATGAATCAAACTCAAGAAACTTCTCAACAACTTCAACAACAAGAACCCACAAGAACTGAAACAATTTTCATCAAGAACTTATAATCTTTTCTTTCAAGAACACAATTATGCTGAATTGAATCATGATTGGTGTGTGGGTGAACTAACCCAAGGCTATGTGATCTCACATACCTCGTAGGGATCACCCCTTGATGAAATCCACGATCTTAGCTTCGAGAATTTGACGATTCTTTGTTTCTTCTCCTCTTTCTCCTCTTCTTTTCTCTTCTCTCAAAACCCTAACTCAATTTCGAAAGCGTAAACTGAATCCAATCAGTTTAGATGCCAACTTAATTACCAAAATCGAAATTAATTAGCTGGGTATGGAAAAGACCAAAATACCCTTCTAAAATCCGGTTTTGACTTTCCTTATCTAGACAGCCCAACTTCAAATGGACATATCTCCCTCATACAAACTCTGAATTGAGCAAACTCAGTGGCGTTGGAAAGATAATTCAAAGATATTAACTAGGTATCTCGTAGCATACCTAACTCATCCTGATTTAGGATTTATGATCATTTGAAGTTGACCCAAAACTCAAACTGAACATAACTTAGCCAATTTTCCAGATTTTTCATTCTTTCCAAAAATGACTCTTTCTAGTTCTTTCAAATAGCGAGGTGTTACATGGATTCTCGACTTGATGGAACAATCCCAAAAGAATCCATAGCTATTGTTGAAATGCATGCTCTACTGCAAGGACTTTAGGCCAAGTCTTATCACCGAAGGCCATTACAAATTGAAGGAGACTTCTTCGATGTGACAAATCTCTAGAGCACTCATGAATACCTGGACACGCTCATGGCGTCTTAGCACAAAACCGTGATAATAGCAAAGATTGTGCGAGTATAATGTGATAGAATAAGACACTAGACTTGCAAAAGAATTATTGGTTCATAGAAGTATGCAACGATTTTGCCATAGGCTCAAAATCATACACATACGAGAAGCATAATACACAGACACATAATAATAAGTACAACCATAATCAAATAAAGTCTAGGTGCGTTGATGGCATTATAGAACCATACTTATGATCACATTGTCTTATGACTCATCTTCTGCCCTTGCTGGGGCTGCATAGAATGACCCTGTCCACCTCTGCTCTGGCCATCAATCCTACCACCTAACTTGCTTCACCGGGGACCACCTGTCACGACCCAGACCATTGTGATTGACACCCACACAAACCCTCCGGTGGGAGAACCATTACTACAACCCAAACTAAACAACTCAACCAAAAACTAAGGCATTTAAAGATACAGAAGCAGGTTTAAATGCAGAAATTATATAGAGTTCCCATAAACTCCAAGGTTTAAATAAACTAGCCAGACTAATGCGGAAGAACAACCCCTAGAACCTGAAAGTCAATGTACCAAAGCTCTACTAACGACAAGTTTAAAAACAAGGGGTACCTTAAACAAATAGTCTGAGTCCGAAAAGAGTGGACTTAAACAAAAAAGATCTATGGCAGCCCGAAAGAAATGGCTCATCTTGAATTCGTTCATGCTCAATAGTCACCTAGCTGAGGTTTATCAATAGCCGCTTGAAGATGCCCTGTACTCAACAAAGAACAAGCAAGTGCAGTATCAGTACACAACCACAGTGTACTGATAGGATCACGCAGCTATCCAATAAGTGAAACACATGCGAGTAACCACAATATTATGAAACATGCATATATTGAACATATACAATATTAGTCATCTTTTCAGGATTAATGTAGCATCACATGCTCTCAATAATACACATTGGTTATCAATTTAGAGCAATATACAGTCTTCTAATATCAATCATCATTAGATATGAACATCATCATCAAAAGTAGATACACAACACAATTCAATTGTCCTCTCACGGAACCTAATTCAATGGTCCTCTCATGGAACCCACACCCAAACTGTTAGCATACCGGAACATGGCAACCGATCCCATATTTATGCCGAAATGTGGCAAACAATCCCATGTTTATGCCGGAACGTGGCAACCGATCCATTCAATAAACCACAATCACAATGTATATTCTCACAATCATACAGCAAGAGGTGATTCATGGCATACAATTATTCAATTATCCTCATTTACGATTAGGGTGATCAATAATGCAACATTCGCATACATACATGTATTATAATGAGCAATTACAAACATATATCACACCAACATGAAATCAAAACCATCACCTACATCGAATCTGAATCCCCTACGGCATTTGAATCTTCCCTTTCCAGATTCCTCCCGCTTGTTCGTGGTCTAAAAGCATACAATTAACACAAGGATCAATAAACAAGGCCTAATTACCCGGATTATAATCAACATTATCAACCCTAGCCTAACCCAAGATCCTAATACCCAAATTAGGGCTTTTTCCATCATTAACTTCAGATCAAAACCTTTCCCCCAATGATAATTACCCAAGAAACTATGTTCTACGAATTAAAAAATAGATTCGGGGAGTTAAAACCTTACCTTTAGCCTCAAGAATGGTGAAAAATGGTCAAGAACTCATCTGGGGTTGTTCCTTAGCTCTCAAAGTTGAAAAGTGCAAAATAAAGACGTTTTGAGGTTTATTTACGACCTTAAGTTGCGTCGAACAGCGATCCTCACCCCGTTACAGCGGCCCTACCTTGGCGACAGAATTCCCACCCCAGTGGCTTGCACGAAACTAGTGAGCTATTTTAATAATTCCAAGACCCCCATTTCACAACACACCTTTAACCAACGACGCTCAAAAAATACTGTTCACGCTAAGATCGATTCTGTGAGTTCTAGTCACCCGAATTCAATTTCGTAAAGTCATACGGGTTCCTTAACGTCTTAGCTATCCACTCACACAATCACTTTCATTATTACACTTCTCATTAATTACCAGATTTCACTAGACTCACCTGACTCCGATTTCATCCAAATTTGGACTAGGCTAGGAAATTTCAAGTTACTACTCAAAAGTTTTTCTGGTCCACTTCTTTCCCCATTGGCTTTTTCCTAAAGACTGAATTAGGTCATTACACCACAACATGCCATAACATTAAATAAGGCAAACCATTTTATTAGTATTTTTCAATAAACTGTGTTGAATGTGAAGGTGGAAGTAGAGTCCCCTTTTCCGATACATGGCTTCTTTATTTCCACAGTCTACGCATTTGTCCATGAAAGTGTTGAATGATATGTTCGTCACATCATTTAAGTGTATGACTGGACTAATGTCAACGTCTTGCAGTGACAGCTTCCCATAGACTGATTGTTGACTTCCTATATCATTAAGAAGTTTGCAACTACAAAATCGATTGGTAAGTAAAAAATAAAGTAATAAATTAACTTAAATTTTTTTAGATACCTTAGTCGAAGATTTATTAATTCTTTGAATGATGATGAAACCACCCTTTCTACAATTTCTTCAACCAACCCCCTATCAAAGGAATCAAATGCAGAACGTATCCTCTTCATTTTTTTTTTATTGAAGGTAGATTTTTCATTTTCGTGCAAACTTGGAAAATGTCAGACGTGTCTCCATCTTCTCTTTCTCATTTCATGCTTCAAGATTGTCCAAATCGAAAGTACAAAAAAATCTTCCCCTTTTTCAAGTATAATCTGAAGTAGTCTGTATATATGTGAAACATTTATATAGTTAGTCCTAGAGTCACTTTATTTTGTGTTGTTGTTTATTATTAAGAGACCAACATGTTTTTCTTACTAATCTTTTTATTCTTTTTTATTTGCATGAACACTTTGGAGCAACATATGGAGTCTTGATGCAAGACTCTCCACACCCGCATAATATCTTCCAATTACATCTCCTTTAAATGGGTCCGACAACAAGAAAAACAAGCAAAGAATTGCTCTTGGGGAACGCCTATGATGTCTTACTTTATTATTATCATTTTCCCTTTGTCATTTACTCTTATTTAACTCTTTCTGACTAATTGTCTATGTATGTGTTTTGGGGTTTATTTCAAGTTTGGGGATTTACTTATTCTTGACTTTAGATACTTAGAAATACATATAGTTGATATGAGATTCTTTTAATCATAAAAAATAAGTTGTTCTCACTTAAAAGGAATTACTTTTTTTTTAAAAGTCTTAACGAACTTGTAATAGTATTTCACAAATCTCGTTTGAATAAAAAACAACATATTTGAACTTGTGGAAAACTATTTCCCAAACTAAAAATGATTTCTAAAAGTAACATTCTTCTAATGCAAAGACATTTTAAAATAACCCCCTTTATTCTCCTATTCAATGTTTTCCTCTTTAAGAAACTATTATTATTTTTCCTAAATATCAACTTAAAGCTATTTTTTTCAATAATTATCTACATTAGTTTTTATACTATTATAGGGAAAATGCATAAGTACCCTCCCAGCCTATGCCCAAAATCTCTGAGACACACCTAACCTTTCCTAAGGTCCTATTACCACTGGCATCTGGCAAAATGGCAACTCAGTCTTTAAACAACATCTGAATGATAATGTAAAGACAATTGAACCACTAACTGTCTATGAAGCCTCTAAACAACAGAGATGGATGTTGGGACAAACCCCACAACATCCAAATGAACTAAACTAGAAAGTGAATAAAAGAGTCCTCCGGAATGCAAGGAGGTTCACCACTGACTCTGAGTGTTCAACTGGATCAACGAGGCGCTGGATGCTGATCCTGGTTACCTGCGTCTACATCATAAGATGATGCAGGCCAACTGCATTAGTACATTGAATGTACGAGTATGCGAGTTGGAATGCTAAACAACAACTTAAGCTTGAAAAGAGTAAGAAGGAAAACTTACCTTGGCTCTGTACAACTCATGAATGGATCACTCAAAATAAAGAAATGAAACACTTGCAATATATGAAAAGCTTTGTAAAATAGTAAAAGCAACTTAGTTCATTAAAGAATTGCAATAACAAACCCAACTTTACTCATATAATAAAGTAATATAGTTTCTGTGGGAGATTCTCTAACTGACAACCACCACTATGATCCTAAGTGGTGATACAACGTCTTGCCCACGCTGTTAGAACTGTCCTATACTTTGTCGTCATATAGAACACTTAACTTAGTAGATCCACTAGTCTATGCTAAAAGCATCTTAGGAGTCATCTAAAAAATATGATCCTTTACTACCCATGATGGCTACATGGTTTATGGAGACTTGAGTTAATATAAATTCCCATCCCTATATCGGTGCTCAATACTACTCCCAAATTATATTTAGCTCATATGTTTTAAAAAAATAATCTTCTTTCTTTGATTTAAGATAATTACTCAAAACTTAGCTTAAAATTTCTCTTGGAATCGATGTTCCCTTTCCTTGATCAAATGTGAAAACATTTATAAACATCTTTGGGAATACTTAGTTCCCTAATAGCTTTTTGAGAAATGAACTCAACTCTTTATTCTTTGCTTAACTTGAAAACTTGAGTCTTTAAAATGAATTCAAAACATTGTTAAAGACTCTTGAAAACTTTAAGAAACTTTACTTTGACTTGGTTCTTAACTTCTAGACCTGACTCTTAACTTCGTTGACTTTGATCTTAACTTTCCTTGAATTGGATTATGGGTTCAAGGTTTATGATCTCATGTTTATGAATGATTTCTAGATGTTTAGAAGTCATTTAGAGTAGTTAGAATCAATGGAAAGTGTTAGGACACTTTAGAATAACTTAAACGGGCCAAACGACGAAAACTGGTGAAAAACGCCGATCAGGGCCCGTCCCTGGCGCTGTGCGCCAGGCCCAATTTTACTGGGACTCATTTCTGGCGCACTGCTGGCGCGTTGCCCCAGCCTTCCTGGCGCTATGGGGGCACGTTGCGCCAGCCTCTCTTCAGGCAAAATTCAGACGAACTTTTGATCGCGTTTTCTGACCCTAAATTGTTCTAATCCAATTATTTCCCCCAAATTCACTTTAGATTCATGTATCCATATCATATACACAAAAATCTAGCTCAAACAACTCAAGGAAACAACACTCAATCATCAAGAAACTCCTAAATCCCAATTCATATTCAAGAACGAAATCAATTCAAGAACAACTATCAAGAACATCAGTTTCTCAATCATTTTAGGATGAAAACACGCTGAATTAAACATGCTTGGCACGTGGGTGAACTAGCCCAATGCTCTGTGATCTCACATACCTTGTAGGGATCAGCCCCGACGAAATCCACAAGCTAAACTTGACGATCTCCTTGCTTCTCCTTCTCTTTTCTCCTCTTCTTTCCTCTTTTCTAAAACCCTAAATCTTTTCCAAAAGCGTAAAACCAACCAAGTTCAGTTTAGACCCTTAATTAATTCACTAAAACGAATTAAAATAAAAGGGTAAGGAAAAGACCAAACTACCCTTAAAAAATCCGGATTTGGACTTTTCTTAAACCAACGGCCCAACTTCCAAAGGGTATAACTCACTCATCTGAACTCAGAATCGCACAAACTTGGCGGCGTTGGAAAGATCATTGCAAGAGATTTCCAACCATATCTGGAACTACAACTAAACCATCATGAGCTAGGAGTTATGGTCGTTTAAAGTTGACCAAAAAACTCACTTTAACTTATAATTTTCCAGATTTCCTTGTACCTTTCAAAAATGACAAATTCCAGATTTTAAAATTCTTTCTAGTAACGAAATGTTACAATATCTCCATCTTGGGAACATTCTTCCTCGAATGAGGTTACTTTTAATAGATTTAGGGTGCAACATCAAACTCAACACCCAACAAGCAAATGCAAACAAACAACATGCTCATTCATAATTTAGAGAGCACTAAGAAGAAAATTAGTACCTTGATCTGCACCTTCTTCAGATTCAAAGAGATGTGGATACCTCTTCTTCTTATCCTCTTCTGCTTCCCAAGTAGCTTCTTCAACAAATTGGTTCCTCCAAAAGACCTTGACTGATGCTACCTCTTTTGTTCTCAATTTGCGAACTTAACAATCTAGAATCTGGATAGGGATCTCCTCATAGGATAAGCTATCCTTGATCCCAATATTTTCAGTTGGTATGATCAATGAAGGATCGCCCATGCACTTCTTCAACATGGATATGTGAAATACCGGATGGACCGCTGCTAATTCATGCGGTAGCTCCAACTCATAAGCTACATTGTCAATCCTCTTGGTTATGCGATAAGGTCCAATATACCAGGGACTAAGCTTCCTCTACTTACCAAACCTCATAACACCCTTCATGGGTGAAACCTTCAAATATACCCAATCATCTACTTTGAACTCTAACGCCCTTCTTCTAACATCAGTGTAGGATTTTTGACGATTTTGTGCTGCTTTCAACCTTTCTTGAATCATTTCCACCTTCTCTATAGCTTGGTGAACTAAATCTAGTCCTATCAACCCTGTTTCACCAACTTCAAACCATCCAATAGGAGATCTGCATCTTCTCCCATAAAGATCTTCATAAGGAGCCATTTGAATGGTAGAGTTGTAACTGTTGTTGTAAGCAAACTCAATGAGAGGTAGGTGATCATCCCAATTTCCTTTGAAATCAATCACACAAGCCCTCAACATATCTTCTAATGTCTAAATAGTGCGCTCTGCTTGCCCATCTGTTTGAGGATGAAAGGCAGTACTTAAGTTCACATTTGAACCCAAGCCTTTCTAAAAAGATTTCTAGAACTGTGCAGTGAATTGTGCACCTCTATCTGAAATAATGGAGACTGGGACTCCATGAAGTCTTACCACTTCTTGGATATACAACTTGGCATAATCTTCTGTTGAATGGGTAGTCTTTACGAGTAGAAAATGGGTTGATTTAGTCATTCTGTCTACAATCACCCAAATGGAATCATGTTGTCTGCGAGACCTTGGCAAACCTGTGATGAAGTCCATATTAATCATTTCCCACTTCCATTTCGGAAGTTCTATATTCTGCGCCAAACCACCAGGCCTTTGGTGTTCAACTTTCACTTGCTGGCAATTCGGACATTTGGCAACAAATTCTGCAATATCCTTCTTCATACCATTACACCAATATACCTCACTCAAATCATAGTACATTTTCGTGGAACCCGGATAGATGGAATATCTGGAGTTATGAGCTTCCTCCATGATCCTCTCTTGGAGTTCATCTACCATTGGTACACACAATCTACCTTGGTATTTTAGCACACCATCTCCCCTTTGTTCGAAATCTAGTACCATTTGCTTTTGAACATTTGCCTTCAAGTCAAGAAAAATGGGGTCTTTGTCCTGCTTTTCTTTCACCTCTGACACTAGTGATAATTCAGCCCCGTTCGTCACCACTATTCCTCCTTTTGTGGCATCCATAAGTCTAACTCATAGGCGTGCAAGTTTGTGCACATCTTTGGCTAACTCCCTTTTCTCTTCCTTAACATGGGTGGTACTACCCATAGATAACCTGCTTAAAGCATCAACAACCACATTGGCCTTACCTGGGTGGTTGAGAATACTCATGTCATAATCCTTGAGCAACTCTAACCACCTCATTTGTCTGGGATTGAGTTCTTTCTGAGTGAACACTTATTGTAAGCTCTTGTGATCAGTGAATACATCAACATGAACACCATACAAGTAGTGACGCCAAATCTTCAAAGCGATGACAACCGCAGCCAACACTAAGTCATGGGTTGGATAGTTCTTCTCATGAACCTTCAACTGTCTGGAGGCATAAGCTATCAACTTGTCATTCTGCATTAGGACACAACCCAAGCCAACTCTAGATGCATCACGATACACCATAAAGCTTGAATACCTTCTGGTAAGGTCAACAATAGGGCAGTAGTCAACCTCTTCTTCAATTCCTGAAAGCTTTTCTCACAAGCTTCAGACCGTTGAAACTTCACTGTTTTTTGAGTCAACTTCGTCAAAGGAGATGAAATAGACGAGAACCCCTCTACAAACCTTCTATAATAGCCAGCTAAACCCAAGAAACTCCTAATATCAATTGGAGATGTGGGTCTAGGCCAATTCTGCACTACCTCAATTTTCTGAGTATCCACTCTAATTCCATCACCGGAAACTATGTGACCCAAGAATGCCACAGACTCAAGCCAAAACTCACACTTAGAGAACTTGGCATACAACTTCTTATCTTTCAAAGTCTGAAGAACTATTCTGAGAAGGCTAGCATGATCCTCTTCATTCCTTGAATAGATTAGTATGCCATCAATGAAGACAATAACAAACATATCTAAATAAGGTTTAAATACTCTATTCATAAGGTCCATGAACACTGTTGGTGCATTAGTTAAACCAACGACATAACCAGAAACTCATAATGACCATAACAGGTCATGAATGTTGTCTTTGGAATGTCACACTCCCTTACTTTCAACTGATGGTAACCTGATCTGAGGTCTATCTTAGAAAAACAAGAAGCACCCTGAAGTTGATCGAAAAGATCATCAATTCTTGGAAGATGATACTTGTTCATGATGGTAACCTTGTTCAATTGACAGTAGTCTATACACATCCTAAGGGAACCGTCTTTCTTTCTCACAAATAAGACCGGAGCGCCCCAAGGTGAGACACTTGGTCGAATGAAACCTTTATCTAGGAAATCTTTCAACTGCTCTTTCAACTCTTTTAACTCTACTGGTGCCATTCTATATGGTGGAATAGAAATAGGACGAGTATCTGGAATGATGTCTATGCTATAGTCTATTTCTCTCTAAGGAGGGACTCCGGGTATATCATCAGGGAAGACTTCTGGAAACTCTCTTACTATAGGTACTGACTGAATGGGAGGTACCTTAACACTAGAGTCATTAACTCGGCCTAAGTGATAGATACAACCTTTCGAAACGAATTGTCTCGCCTTAAGGTATGAAATGAAACGACCCTTAGGCACTGTTGATCTACTACTCCACTCTATAATTGGCTAATTAGGAATATGAAACTTAACAACTCGAGTTCTACAATCAATGGAGGCATAACAAGCATAAAGCCAATCCATACCTAGAAACTTTGGGTTTGTTAATGGCAATTCTTTAACGAACTAAGTTGCTTTTATTATTTAACAATCAATGGGGGCACGTCGCGCCATCCTCCTTTCAGGCAAAATTCAGACGAATTTTTGATCACGTTTTCTGACCTTAAATCGTTCTAATCCGATTTTTTTCCCCAAATTCACTTTAGATTCATGTACCCATATCATATACACAAAAATCTAACTCAAACAACTCAAGGAAACAACACTCAATCATCAAGAAACTCCTAAATTCCAACTCATATTCAAGAACGAAATCAATTCAAGAACAACTATCAAGAACATCAGTTTCTCAATCATTTTAGGACGAAAACACGCTGAATTAAACAAGCTTGGCCCGTGGCTGAACTAACCCAACGCTCTGTGATCTCACATACCTTGTAGGGATCACCCCCGACGAAATCCACAAGCTAAACTCGACGATCTCCTTGCTTCTCCTTCTCTTTTCTCCTCTTCTTTCCTCTTTTCTAAAACCCTAACTCTTTTCCAAAAGCGTAAAACTGACCAAGTTCACTTTAGACCCTTAATTAATTCACTAAAAAGAATTAAAATAAAAGGTTAAGGGAAAGACCAAACTACCCTTCAAAAATCCGGATTTGGACTTTCCTTAAACGACAGCCCAGCTTCCAAAGGGCATAACTCACTCATCCGAACACGGAATCGCACAAACTTGGCGGCGTTGGAAAGATTATTCCAAGAGCTTTCCAACCATATATGAAACTACACCTAAATCTTCCTGAGCTAGGATTTATGATCGTTTAAAGTTGACAAAAAACTCACTTTAACTTACTTATAATTTTCCAGATTTCCTTGTACCTTTCAAAAATGACAAATTCCAGATTTTAAATTTCTTTCTAGTAGAGAAATGTTACACCAAGCAACTAAACTAAAAACTAAAGCATTTAAGTTACGGAAGCAAGTTAAATAGCTAAAGGCTGAAGTTCCCATAAACTTCCAAAAGATCTAACAACTAAACAATGCGGAAAAATACACCTAGAACCTGAAAGTCAATGTACCGAAATATCTAACAAGATCCATAAGTCTAACAAGAAGGGTTACAACCCCAACTAATGAACTAATAACTAACTAGAAAAGTCTAAGTCCGAAATGTGGACATAGACGAAAGGAGAACTCATGGCAGCCTAGAAGAACTGGCTCACCCTTAAATTCGAACGATCACTGATCTTCTAAGCTAGGTCTGTCAATAGCCGCCTGAAGATGCCCTACACTTAACAAAGAAAAAGTAAGTGCAGTATCAGTACACAACCACAGTGTATTTGTAGGATCACACGACTTTCTTACTAAGTGCAACATACATAAGCCATTACAACAATATAATCACATGCATATATCGAACATATACAATATCATCATCATTTACGAACAACGAACAACTTCACATTTCTCAAGATACACAATTATATCAAATCATTAGTCCTCTCATGGAACCCAAACCCAAATTGTTAGCATACCGTAACGTGGTACCCGATCCTATAATTATGACGGAACGTGGCAACCGATCCCATAATTATGCCGAAACATGGCAACCGATCCAAGTTAGTGTGTCAGAACGCAACACCTGATCCATTCAACAAAACACAATCACAATCACAAAGGACTTTCTCATAATCATACAATCAAGTCATAATTTATGACATTCATCATTTATATATCCTCATTTACAATTAATGTGATCAATAATGCAACATTCACATAAAAACATGTATCATAATGAAGCAAGAACAAACATACATCACACAATCATAGAATCACAACCATCACCTACCTCGAAACAAGCTTGAAACCCTAAGAAACTTGATTCTTCCCTTTCCGGATTCGTTCCGCTTGTTCATAGTCTACAAACAATCAATATAACACGAGAATCAATAAACAATCACTAATTACCCAGATTACTAACAATTCTATCAACCCTAGATCATACACATGATCCCACTACCCAAATTAGGGCTTTTCCCACCATAATTCTCATATCAAAACTCTCCCCCATCGATATTTACCCATTAGATTACGTTCTACGGATCGAAAAATGAATTCAGGGAGATAAAACCTTACCTTTAGCCTGAAAGATGGTGGAAAACTGTCAAGAATCGCTTGGGGTTCGTCTCCTTACTGTCAAAGTGAAAAGTGCAGAATAAAGACGTCTTGGGGTTTATTTCTGACTTAAGTCGCATCGGGCCCGCCACAATGGTCCTCACCCCGCTACAGCGGCCCCGCCCTGGCGACAGAAATCCCCGCCAAAGCGGCTTGTATGAAACAGTAAGCTATTTTAATAATTCCAAGACCCCATTTCACAACACGCCTTCCACCAACGACGTCGACACTCAGAATTTACCCGTTCACGCCAAAATTGGTTTTGGGAGTTCTACTCACCTGAATTCAATTCCGTAAAGTTGTACGGATTCCTTAGCGCCTTAACTATGTACTCATGTGATCAAATTCATAATTAGATCACCTAATTGCTATCAGATTTCCCTAGACTTTAATGACTCCAATTTCGTCTAAATTTGGACTAGGTTGGGAAATTCCAAGTTACTACGAAAAAAATTTCAGGCCCAAAATTTTTCCCTGTTGGCTTTTCTATAACGACAGAACCCAGTCGTTACATATTTATAATATTAATATTTTTGTCAAACATATATTTTATTATGTTCATAAAAATCATGTTTTTTTAGTTTTTATTATTAATTTAATTAAAATATACCAATTTGAAAGATATCAAGCAATTATTTTTTTATAATATTAGTTAAGAACATATGTTTGTTGATTAATATATTTTTAACAGACAATATATATACATCTTAAATATTTAATTTAATATCATTTATAAAAGCCCTTATATAGATTTTTTTTATTTTAAATAATTCACTTTTATTTTAAAATTTTAATATAACTTTATGATTGCACTTGTGCAACGAAACAGTACATGTGTAATTATACTGTAATTACAATGTGCCAAACAAACATGTCAGGGTAATTACTAGGTTATGTAATTACTACACTAGTAATTACACCAATTTCAATTATCAGATTGCTTTCCAAATAGACCCAAAATGATAAATTATTCTTTTATAAGTTGGACATCCAAATAGTACTCCCTCTGTCCATCAATAGTTGTCCATTAATGACAGGGTACAGACCTTAAGAAACAATAAATAATAAGAGTAATATTAATACATTACCCTTTGAATATACTAAAATTTAATATTTTGAGAAATGTATTGGGTCTAGTTAAATAGTACTCCCTCTGTCCCTAATTACTTGTCCACTTTTTCTTTTTTAGTTGTCCCTAATTACTTGTTCATTTTGACAAATCAAGAAAGGACAAAATATTTTTACCTATTATACCCTCAATTAATTACTTTGAAAAAAGTAGAACTTCTTGAAAATCTTAAGTTTTTAATTCATCTATTTCATAATTACTAGGGGTAAAATGATAAACTCACTGTGTCAATAATTGTTTTCTTAATAGGTGTGTCACTTCAAAAGTGGACAAGTAATTAGGGACAGAGGGAGTATTTAATAGCAAGGGTAAAATAGATATAAAAGAGTAAATTATCTCTTAAATTTTCAAACTAGACAAATATTATGGGACAACTATTTTTACTATAGTGGGATGAACGGAAAAAGTATAGTTGAAAAGTAAAAATAGACAAACTCCAGATATGATAACAATTTTATTGTTAGTTGCGCTATACAGAAATTTAGCATTGTTATGCATGTTGAGAATTTATTTAATTTAATTTTTTTTAATATTATTAAAAAAATATTTATTTTCATGTAAATACTATAAGTCTTATAATCATATATATATTATGGCATATTTTTAAATTTAATTTTCTTTTAGTTAAATCCTAATTAAATTTTATAATATAATTTTAAATAGAAGAAGTAAGATTTTTGAGTAACCAATAAGAATTGTGGTAGAATATAAAGTAACTTTTTTATTCTTTAAAAAAGGTTGCGGGTTGGAATCTTCCTCGATATGGAGCTGTCTTTTTAGAAACCGTTTTATCCTTAAAGTAAAATTTCTTGACACGAATTTAAATTTAATGAAATTTCATTGCAAATATTAAATATCGAGTGAAAAACGAAAAAGAAAAAGAAGACTTGAGTCATCAATGACTTTCCTACTTGCTTCATACTCACAATGTTTCAAACTTGTTATTCAAATTCAAGAAAAGCATGCCCACATCAATGAAAGTTTGGTTGGTTTACCGATTCCGCGTACATAAAGGTATGATATATTTAGTCATCCATTCTTTATTGCATCCTAACCTAATCATTTTAGCCTGTCCTTGAGTTAAAAGTTAAGCATGTTAAAGAGTTGGTGGAATTTGTTACAATACATTAATTTTTTATTTAATTTTACACACCTCATCAAGACTTTAATGTGAATTTCTTTTACATAAATACAAATTTAATCCGATTTCTAACATAAAACATCGAGTGGAGGATAAAACAATATTAGTTAATGCATTTCTACTTACATGTCATTATTTTAAATTTTATGTTCCTTGCAAAATTAGGTAGGTTTATCATTGTATCTTTATTTAGTATTTTAAGTTAAGTTTTTAATAAATGAACATGAGTTAATTTATTTTGATTAACTAATTTGACCAATAAAAATGAATAAATTATTTAGTTTTCTATGTTGGTTAAATTTATATTTTCAAGATTAATAACTCTGAACGATAAAATGAAAAAAATAATGTCATTTTTTTGTGAAATGACAATTATTCCCTCTACCCAACAATACTTGTCTACTATTAAATTTACCGACTTCTTAAGAAACTATAAATAGAAAGTAAGTTTACTATGTAACCCTTTGAATATAATAAATATAATATCTTAAAAAATATAATAAAAAATGACTATAATTAATGATAAGTGTAAATTAGGAAAGAAAACATATACTCCCTCCGTCTAACAATACTTGTCCACTATACTAAAAATAGATGTCCAACAATATGTGTCCACTTTATGAAATCTATGAGTAATTTTACACTTAATTCCTGATTTACCCTTATCATTAATTATAGTCATTTCACTATTATATTTTTCAAAATCTTGTATTTATTATATTCAAAGGGTGATATAGTAAGATTACCTTTTTATTTATAATTTTTAAGGGATGTGTCAAATCAATAGTAGACAACTATTATTGTAGGGAGAATAGTACAACAAAGTAACATAATCACAAAAAGTTGGAAGATATTGTTGACATTTAAGTGTAAACACAGAGATTCTAGAAATAAGAATTTTTTTGAATTCCAACCATTTAAATTCTACGCTTGACTATTTCTTTTCGTTTTAGGTTGAATTTTCCTCCTCTCTTTTCGTTAACTTTTACTTAGTTTAGTAAACTAAAAATAAAATTTTATTTTATTTTATTTTTTTTGTATTTGGTTTATTCTTATTATTAAGTATGAATTATTTTCAATTTATTTTTCAACCTGTTGAATTTATACTAAATGACTTCGAGCAGTAAATTTATTATTATTTTAGTTTTAAAAAAATGATATGCCGAATCAAATTACATAGATAAATAAATATGAACGGAAATGATTAAAGAATGTTTTAATTACGCTCATTCTTAATATATATATATATATATATATATATATCGCTTGTACAAATCTACCCCTCATACTCTTCGTTTGGTGTGAAGATAACACCAAATATTTTTTGAGTAAATTATAGTGCCACTTAATTTATTGTTTGATTGGTAAGTCATTGATAGCTTATCTCGGGATTAATAATAGTATCGGGATAAGTAGTGGCGGATCCAGGATTTAGAGTCCGTGGGTGCCAAATAGACTTATCGATTAAATTAATTTTATATTTGATTAAATTATTCGTCTTTTCGATATATATCATAAATCAATCAATAAAATATAAATAATAAGATATTACACTTTTATTGAGTATTTAATCAAATAAAAGAAAAGTCAAAGGAGTAATAATGTAATTAATTTAATTTAAGTCAATAAAAATTACAAAATAAAATAAAATAAATTGTACCAACTGTTTTTCCTTAAAAAAAGGTGCTTGGAGCCTTTTGTTTTTTCTTAAAAAACGTCTGCAACAAATTTCTCAAAAAAATAGGTACAAATGGGATTCGAACCCACAACATCAGCCTTCTAAAGTTGCCCTCCTACCGTGGCACCACAAACCAGTTTTGTTCTGTGGGTGGCACGCTTTATATTTATATAAATATTATATATATATACCTATGTATATATAGAGTTTCCGTCGAAGTTTGGGGGTGGCGTGGCACCCCCACACCTCTTTATAGATCCGCCCTTGGGGATAAGTTATTCCTCTACTTGAGTAATATAGTAATCCCGAGGTAAAATAGGTAAATGACAAATATATCTCCTTAAATCCTTTTTATCATCACTTTATACATTCATATAGGGTGTTTTTGTAAACAAATAATTTATTCTTAAAATTTATGCAATACATACTATTTTGAATGCAACAGCCAAACACTCATAAAAAATTAATTTCAACATAATGTATTTCATTATAACTAATTTCAGCAAAATATATCTCGTCTTACTTATTATATCATAGTATTCAAATCAAGCGACTCCTTAAAATTGTGCTCAAGTCTATCATAAAATGGTAATTTCTTCTAGCGCCACCTATTTTGATAGTAATAGAACAAATTATCAAAAATCATAATATTGTTATATTTTCTTAATCAAGACATTTCCTTGCAACATAGTCAAAGAAGAAAATAAATAGTTATAGTTGATTGACTCACAAGTCAAGTAGACTTTGGAATGATCATATGACAATGAGAGTCTGATTTTTATGCTTGATCCGCCCATAGTGTAAATGGATTTTTACATAATGATCAATACTTATAATTTAAACCTATTCTAAAAAGTTAGTGCGCGTATATATATATTCATACCGTCTAACAAATGATGCATATTTAATTTTTTTGTTAACATATATATATTTACTTAATTGAAAAAAATTATAATATTGGATTTTTAACTTACAAAATGTCAGATGACTTTATAAAATTATTTCGCCCCTTTTTTACACCTCTAAACCCGACACGAATGAAAAAAAAATAATTCAATTCCTCTTACACTCAGTCACTAAATGGGGTTGGAGATCGAATCTGAATACATGAGGATTGAATTTTTTAGTTGGTCTGGTTTGGATGGGTAAAAAAATTAGATGGGGTAATATATTTTTAGCCACATGACATTATTAGAATTTAAAATTTAGATTTAAGATATTCAATTCAGTTTGTCAACGAAAAGAGTAAATATACTATTTGTCAAACAACGGAGATATAGTTCACCATTTGTTAGACGAAAAGGGCATATATAATATCTACACCACTTTGTGTGGTATAAAACATAAAATTGAGAGGTATATTTTTCCTATTATGCTAACCTGATGATGTACAATAAATAACGGAATATCCTACTCGAGCTTTCCAATCAACCAATTCCCTATTTCAGGGACATCTGTGTTAGGTAGGCCTAGGAAGTGTCATTGTCAAAAATTTTATAATTTTCCAAGTGGGGTAGTTAAAATATGGAAAATTTTGGCCTTTAACTGGCTTATAAAATCAAGTATCCACACACCATATCATTCCATTCTCCACCAAGTGACTCAAAGAATTTACTTCCATTCCATGGCCAAAATAATACTCCAAATCTTCACCATTTCCATCTTCCTTTCTCTGGTGGCCTTTCCGGCCACCGGAGAAGAAGATACTTATATTTTTGGAAAATCCATAAACAAAAAATCCACAAGGTTGAAAAAGGAAAAATTCAGTCATTTTCGATTTTATTGGCATGATATTGTAAGTGGTTCAAAACCAACATCAATGATGATTATTCCACCACCTAAAAACACAACAACAGGTTTTGGACAAATGAATATGATAGATAATGCCTTAACCTTAGGACCAGAATTAAGTTCCAAGATTGTTGGAAGGGCGCAAGGGTTTTATGGTGCTGCTTCACTTAATGATGTTGGTTTAATGATGGTTATGAATTTTGCTTTTATTGAAGGGAAATATAATGGAAGTACTTTTACTATACTTGGTCGGAATCTGGTGTTCGAGAAGGTGAGAGAGATGGCGGTGATAGGAGGGAGTGGGCTTTTCCGATTTGCTAGAGGATATGTTGAAGCTAGTACTCATTCATGGGATTTTAAAACTGGAGATGCTACGGTTCAGTATGATGCTTATGTCTTGCATTATTGAGGTTTTACTAATTTTGTATGTTTTCGTTGTGTCAATTTTATAAGATTTAGTTTAACTGGATACTAAATTTATGAAATATCCCATTTTGTTCATTTTTTTTTATATATATCAAGTATTATGTGTCTTTGGATAATTTAAATCAAAGCAATTGAATGACTTTGTAATGTTTCTAACACTATTATTAGAAAAAAAAGAAGGGAAAAAGACAAATATACCCCTGAACTATCGTAAATGGTATGCAGATATCCTCCGTCATATTTTTGGGACATTAGTGCCCCTGCCGTCCAAAAACTAAAACATATATGCCCTTCACTTTAACGGAAGACTAAATAAGGACACGTGACGCAATCTTATCCGTCGATCCAATAATTAATAAATGTCGGGTCGGTAGATAAGATTATGACACGTGTATATCCGTTAGTATAAAGGGTATATATGCTCTAGTTTTTGGACAATAGGGGCACCAATGCCCCAAAAGTATGACGGAGGGTACCTATGTACCATTTTATGATAGTTCGAAGGGTATATTTATCCTTTTTCCCATAAAAAAGTACAAACTTTTTGGATGAGACTATCAAATAAAAGAATGTATCAATATTAATTAAAGAAATATATCACGCAAATTAAAACGAAAAATATCACTTTTATAGGCTAGCTAGCTTTTAATTAAGAGCAACTTTCACCTATAGCAAACATAAAAATCATATTTGTATATTATAGCTATAGTTTGCATAATTGTGTTCCATAACAAATTTTATGTTTGCTATGGAGCTTTTGATTTGTTTAATTCGCTAGATACATTCAATTTTCTACATATTGTTTAGTTTTATATAAATTCATTTATACATTGTAATTTGTATAATAAGATCTATATTTGTATAATTATAAATGTATATGACAAAAATATATGTATTTGTATATACACTTTTCTCTTGCTTTATACAAACACAAACGCAATTTATACATTTTTTATCGAAATGTATAAAATCGCAAATTGTATACCGAATCAGATGGCAATAAAATGGGATGTTTGCTGCGAATTACAAATAAAATAAACTATAGCTATAGTTTAATTTGAATTAATAGGTTGCTATTTCATACAATTTTCCCTTTAATTAATAATTTTGGTGTGACCACACTTTTTTTCCTTATATTGGAGTATGGAGAGATTCTTTTCCTTTTTGGGGGGACCAGATTCATTTCTTCATGCTGAATTATTTGTCACGTATGTTGATTTTTGACACATTTTTTTAATTTACAATTTTTTTATTTGCTAAAAGTTATTAAGAGTTCCATTTTAAGATTGGCTACATGGTCTAGTGGACCCTTATACTTAATCCGTTTGTATTGTGAACCCTTCTACTTATCCCTTTGTCATCTGAACCCCCGAACTCATTTAAACTCAACATGTTAAAACCCTTTCAACACATCGTGACTCTCAATCGCGCTGATATCACATTCCATGTAAGATAAATTTTGCCACATCATTTTTTATTTTTTATAATAATTTGTTTTTAGACCAAAATCATAGAGTTTTGATTCAAACTTTACAAAAACAAATTAATTATTCTTCTAAATTAAAATTTTGGGTCTCCCTACATCAGCCATTTTCATCGTGAAAAGGCCCAATCATCGGAGAAATTTGCCGCTGCCACCACTCCTCTTGCCGGCGAGACCACAAATACTCTCTCCTTCATCTGTCTCCGTCTTCGTCGCACACTTTCACCATTTTTCTTACCTCATCCTTCTCTAACCTCCACAAATCCAAAAACCATAAGCCGCCGCACCAACTCATTGCCCCTCACCAGCCTCGTTCCCCTCTCCACCGTCTTCATTTTTCCGTACCATCAACGACTCCTGCGAACAACCAGGGACCCCCTATGCTCTCCATCCTTTCTGGCGTACCAGAAGGCCAGAAAATTTCTCGCTGCCTCCGGTGTACTAGCATACTCCTCGCCACCTTTGGTGTACCAAACCACCTAAAGAAGATGAATGAAAGAAAAAAAGAGGGTTGGAAAAAAAATGGAAATGGCTGAAAAAAGTGGGTCATTTGGTGAAGAAGAAGGGTTTCAACTTTCTTTTTTATGTTTATTATTTTACTCTTTTAATTTAAATATTTTTTAAAATTTAAATATGATGTTCACTTGCCTTAATTGGCGTGTGGTCTCACTCTCTTGCCAACTCAACCATATTAATGCCACGTAAGCATGGTCAATGGTCAGAGGAGTTTGATATATTGTGTTTTATTAAGTGTAAGGATTCAGATGACAAATGATTAAGTAGAAGGGTTCACAATACAAACGGGTACAAGTATAGGTATCCATCAGACCATTTTGCCTTTTAAGATTATATTAAAGTTTCAATCCTTCTTTCCTCGTAAGGTGATGTCCAATCCTTTTTTTCTTGTGAGGTAATTTTATTAGTAAATGAGATAAGAAAATATTGTTTACACGTATGACCTATGAAGTGGTTATCAATTTATTTTCATCGGTTTCGTTTTTTAATGCCTTCTTCGTTTCAATTTAGTTTCAATTTATGTAGTGCTATTTAGGTAGATTTTTATAAAATAATAATAATAATAATTGAATCTTGTGGTTCAAACAAGATATTTATGTGGTTATAAATTATCAATGAAGGTGAGAGGAAAATTAAAAGTTAAACTCTTTTTGAATATAAAGATATCATTTTTTAAAAATAAAGTAACAAAAAGTGTGTCACATAATCCTTTAAGCCGCTAATGCCTCAATTGTTTTTATTAAGATTAAAACGTCTGAATCTGAATGCACGTCTGAATGATTAAGATGTTGTCTCTAGATCTGAACACTAAATGATTAAGGCCTCATTTGTTTTCATAAGATTAAGGTCTGAATCTGATTGCATATCTGAATGATTAAGATTGTTTGTCTTTAAACATTTGAATATATATATATATATATATATATATATATATATATATATATATATATATAGTGGCGTTGCCAGAAATTTTATGAAGGATATCCAAGTGCTAAAGTGAACCTATTTTTTAGGATAATGCTTATCATTATTGAGATTTTACTAATTTTATATGTTTTCGCCGTGTCAATTTTATAAGATATAGTTTAATTGGATACAAAATTTATGAAATATCATATTTTGTTCATCCTTTTGATATATATCAAGCATTATGTTTTTCGAATAATTTAAATCAAAACAATTGAATGACTTTGTAATGTTTCTAACACTATTATTAAAAAAGAGTACAAACTTTTTGGATGAGACTATCAAATAAAAGAATGTATAAATATTAATTAAAGAAATATGTCCCGCAAATTAAAATGAAAAATACTACGTCCGTCCACTTTTAATTGTCATAGTTTCTCTTTTTAGAGTTAACCTATAAAAATTTTGACTAACATTTTACGATGTATTTTTTTCATCATAGATATGCGAAAAATTGCAATTTATAGTACTTTTCGTATAGTTTTTGAATATCTAAATTTTTTAATTTAAAATATCAAACTAATATAATCTAATTTAATTTTAAAAATTAGTCAAATTAACTTTTGAAAAGCATAATATAACAAATAAAAGTGAACGGTGGAAGTATATAGTTGCACCAAACTTTACGTTGCAAACATTTGCTATCTCAGAATGTTATATTTATGTGATTGGAGACACTTTCTGCGTATGTATTGCTTACAAAGTAAGCAGAGTTGTAAATTCAATAGTGGTGGTACCAACAATATCACATGCATGAATTTTTGTAAGTTGTGTTGATATTTAAAAATAAATAAAAATAAATGATATACAAATATTATACTAATAAAAAATATTTAAAGTATATTAATAAAATATAAATCAAGTAATTAATATAACTTCCATTAATGAGTTAGGTTTTGCTTTATTGTGGTGGTCAATTCCTCTTTGGACAAGTAATTTTGATTTCTAATGTTATATTCCTCTTGTTTCAATTTATATGACTTAGTTTGATTTAATACAGAGTTTAAAAAGAAATATTTTGAAATTTATGATCTAAATTAGGCATAATACATAAATCTGCCCTATAACTTGGCTTCATTTTACGTTTATGTCCTCTAACTTTGGATATACACAAGTAGACAGTAAAACTTGTATAAAGTTGAACAAGTAAACACATGAGTCCTACATGGCACAATACATGTAGGACACCACGTAGTAAAAAAAATGACATGTAGAATGTCATGTAGGACATGTGTGTCTATTTGTTCAATTTTATACATAAGTCCTACTTGTGCACACCCAAAGTTGAGGGGCATAAATGTGATTTGAAGCCAAGTTAAAGGGCATATTTATGTATTATGCCTCTAAATTAAGTCACATATTTGTGTGGTTAGAAATCATTTCAATAATAGTAAAATGAACATTTAAAAAGTTAAATTATTACTGAACATAGAAATATGTCATTATTTTTAGAACTAATTAAAAAAATGAGTCACATAAATTGATACAAAGAAAATACCTAAATTAAATCATAGTTAGACTGATTTATTTTATCCTAATTTAACTATCAATGGATGTTCAAACTCCCTAACAACATTAATTTTTAGTGTATGACAAGAGATAACTGTAAAAGTCCAAAAATCACACAACATATTGCGTATGCTAAGACTCAAATTTAACTGGAATTGAAGATTTGAAACTCCTCAAAAGCATTAATTTTAGAGAAAAACACCCGCACATCTATTTACGAGTTAATGTTACAACCTTAACATCTACTTTTTAAAAAAAAATTACTATTAATAAAATTTTAATTACAGGTATTAACAGATTAGAATTCCCTCCGTCCAACAATAGTTGTCCACTATACTATTTTAGGACGTCCAACAATACTTGTCCACTTTATGAAATCAATGAATAATCTTACAATTAGTTCCTAATTAACTCTTATAATTAATTATAACTATTTCTCTATTACAGTTTCCAAGACATTGTATTTATTATATTCAAAGGGTAATATAGTAAAATTACTCTTCTATTTATAGTTTCGTAAGAAGTGTGTAAAGTCAATAGTGGACAACTATTGCTAGATAGCGGGAGTATAAATTTATAAATTAATTAATTATAGTTTATTAAGTACTACATTATTATAATTAATAGGCGAGAGAAACAATCTTCAATTAATGACGGAGAATCAAGTGTGTAGTTGGTAATTATCAATAACAATAGGCGAAATGGTCTGGTAGACCCTTATACTTGACTCAGATTATGAACTAGACCATTCTATCCCACAAAGTTTCAACCAAACACTAAAATTCAAACAAAATAGAAATCATAGGCCCCTTTGACCATTGTCCGGCCTTATGTTGCTTTAATATAGCTAAACTGGAAAAATGCGTGTTACATACGCGAAATAAGAGCGTAAATTGATTTGAAAAGCTACTAAAATTAAATAAAAGTAAAAAAAAATCAACCAATATAAAAGACAAAAGAAAAAAAAAAGGATGAAAAAACCCACCCACCCTTTCTGAAAAATAGCAGATCTCCCATCTGCTGTATCACTATCCTCTCCATTATTAATTATTTTTTCTTGTAACCTCACTTTTCCTCATTTTTCAAATGAAAACTGCACATTCATCAAAAACCCAACAACAAAAATAATTGGAAACGAAAGAAAAAAAAACTTCTCAAAATTGAAAGATTAGATCGAAATGGGTTTGTATATGTGAAGAAGGATTATTGCTACTACTAATTATTTCTTTTTATTTTTTCAAAAGAAAAACTTTTAAAAAACAAAGAACAAATTTTCATCTCCTTTTTTAAATTATAGATACAACTTTGAATATTTTACTATTTCTTGATCTTTGCTTCTTTCAAGTTCGGCTTCTTCTTTCAATTTTAATGTTTTTGGTGTCAAGTTTAGGATTAGGAATAGTAGGGTTTTAGTGCTTTCTTCGATATTAATATCAGTTTTGATGAAATTGTAAACTCAAATGGAAAATTGTAAGCTCAAATGGGGCGGTTAATGGACTTTCTTTTAAGTTATTAAGAAAATCACTTGATTATCGTAATGGCGAAATGATTTGGTGGACCATTATACTTGTCTCAAGTTGTAAATTGGACTCTTTTACTTCACAATGTTTCAACTAGACATTTAAACTCAAACAAAATAGAATTTTTAAACTCTTTTGTCAGTCGGTATTCCTCACTCGGTCTAACATGGATGACACATCATATCCATGTAAAAACAAGAAGTCACATCATATCCATCTCATTAATTTAATGGTCATAATGATATTTTTATATTTTTTTATTAAACAAATATGTACTTTTAAAAAATATTTTTTAACTTGTTCTCAAGAACCTTTCAATTTCTTAGAACATGCCACCCCCACCCACACCCCCATATACCCATGTTTCTCTTTCAACATTTCTCTTTCTCTTTCTCCATTGTTCTTCGTCTTCATTCAAACAAAAATCACCGATATTCTGATCAACATTATCACGAATTCATTTTTTTTTATTCACAAAGAAACCTTATATCATGCCAAAAAATTTAAAAGTTTATCTTATACTTAGAAAGAGTATGTTTTTGTCGAAGATGAATTTAATGTTGAATTTGGTACAAATTTGGTATACTTATGTATTAATAGTGATTTCTGTGTTGACATGAAAATGGTATGATTTTGAAAACTTTTTGTATATGTGAATGTTTATTGTTAATGTAAACTAAGTTAGACTGATTTATTTTATCCTAATTTAACTAGAAATGGAGATTCAAACACCCTAACAATATTAACTTTTAGTGTGGGACAAGAGCTAACCAAAAAAGCCCAAAAATCACAAAACATATTGTGTTTGTTGAGGCTCAAATTTAACTGTAGATTGAAGGTTTGAAACTCCTTTAAAACATAATTTTTCACGGGGCATGAGAGCCAATCGAAAAAGCACAAAAATCACAAGACATGTTGTGCTTGCTAAGGCTCAAACTCGAGTAGATTGCAACCCTTGTGAGACGCCAAGACAATCAGCCAATGAAATTGACACGACCCAGACCGTTGTGATTGGCACCCCAGACAAATCCTCCGATGGAAGAATCATGAAAACTAAGGCATTTAAAGTTACGGAAGCAGGTTTAAATGACAATAAAAATGGAGTCCCCATAAACTCCAAAGTTTTAACAAACAACTAGCCAAACTAATGCGGAAGAACAACCCCTAGAACCTGAAAGTCATTGTACCAAAACTCTACTAATGACAAGTCTAAGAACAAGGGGTACAACACCGAAACTAAACAACACCTTAAAACAAAAGTCGGAGTCCAAAAAGAGTGGACTTAAACAAGAAAGATCCATGGCAGCCTGAAAGAACTGGCTCACCCTTGAATCCGGTCACGCTCACCTAGCTGAGGTCTGTCAATAGACACCTGAAGATGCCCTGTACTCAATAAAGAAAGAACAAGTGCAGTATCAGTACACAACCACAATGTACTGGTAGGATCACGTGACCATCCCATTAAGTGCAACGTACATAAGTCATTACAACAGTATAATAACATGCATACACCGAATATACACAATATTGATATCATTTACGAACAACGAACAATTTCACATTTATCAAGATATACAGTTATGTCAAATCAATGGTCCTCTGATGGAACCCACACCCAAACTGTTAGCGTACCGGAACGTGGTACCCGATCCAATGTTTATGTCGAAACGTGGCAACCGATCCCATGTTTATGCCGGAACGTGGCAACCGATCTAATGTTTATGCCGGAACGTGGCAATCAATCCGAGTTAGTGTGTCGGAACGTAACACCCGATCCATTCAACAATCCACAATCACAATCACAAGTATATTCTAAAAATCATACAATCAATTCATGATTCATGGCATTCATCATTCATCTATCCTCATCCACAACTAGTGTGATCAGTGCAACATTCGCCCACATACCCGTATTATAATGAAGCAAGAACAAACATATATCACACAATCACGAAATCACAACCATCACCTACCTCGAATCCAAGGTTGAATCCCCTAAGGCACTTGACTCTTCCTTTCCGGATTCTTCTCACTTGTTCGTGGTCTAAAAATATACAATTAACGCAACGATCAACAATCAAAGGTCTAATTATCCGGATTATAACAAACCCAATAACCCTAGAAAATACCAAAGATCCTAATACCCAATTTACGGCTTTTTTCACCATTAGTTTCATATCAAAACCCTCCCCCCACAATAATTACCTACAAATTTACATTCAACGGATCGAAAAATGGATCCGGGGAGTGAAAACCTTACCTTTAGCCTCAAGAATGGTGGAAAACTATTAAGAAAACCCATGGGGTCGTTCCTTAGCTCTCAAAGTCAAAAAGTGCATAATAAAATGTTTTTGGCCTTTTATATCCGACTTAAGTCGCGTTTGTCCCGCTACGGCGGGACCCATCCCACTACAGCGGCAACCATTCCACTACGACGGCATGCATGGAGACAGAATGCTAGAATTTGATTTCCAAGCCCCCATTTCACAACACAGCTTCAACCCTTGACATTCAAAAACCACCCGTTCACGCTAAGATCATTTTCGGGAGTTATATTCGCCTGAATTCAATTCCGTAAAGTCGTACGGGTTCCTTAACGTCTTAGCTATCTAGTCATGTAATCAAAACCATAATTAAATCACCCAATTGTTACCTAATTTTCCTAGATTTTACTGACTCCGATTTCGTCCAAATCTGGACTAGGTTAGGAAATTCCAAGTTACTACCAAAAGTTTTCTGATCTCAATTCTTTCTCCATTGGCTTTTCCCTAACGACGGAATCAGGTCGCTACAATAGATACCAATTTACCCATCACTCGTTCCCGAGTGATCAACTAGGGAAGACTGGCTATAGTAAGGGTAGAGTAGTATCTGAAACATCGAATTAATGGTTATACTTGTCTCGCATGTCCTTAACTTCCGGACATCGTGATCAAGAATTTCAACCGGTTCTTCCTCACACTGAAGGTCTTGTTTAACAATATTGAGTCTCACTTTATGATACAATCCTCGTTCTCAGCCAACAAATTGAATACCTATACATCCTCCCATACAATGCCTTAATGAAGTCATCACAATACTCGAGTGATAATTATTGTTATATGTACACTTAGCTAACCACAAAGCTATTCCCAATAACCACCAAAGCTGATCGTACAAATGTCTACAACATGTTATCAAGGACTTTGACACAAATATCAGGACGAATCATTTCTCACATAACCATGACAAAATCCTAAATCAAAACTCGCCACAATTAGAGGTGAACCTGAACCAACCAACACACAATCATAATACCCAACCAATCATAGTTCTTATGAATATCTCTATCTCACAACCCAATTTCCCATGAGCTTAAGTTATAAACATTTGATCTTTAAACATTAGATTCTCATCGAGGGATATGTCCAAGCATACAAGCCCTCTAACCACACTATGGAATGCTGGATTTAGCAATTGTAGATAACAGTAGAATTGGACCCAATGATCCCTACATTCAACCACACACAATCAATACATGACCTCGACGACTAGATGAATGTTAAGATTATCGGACAACCATAATTACACATGGTAGCTCTTCTATGAACTCTCATAAGCAAGTGGTACATGTCGAACCACTAAAATACTTTAACAACACCAAGACAACACTAATTATGTCATTCGAAATAACCAAATCTTCCCGATCTTCCCACCCAACCAAGAGAACATTATAGGATTTGGTACCCTTGATCCACCACTAGGGATCCACCCACAAAAGTGAAAACACACGAGGGCATAGCTAGTGAATCATACTCACAATACTAACAACCACCATAACACTCCAACCATTTACCTTATCATAACCCAACACTTTTTAAATGAAACCTTTCTTAGGTACTTAACAATCCATAGTAATAGACTTTACGACTCAACCCAGGTGTAAGTCCTTTGAAATGTTCAATACCGGGTACTATTAATCATTTCTCACCTTTCCAATTCATACATTGACAACATATCTCACCGCAAATGTAGACATACAATGAAAAACATGAATTGTAAATTCAACCGTATAACACAACCCTCTTATCTATCAACATTAGCTTGTACCTTGAAGATTTTATGAATTCATGGATCTTTGCTTATCATTGATCGCATCTCCATCGATCTTACAATATCCTTTGCTAAAATTCCATCGTACTCATTACTAAACTCAAAAATAAAACCAAAACACTTATCATTACACTCAAGATAATGTCTGTACACTCCTTTCTCAAGCCATTTACAATAGTTTTTAACTAAATCTGACGGACTTGTTACGCTATTATCGTAGCCACAACAAAACGAATGAAATCACGAGTCTCTGAACCCAATTATCTACCCCTCTGAAGATATCTCTTTAGCATTTGCAATCAAATAAAATATTCTTGCTCTCGCCTCTCTCTAAAGGTTGTACTACATCCCACTATTTTTCTTCATTATGACTCTAGCTCTTTAATTTCTATTCGAATGGTGTCTCTCCATCTCTTAAAACTTTGCATACAACCACGTTACTCACCAAATATTAGAAAACCACAACCTTAGATACTCGCAAGTCGTAATTACTATACAAAAATTCGCTTAACCAACAATTTTATTTTATAGTTGTATCCCGTCACAATCCATCACGAACTCTTATTACCATTACGCTTAGTCAACCTTGACTATCACTACGAAGCCAACATTTCATTAACACGGCACCTCAAACTCAGGTAAACTCATCAAATTCAAAGGACTAACCCCATTTTATATGCACCTTCTTGCTAAATACTTCAATTTCCTTCACCCAGGTATACTTAATGGGACTTTCTTTATCCATATAAACTGGTCATTCCGGTATCAGTCCACTCATTTATGGCTTAAGATAAATTCACCAGTCCTCATACCACCCTCTTTATTCTTAGCAAACAAGACAGGAGCACCCCACGGGGAAGCACTAGGACGGATGAAACCTTTATCATGAAGCTCTTGGTTTTGAGCCTGAAGCTCTCTTAATTCTGCTAGAGCCATACGATACAGAGGGATGGAAATGGAGCGAGTGCCAGTTTTCAAGTCAATACAGAAATCTATATCTCTATCTGGAGGCATACCAGACAAATCCATAGGAAACACTTCTTTAAACTCAGACACCACAGGAACATACTCAATAGAGGGAGACTTAACCTCAACATCCCAAACATGAGCCAAATAAGCCAAACAACTCTGCCCTACCAATTTCCTAGCCCGAATGGAAGATATGATCTTAGCTAGCTTAGGCTTGTACACCCCTTCCCACTCTAATCTTTCCCTACCGGGGATCTCTAGAGTTACCGACTTAGTATTATAATTAAGCTCGGTATAATAGGGGGACAACCAAGTCATGCCTAAGATTATATCAGTCAGTCATATCCAGCATAACCAAATTAACCCAAATCTGAAAATCCATAAACACAACAGGACAACATGATATACATGGGTGACTATGACTAACTCTTCAACTGGGGTAGAAACATGGATAAGGGCATCAAGTATATCATAAACCACATCAAATCCCAAGGCAATTGAACTGACACATACGAATAAGTAGAACCCGAATAAAATAAAATAATAGCCATCCGGGCACAGACAAGAGTAACTTTTGTGACCACTGCATAACACCCTTAAACTCGGTCTTACCCGAAAAAAATTGCTTTTGTGTTAGAGTCGCCACCTAAATTTTAAGGAAAATATATCAGGAAAACCATTTTTAAAAATATGTAAATGTAAACTTTGTTTTGATTTGTGAAACCAGTGAGATTATGAGTAAGGGTTTTGGTTACTCGAGGGTAAGGTATTAAGCATCCCTCAGAGCCTATCCGAAGATAGTCCTTAAATTCAATTTAGGAAAAATATAATTAGGAAAACTTATTTATTTATTTGCTTTAAAATCAATGGTAAGCAAAATTTTATTAGTTTAAGAAAAAGAGTAAAATACAAGGTACGACATATATATGTCTATTAGATAAAATTATAGTAGTATGTTTATCATACGGTAAGAATAAATAAATAAATAAATGCGCTAAAAGTGTATGACAATTTTATGTTAAAAAATATATAGATGTGTCTTGTATAAATGTATCCACAATAAATGTTTTGAGTTTAAAGGATATGAAAATTGATTGTTTTATTTATATATAGAATTAAGACGTGCAATAAAATAAAATGAGATAGTTGTCAGGTGCAAATATGTAGTAAAATAATGTGTATATTAAAGTGTAGGGATTTATAAAAAATAAATAAATAACATTTGTAAAAGGAATAGTAGATAAAAATAATAGGTTATGTAATTTTTTTTTATAAAATTCATACCTTTATGTGAATGACATATATATGTATGTACCTTGTATTTTGAACCTGTTGACATATCTAAAATCTTGGAAATAGCATGTTAAGAGATTAAAATATTTTAGCAATATGTGATTTATTAAATAGAGATAGTAATAATAGTAAATATAATTTCTTCATAAAGGGGTGATGTCAAAAGAATATAAAGTAGGCCTAACTATTGTGACTTATCTAACAACTTACATTCTTATTTTATAAGTTCTAAAAAAAATATGTATTCTTGTCTTCAAGGTAGTGATTTTTAATACATGACTTGCTATACTTTGATGCCCCTAAAGCGTGATGTTTTAATTTAAAAAATCCGCACCATTTTAGAGCTAAAATGCATCATTTGGAACCCAAAATACTGCCTCATGAAAACTCTCATAACAAACCGTTTTTTCTTGTTCCAAAATGCACACATTTTTTGCACTAAAAATCTGCTCTATAAAGGCTGTTAAGAGGTGCAGTGTTTTAACTTACAAAACCAACAATTTTCAAGTAAAAAATCTACTTTTGAACCTTAAAAATCTGCATTCATTATGTTGCTAAAGAAAATTATTTTTTTAACTCTTATTAAAAATTCCGAAATGAATACATTCTAATTTTTATTTTTATTTTTTAAAAAGGGGTATTCTCAAGTTCACTCTTTCTGAAAGGTTAAGCTTTCACGACCAAAAAATATGTTAAGTAATAAATGAACACTTCGTTAGAAAGCGTCGTCTTAAGCAAAATGGTCATACTAAAACCCAATATCTAGAGGGATATGAGATGAATGACTACGTCTTACTATCGTTCTCAATTGGTTTCTATAAACCCAAACAAAAATAAAGCAAGCATAGATATAAATAAGAAAAAAACATTAATATGGAAAATGTTAGTCAAAAATAGCAACACATATATGTATATGAAGCACATGAAGCTTTGAAGCAAGAAGGAAGCGTTGGACACTCTTGACGCGATAAAGGCTGCTAGACACAGGCTGATAATGTATCGATGAACACAAATCTGATTCGGGACAGATGAATGGAGTCGTATCACAACTCCAAATGCACTCCCGAGTGTACATGTACATAAGAATAAGATAAAAAAAAGAATTAGCAAACAATATTAGCACATATGGTTTCGTAAGAAAGGGATAGTCAATATTTTTAGATCTTTAATCCTATCACCACGATAGTAATTAGTTTGCTAACAAAAGTTAAAAAAAAAAAACACTTGTCCAAAAGAAGACTGTAACTAACATATTAATTGGTTCTCATTCCATTATAGATCTTCTAATTTATGGAAAAAATTCCGTGGTATCCAAGAAACACAATTTCATATAGTGGGAATGATAGATGAAATTGAAAATTAACAACTACCGTTGTGTCATATTGGCAGTACTCTACTAGCTAGTAACAGGAGAATATTTCAATCCATTAAACACACAGAACAACCATTCATGAAACACAAGAAATTGTATGCATACTGATCAAAATTTGAAGGGAAAAGTTTTTTTTTATAAAAGCTGAAACAGAGCATGAAGTTGACGACACAGAATTAAATAGAGCCAAGTAAAAATACAAGGTGGGGTCAAATACTTAGAGCACAATCAGGATAAATTCACTGGACAAGAGCCTAAGTTCATTAAATGTTGCACGATGCCAAAGCGACAAATAACTTAGACTATCAATAGAGGGAGCTAAATTCGACTACATCAGATTCAAAGTATTATGCATTAACAGAGAACTCTTCTAGTCACAACGGAAAGATGAAAAATATTTAAAAGTTTCTAAATTTATCCATGTAGACAAAATCAAGATGGGTTAGGATTTTAAAAGAAACAACTATCAAACGAAAATATGTATGCTGTTACGGAGACTTAGACGAACCACGGTTTATCAACACAATGAACATATTCAGCTTGACACAAATTTCAGCATTACCAGATCTTAACAAGCAAGTCCAAAGCCAAATAGATTCATTTATATAGGACTAAAAATCTTCAAGAAATAATCTGTATAACTGGTGTTAAGGGAATGCAAGATTGAGTCGCGGGGGATTTTGAGCATACTTTTGAAAGAAAACAGAGATAATACATTATAACTTGATGCTAAAAATAAATGCTTCCAATTATTACAAAACACCAATTTTTTGATTAAACAAGGTAGTAGCAAAGAAAATTTTGCACAAGAAGGGAGGGGTACTACAACGAATTTCAAACTTATCAATTTAAAAGGAGTAATATGAACTAGAGGCGGAACACATTGTTCGTAACAACACATTCATCAAAGCAGGTTGGTAAAACGCTTAAAGAATAGCCAATGGAATAATAATAGCGTAGGAGGGCAGCTTCATGGATGATACTTAAAAGTTCTACACAATAAAGAGGAAAACTAGCATACACACTGCCAAACTAGAGAAATAAAGAGGAGTATCCAATTAAATGTGTATTATACAATTTAGATGTTTTCCCACCTGGATATGTCATGTAAATACACACACACAAAATTTGCTTGACATGAATATGTATTCTGGTTCGTGTCGACCATTCTACACACTACAATTCGATAATCACACATATCATGATGAAAAGAATGAGGTGTATTTTCAACCAAGTTAATCATCCCAAAATAGACATATAACAAGAATTAAGAGGAGTTATGGATATTCAAACATTCTTACCTTCGTTTTATGAATCGAAACAAGATAAAGAATGTGAGTAATGACCTTATTAACAACATTATAAAGCAAAGTACAAGAAAATTATTACCAGAGAAGATGTATAGACCATGTTTTATTATACTCTGGTTAATTCGGTCTGCCTCAAGTTAATGAGTGAATGTTTATTTAGCGTCCTTGGCTTTACGTGAACATGTGCAGATTATATGCCAACACTTCTGAGAAAAGAGGAAAAAGAATGCAACAGCCTAATCTTTCATATACGAAGCTATCCTAGAATTCTTCTAATCACTTAATTAGTCGAGATAGGAGAACAAAGAGAGAAACTAACCCAAATTTTATTTAGAAAAATGGAGGAAGTCTTCAGGAAATCAAAGAGAAGAACTAGAAAACCAATGTAAGACTCTTGAATCTGATTATTTTAGTGAATAACTAATCCAGAGTAACTTAGTTTGAAGATATATATGCAATATGCTTAACAAACAACGAGAAAATAAGTTGGAATGGATCCTTTTATAAAGTCTTACTAGCCCCATCAGATAGTAACTTTTATCTTAAACTCAACTTAGTCTTGAAGCATGTTTACAACAAATAAACGATTCAGAAACACATGATTCATACAGAAGTTACTAACTTGTGGAAATCAGGAAAACTCATACAAATGTCCAGAGAAGCAGATATTCAAAATGACCGTTTTAGCATTCAGTTACAAAAATAAACGATGGGCAACAATTACTAACCTAACACTTCCTACACTATCATCACTGACTTTAGAACATAATGACTATTCCTATAATGTAATTAAGTAAAAAAACAACCACAAATTGGAGAAGTCCATAAACGACATTTTAAGTCATACATAAGCCAAAACAGTAAGTTGAGATGACTGCAAAACAAAAAGATTATGTTCCCCAAACCAACCTTACAGTGATTTAGACACATTCAAATTCAAAGAACAATCATTTTAATAAAATAAGTTTTCATGCCCACTCTGTTCTTAGCTCGGAACAAACTCGGGAACAATACCTTACAAGCATAAAGACGTACTAATTTTCCTACAAATATCATCTAAAGATAAATTTTATTACGATATTAACACTTGACTTTAGGACAGCTAAACCCAAGTCTGTTTGGTTTCAATTTAACGCATCACATAGTGTTCTCAAAAGGGAATAGTTTCATGTTAACTCCTTTGTGTACTAATCGTTAATGGAGTGAAAGACAGACAATTAGTAATTCTCGAATTCACAATTCTAACAAGATACGAACAACATAACTTTATACAAACTACTTACAGGATGTTTTTAATCAAAGCTACATGAGGCACATTTTGGGAAACATTTTGAAATACAAGATTATATGAAGTGAGGATATTCAAACGGCCACAAAGTTTAAGAAACCAAAAATAAAAATATATAAAAAGATAATGACGACTACTGACCTTGTATAGGGCAGTAAACTAGAACTTGTTGTTAAGATTCCAACCTCAACTTAAACTCGAAGCCAAACAAAAAATAGAGAAGTAAAAGAAAACTAAGCCGAGCTATTTTGTGATTCTCAGATGATTATTGGATTTTCTTGCTCGTTCCTGGATCTTTTAGTTGATTCTCGGATGTTATCGTCAATTCTTGGATGATTTCGTTGAGAACCGAAGACCTCCTTTTATAGTCGATTTGGGCTCCAAGAATTCAAATTTTGAATTCTCGAAAACGCAGATCCCAGTGGTAAAAGCAAATAAATCATGAAGGAGAAGAAAAATCTCTAAAATATCGACCTTTTTAGGTCGATTTGAGAGGTTAGATTGACTGATGGGCCATTTTCCGGTGGCCTGGAGCCGTTTCTGACAAAAGGGGTGGGGGAGCATGTGGGGAGCGGCCATGAGCGGCGATGGGAGAGGAGACTGGGGCGGCCATAGACGTCTGTGGAGAAGACGTTTGAGGAAAAGGTGATGAGAGAGGAGCCTAGGCGTCTATGGAGAAAGCTAGTAGCGTAGGTAGTGTGAGGAAGAAGGTGGGCGGCGTGATGGGGAAGAAGAACATGATATCTTGGGAAAGGAAGAGTATAGGGCAGCGTAGAGTTTATTTTGGGAAGGAAAAGTCTTTGGTTTGATCTCGGCCGTCCGATCGTTTGATCGGACAGTTAATAAAATAAAAGGTTTTAAAAATAAAAATAAAATTAAAATAAAATAAAAAATATATATATATTTTTTTATATATATATTAATAAAAAATATGAATTAATTAAAGTCGTTGGATTAAATTGGATGGTCAAGATTTAAGCTAAAAAACACAATCCATGTGTTTTCTGTGTGGCACACACAGATTGGCTGAATTAAAAAGACTTGAATTGTCAAATTTTTACTCAAATTAGGTCCATTTAAATTATAACATTTTGTTTATTAAATAGCCATAATTTATTGAATTAAAAATAATTATTTTGCAAGACTAGCTTATTTGATAAAATTAGTTGTTTTGAAAATAAAATTAATATAAATTAGTAACTTATTAATTAATCAAGCTTTCCTAACTTAAAAATGTCGAAAAATATTTATCACAATAATAGAAATTATCTTTACTTAGAAAAATCAAATCAATCCTTAAAAACCTTTTTCGTATTACTACAAAAATTTCATAAAATAGATATTATTATTATTATTATTATTATTATTATTATTATTATTATTACTAGTGAAAACGGATCGCACAATCAGACTATGAAGAGCCTTTACTAACATAGACTAATCCTGGCAAAAGTATATGAAAATCCTTACTATCCGGATCCACCCTCCACACGGGTAATCCAACGGATGAATTCAACGATCTTTCATAACTATGCCTAGGTAATCTACGTCTCACTTTAATCTGGTTGTTCAAACTATCTTCATGATAGTAACATGCACCAATTATTATAGTAACTTAGTATGTTACAGTTCAACACAAACAGTTTAGCCCATCATTTGGGCTTTAATACATAAAAAGAAACAAGTAAGAAAAGTACCTTAAGACGAACTCCCAGAAGATCAACCAAATTGCAAACTTTTATTCCAAAACTTAGAAAATATTACAAAGAAAATATTTAGAGTACAAGAGAGAGGGGGTTCTAAAACCTGCCTCTAACTAAACACACTTCGTCCCCTTTTATAACTCTAAGGGGAAATTTATATTGGCCCACACTTTTATAATGACCACTAATAAAATGATAAGGCCGACACATTCACATGGCCTTGCATTATTTTTACTAGCCGACATGACTTTTACTGATATTTCTTTATAAATGTATTTTGGCCTTATTACATGTGGCCGACAACTTTATTAAAGTATTCCAATACGCTATCTGTGGGTCTTCATTCTTTATTTTTCCCTTTGACAGCTGTGTTGGTGCTAAAAGATTCTTCTATCTATTGTTGATAATTTCGTAAAAGAGCCTCGATATCGATCTCTTCATTGCTATCAACATCTTGTCCTTCACCAACTATGCAAGCATTATTATCATCATCATTAGTATGGCTAGGCATGGAAATATCATCTTTAATTTCAATATCAAGATTTCTCATTAAATCTTTCTTCACTTCTTCTATATACAACGCTATGGCTTCTGATTTAGAAATCAGCCCTTTCTTCATTTGAAGCTTTCTTGTGATCTTCTTGAATGGACTCAGATCATCTACCACCTGTGGTTCTGATGTAGCAATATCATAATATCTGCTAATTTTATCATTTATCGAGTCAAGAATTTCTTGACCATGAACCTTTCCTTCCTGATCCTTTTGTAAAAATTTGCTCCAGAACATTGTATAAAATGTTATTTGCAAACATGGAAAACCCTCAGGAGTAGTATTAACTTCCACTGACCATTTCATGATCCATGGGATAGAGAATTCAATGAAGAAGTACATTATTGACATTCCTTCAAAGAAAATATTATTATCCTACAAATTTATAATCTTTGGGGAGATATCTACCCATTATGAATATAATTTTTTATATGTTTTCGATAAAAAATTTACCGAAGGACCATATAAAGTTCACCACCTGCAAAATCAATTTGGTATATGCCTTTCAAATACATTAGAACATATTTTAATAAACCACAAATACTTCTTATTAACATTCTCATATAACAGAGCTTTATTAAAGTCGTCAATGTAATCCCAGTAATTGTATTTTACTGCAACTTTCTGTTCAGGATGGATATAATCCAGTTCCTTTAACATGCTCATACCCCATACATTAGAACATATTTTAATAAACCACAAATGCTTCTTATTAGCATTCTCATATAACACAGCTTTATTAAAGCCGTCAATGTAATCCCAATAATTGTATTTTACTGCAACTTTCTGTTCTGGTGCTAATATCTTTTTTATAATCATCTTAGAAAAGTTATAAACTTTCTTTGTATTAGCAGGGTAAAAGTGTTGGAACTCATATGACCCTGTGACTGAGAGTATTTTCTCATAATGCATCCTGTATTTATAAACCGTGGTGGTATAAGATACCGTATCCAGATATCTGGACATTACCTATCATGGTTCATTTTTCCATTTAAGGTCACTATATTCAAGTAGAAGTATAACTTCTCTTTTGTCATTTAGAGCAAACACTTCTATGTTTTCTTCATCCATAAGGATAGTAGAATATGTTGGTGGATTATTATCCGATTCCTTTTTGGATTTCATAAAATCCATAAATTCTTTGTACATTGGGTGGTCTATATTAATACCACTTGTACTACTTGTTGAACTGCTGCTATTAGCTGTTATCAACTGCTTGTTTCCGTGTTGAGCGAGGATATAACCTCCTCTTCCTGAATTGGTTCTTCATCCTCTTCCCCTTTTTGAAGGAGGGGGCCATGATGGTCTTAAGCTAATCCTGAAAAGAAAAACAAAATAAGATTATTAATCTAAGTATTCTCTAGTGAGAAAGTCTGGAAGACTATTATCTTTACCCTTTTTATACTGTATTTCAAAATCAAAAGGCGCTAAAAGTGCTTGCCATCTTGCAAACATTTGTTTAGAAACATCATGCTTACAATCTTTATTGAACATAAACTTAGCTGCCTGGCAATCAGTCTTTATTAAAAACTTTTGATTATAAAGATAGCCTTGAAATTTAAGCACACATTTCACTATAGCCAGGATTTCTTTAGCTATAGTGGCATAATTTTTCTGGGATGTATTCCATTTACCAAAATAAAATTGAACAATATAATGACCCTTATTATCAGTACATATTGTGTCAGGACGCCACCATATCCAATATCTGAAGCATCTGTTTCCACCGTCTTATCCCAATTTGGATTAGCCAAAGTGAGACAAGGAAGGTTTTTAACCTTTTCTTTAATTCTCTTGACTGCTTCAGTATGATCATTAGACCAAGCCTTATGATTACTTTTTAATCTGTCATATAAAACAACAATATCTTTTGCTAAATCCTTTATGAAAGGAGCAACATAATTAAGACTCCCCAGAAATCTCTGCAATTGAGTCTTATTAGTAATGATATCAGCAAATTTAGAAGCAAATTCAATACTTCTATTGATAGGACTAATATTTACTCTTTCATTATTGTGACCAAGAAACCTGATATTTGTTTTAAACAAAGCCATTTTAGGTTGAGATAGAACTAACCCATTCTGAGTAATAATCTTTTTAAACAATTCTAAGTGTTTAAAATGAGTTTCCACATTTTTGGAAAATACTAAGATATCATCTATATAAACAATTATAAAATTGCTATATGGCATAAAAATGTCATTCATAATTTTTTGAAATTATGAAGGAGCATTTTTTAAACCAAAGGGCGTAACGTTCCATTCAAATTGTCCCATCGGCACATTGAAGGCTGTTCTAAACCTGTCTGACTCAACAATCTAAATCTGCCAATAACCTGATTTTAGATCAAACTTAGAGAATATAATAGCATCATAAACTCTATCTAATAAATCCTTCTTATTAGGAATAGGATACCTGATCCATCTTAAAGCTTTATTAAGCGGTTTATAATTGATTACCAATCTAGGCGCTCCTCTTTCTTGTTCAGCATGTTTATTAACATAGAACGTTGTACAAGACCATGGTGACTTGGACTGTCTTATGAGTCCTTTCTGAAGCAAGGAACTGATTTCCTTCTTGCACAACTCCAGATATTCTGAGTTCATTTGGCATGGTCTTGCCTTAGTAGTAATATTGATCTCATCAAAGTTATCTTCATATGGAAGACTAACTACATGCTTTTTCCTGTTCCAAAAAGCTTTAGGATGATCTCCACAAATATCAATGGAGAATCGGTTAGACAAAATTGCTATCTTTTCTTGTAATTTAGGATTTTGTAAAATATGATCAACCTCTATACTATTGATCTCTTGTTTTATAAAAGTAACTTAATTATTTTTTGAAATCAATTTTGCAGTCAAATCATTTATCATTCTAGTAAATGGTTTTGTAACAAACTCAAGTATAAACGGTTTGTTATTCTAAGTGCCAACAACTTTATCATTATCCCAACGAGTCAATGGAAAAATATCATTTATAAAAGGGACACCCAAAATAATTCGATTGGTGATATTTTTTACTAACACAAAACTTTGAGGAACACCACTCTTTCCTTTGCAAATAAAAGCTTTGGGTAATTTAAACTCAATATTCATTTTGCTACCATTAGCAGAACGAAGACTATGAGTAGTTTTATGAAAATACCTTGAAGTTATTAGACCTTCTTGGATACAATTTAAATCAGCAACGCTGTCAATAAGAGCTATAAATTATTTTTTATAATTATAATCAATCAAAAGAGTAATTTTAGTATAAAACTTTTGTGAAGTAAAAGCTTTAAGGCTACATAAAAAATCCGTTTTATTATTTTGTAAATTAAGATTTTTCATAAAATCAAGACTATTATTTTCTCCTTCAAGAGAAGATGACGATTCAGAGGCATTACCCAAATCTTGATGACTTTGAATAGCATCGAGTCTTACCCATATCACAACATTCTTTTCTTTTAGGCAAACAATATCTTCCTTGAGATTATTAATCTCTTCTTTCAAGTCATTGATAGTTGTAGGAGAACTTATTATTTTTCTCCTTTCAAGTAAGAGATTTTTAACCTCTGCCATGATACATGAACCATCTTTGGTAGGAATTTCTTCAGGAAAATAATCCTTCTTTTTCTCAATAGTTGGATTACTGATTCTATCAATAATCTGAGTTCTTACTTCTGGATCCTTATTATATTTCAGCAGATCCAAAACATCGTCATTATTAATGACATTAAGGCTTAATTCCTTAAATTGAGAATAGATCTTATAAAGATCATCTTCTTCTTCTTTTTCACATTACAATCCTTGTTGACAAGGTGAACACTCATCTTCAGAAGTCATATAATCTTCTTGTTGGAGAGCTTTGAGATCTTCACTTGTAGAGGACTCCTCACTACTATTATCATTTGATTCTGATCTTCTTGAATCAAAATTGAGTATAATATTATAAAGTGAATCTTTAATAATATCATCTACATCAAGGCTTTTAATCTTTTCCTTGACTCTACAATCTTTTGCATAGTGACCAAACCTTCCACATTTGTGACAAGTATTAGACCTCTTATAATTATGTCGATACTTTTTCCTTCTTTTAGAAGAGTCTCCTTTTCCTTCTTCACCTCTTCTAAGCTTCTTTTCAATTCTCTTTTTCTTCCATTTATCATAATCTCTTTTGGAAGATTTCTTCTTCTTAGGAGTGTATTCCTTGTCCTTAGACTTTTGTTTAGGAATATCGAATGCGAATTGTTCACAAAATTCCCCTAATTGTTGTCTTTCATTTAAGCGATGTCGCTTAATCTGTTGATTCAACTTTATTTCGTTGCATAAGGAAAGTCCTTCCTATACGCAGACACTTATAAGTTTTTCATAAGTATATTCCTCATAATTAATACTTGTATTGTCTCCTCTTAAAGACTTTCTTACTCTTTCAGCAAAGAGCATAGGTAAGCCATTTATGAATTCAGATTTCCAATGAGTGCTATTACACTCTGGTAACTCCATGACCCTGCACAAGAAAACATCCTTGTAATACCTAAATGATGTAAGAGTTTTACATCTTAGGTTCTGCAACAAAGTCCTGATGGTCTCACTATTATTTGACCATCTTCCTAAGAAGTGTTCTATAATTATTAGAACTAATGTATAAGCTGCATTCTAGGTATATTGTTCTCCTTCTTGTTTTATTGCTTGGAGAATCTTATCCCTTTGATTTTGATTGAGATAATTATCCCACCAACCTTTTAATTAGCTAGTAAATCCTGCAGTGATCATATCTGCAATAGTCTTATCACTATTTTTATCAGTCTTGCAGATAGTGTTGTACATCAACATTCGATGAACAGTTGCATAGATTTGTCTCTCTGTATATCCATCTATGTTCCATTCATTGATTTCCTTTCCATTATAACTATTAGTTATAATATGTTCATGTTTCTCCAATAAGACATCTTGAGGAGTAGGTCTAGGATGGTAGTACATCCTTTGAACTGGTTTCGTAGCATAATTTTCTGAGATCTTATTAATACCATCAGAAAATTCATTCTTATGACTAGGTTCTCCTTCTGAGAATTTTCTAACATTTAAAGGCTGAAGACCACCACCTCTGGATTTCTTAGCCAAGAAATCATCAAGATCTGAATAATCCTTAATTTTGAAATTATCAATATCTGGCGGAGGCTGCAAGCAGCTATGAGCAACTTTCTCTTTTCCTTTTAACTTAGTGGGCAACAAAGAGATTAGTTTATCAGCTTTATCATGCAGAGAGACAATATGCTCACCCAGTATGCTCATATAAATATTTGCATAATTATTCTGCTTAATCATGGCATTGACATGAAGAGTAGTAACTAAAGCAGCATCATTTTCAAATAATTTTAAAAAAGCATTAAAGTTAACAATTGTGTCATTTTTTTTTAATTTGAAAAGACTGTTGTGGGGGGAAAACTGATTTAGTAATTTGTCCATTACTTAAAGTAAAATCTTTCTCTAGCATAGAGATATATTTATGAACATGTTTACACATAAACCAAGGAACAAAAGCAACTAAACGATTTATTCCTGAGTCAATAAGATCTTTATAAAATTCTTCTTGAAAATCAAACTGTTCTTCTTTATTAAAATTCTTGAAGAACCATCTTCTAAAAAGTTTCCATTTCTTTCGCTGAAAATCTTTACAATTTTGGCCCTTGCCGGTGAACACGGACTAAAATCAATTTGTTTTTTAGACATCATAAAACAAATATCATGTAGTTAATCCATCTGGAAAATTCATTTCAGATTCAGTTATGTCTAAATCTGAGCTAGGCCTGGGGATAGGTCGAGCAATATTATCCTTATCAATTTTTATATTGTCACATCTATAAGTTTCTTTAATTTGAGAAGTAGATGCATGAGAAGGAACTTGCACAATATAATCGATAGGAGATATATAAGAAGAATTAGATCTAGTTAATCTAGATGATATGCTACAATTACCAATACTATCAGGCATGTTCATAGGATCAGAAAATCTAATTTTAACAGTTCCATCATTCAACTGTTCAACTTTCAGAAATCTCAGTATTAATGTTATTTCTGGGTTGGATAGCACTCTCAATAACCCATTCTTGTGGAAAATCAATTTCTTCCCACTTGATAGGTCTTCTAATGACTACTTTTGATTTGTCAAAATTAGTTTCATTTTTAAAATAAAAAATTTTGCACATAGGATTTAAAGTATGCAAAAGCTTATAATAAATTCTATAGCAAATACACACAACTTCAGTGCCAGGTATATAATCATAACCATGAAGTTTAACATTTAACATTAGAGAACTTAATGAGTTCTCATCTTGCAAGGAAATCTGTAAGTTAGGATACACATTAAAATAAACTGGTCCATAAGCTAGACTAGTTTGAATAGTTCATATTAAAGATTTCTTCCAGTTATAATTTCTACCATCACGTAAAGCTGCTATAAAGCTTTCGGGTAGACCATGTAAAGTAAGGGGCTTGAATGCCACCTATACTAAACCAATATGCATAAAACGATATATATCCCTATAAGGGGCAAAATCATTTTCATATAATAATCTAAAAGTTTGATTATCGCTATCAATAGTAATAGTTTCTTCTGTGGTTTTAACCACCTGTTTGAGACCAAGTTTCTCAAAAGTACCTATTTGATATATGATTCTAGGTGATATTTTCGGAATAGTCCACTAATTTAGTAGATCTAGATGCTGAGGTATATCATAGTCTTCTTTCCTACTATTTTTAACAGTGCATTTCTTTTTTATGATATTCATAAAAACAAACTGTGTTGAACTATAACACCTATTGCTACTATAAGTCCATAGCTCTGATACAAAGTGAAAACGGATCGCACAATTAGACTATGAGTAGCCTTTACTAAGATAGACTAATCCTGGAAAAAGTATATGAAAATCCTTACTATCTGGGTCCGCCCTCCACACGGGTAATCCAACGGATGAATTCAACGGTCATTCATAACTATGCCTGGGTAATCTAAGATTTTTCATAAAATCAAGACTATTATTTTCTCCTTCAAGAGAAGATGATGATTTAGAGGCATTACCCAAATCTTGAAGACTTTATTAAAGTATTCCATTACGCTATCTGTGGGGTCTTCATTCTTTATTTTTCCCTTTGACAACTGTGTTGGTGCTAGAAGATTATTATTATTATTATTATTTTTATTAATATTCTTGTTATTATTATTATTATTATTGTTATTATTATTATTATTATTATTATTATTCTTATTCTTATTCATATTATTGTTATTATTATTATTATTATTATTATTATTATTATTATTATTATTATTAGTTTATATACTAGTCCTGAATATACTGTTCTCCTTCTTGTTTAATTGCTTGGAGAATCCTGTCCCTTTGATCCTGATTGAGATAGTTATCCCACCATCCTGTCAATTGACCTGTAAACCCTGCAGTGATCATATCTGCAATAGTCTTATCACTGTTTTTATTAGTCTTACAGATAGTGTTGTACATCAACATTCGATGAACAATTGTATAGATTTGCCTATCTGTATACCCGTCTATGTTCCATTCATAGATTTCCTTTCCATTATAACTATTAGTTATAATATGTTCATTTTCTTGACCATGAACCTTTCCTTCCTGGTCATTCTGTAATAGTTTACTCCAGAACTTTGTATAAAATGTCCTTTGTAAACATGAGAATCCATCGGAAGTGGTATTAACTTCCATCGACCATTTCATGATCCATGGAATATAAAATTCAATAAAGAAATACATTATTGACATTCCTTCAAAGAATATATTATCATCCTATAAACTTATAATTTTTAGGGAGATATCTACCCATTCTGAATATAATTTTTTATATGACTCGGGTAATATTTTCACTGAAGGGCCGTATAATATCCACCATTTGCAGAACCAATTTGGAATATGTATTCCAAATATAGTACCACATATCTTGATAAACCATGAATGCTTGTTATTAGCATTTTCATATAACATGTATTTATTAAAGCCATCAATGTAATCCAGTAGTTATATTTTACTGTGACTTTTTGTTCAGAATGGATATAATCCATTTCCTTCAAAGGGCTCATACCCCATTCTTCAGGTGCTAAGATCTTTTTAATAATCATCTTAGAAAAGTTATAAACCTTTTTTGTGTTTGCTGGGTAGAAGTGTTAAAATTGACATGACCCTGTGGCTGAGAGTATTATCTCATAATGCATTCTATATTTATACACAGTAGTAGTATAACATACTGTATCCAGATATCTGGACATTACCTACCATGGTTCATTTTTCTATCTTAGGTCACTGTTTTCAAGTAGAAGTATAACTTATCTTTTGTCATTCAAATCAAATACTTCTATGTTTTCATCATCCATGAGGATGGTGGAATATGTTAGTGGATTATTATCCGATTCCTTGTTGGATTTCATAAAATCCATGAATTCTTTGTACATTGGGTGGTTTATATCAACACCACTTGTTGAACTGCTGCTATTAGCTGCTATCAACTGCTTATTTCCATGTTGGATGAGGATATGACCTCTTCCTAAATTACATCTTCCCCTTCCTCCTCTTCTCCCTGGAGGGGCCCATGATGGTCTTAAGCTCATCTTGTCAAAGAAAAACAATTTAAATTAATCCAAATATTCTCGAGTGAGAAAATCTAGAAGACTATCTTCCCCTTTTTTATACTGTATTTCAAAATCAAAAGGAGCCAACAAAGCTTGCCATCTAGCAAACATTTGTTTAGAAACATCATGCTTACAGTCTTTGTTAAACATAAACTTAGCTTCTTGGCAATTAGTCTTTATTAAGAATTTTTGGCTATAAAGATCGCCTTGAAATTTAAGAACATATTTCACTATAGCCAGTATTTCTTTAGCTATAGTGGCCTAATTCTTCTGGGCCATGTTTCATTTGCCAGAATAAAATTGTACAATATAATGCCGTTTATTATCAGGACAATATTGTGTTAGGATACCACTATATCCTATATCTGAAGCATCAATTTCTACCGTCTTTTCCCAATTTGGATTGGCCAAAGTGAGACAAGGAAGGTTTTTAACCTTCTCTTTAATCCTTTTAACTGCTTCGCTATGGTCATTTGACCAAGCCTTAGGATTATTTTTCAACTTGTCATAAAGAACAACTGAGTCCTTTGCTAAATCCTTTATAAAAGGAGCAACATAATTAAGACTTCCAAGAAACCTCTGTAATTGAGTCTTGTTAGTAATAATATCAGGAAATTTAGAAGCAAATTCAATACTTCTATTAATAGGACTAATATTTCTTCTTTCAATATTATGACCAAGGAATCTAACATTTGTGAAATAGAATAGATAGGCTTTTTTCGCTTCTTCATCAAGCTTAAACAATGCAATCTTAGGTTGAGATAAACTAAACCATTTTGAGTAATAATCTTTTTAAATAAATCAAGATGTTTAAAATGAGTTTCCACATTTTTGGAAAATACTAAGATATTATCTATATAAACAATTATAAAATTGCTATAAGGTATAAACATATCATTCATAATTTTTTGGAATTCTGATGGAGCATTTTTTAAACCAAAAGGCATAACGTTCCATTCAAATTGTTCCATTGGCACATTGAAAGCAGTTTTAAACCTATCTGAATCTGCCAATAACTTGATTTCAGATCAAACTTAGAGAATATAATAGCATCATAAACTCTATCCAATAAGTCTTTCTTATTAGGAATTGGATACCTGATCCATCGTAAAGCTTTATTAAGCGGTTTGTAATTTATTACCAATCTTGGCGCTCCTCTTTCTTGCTCAGCATGTTTATTAACATAGAATGTCGTACAAGACCATGATGACTTGGACTGCCTTATAAGTCCTTTCTGAAGCAACAAACTGATTTCCTTTTTGCACAACTCTAAATATTCTGAGTTCATTTGACATGGCCTAGCCTTAGTAGGAATATTAATCTCATCAAAGTTATCTTCATATGGAAGACTAACTACATGCTTCTTTCTGTTCCAGAAAGCATTAGGATGATCTCCACAAATATCAAGAGAGAATTGATTATTTAAAATATTAATTTTTTCCTATAATTTAGGATTTTGTAAAATATGATCAACTTCTATACTATTGATCCCTTGTTTCATATAACTAACTTGATTATTTTTTAAAATCAATTTTGCAGTCAGATCATTTATCATTTTACTTTTGTAACAAACTCAAGTATGAAAGGTTTGTTATTCCAAGTTCCAATAATTTTATTATTATCCCAATGAGTAAGAGGGAAAATATCATTTATAAAAGGGACACCCAAAATAATTTGGTTTGTGTCATTTTTTACTAAAACAAAGCTTTGAGGAACACAACTCTTTCCTTTACAAATAAATGCTTTTGGTAATTTAATTCAATATTCATTTTGTTACCATTAGCAGAACGACGACTATGAGTAGTTTTATGAAAATATCTTGAAGGTATAAGTCCTTCTTGAATACTGTTTAAATCAGCAGCATTGTCAATAAGAGCTATAAATTCTTTTTTATAATTATAGTCTATAAGCAAAGTGATTTTTGTATAAAACTTCTGAGAAGTAAAAGCTTTAAGACTATGCAAAAAATCTGTTTTATTATTTTTAATATAAATGTTTTTCATAAAATCAAGACTATTGTTTCCTCCTTCAAGAGAAGATGACGAATTAGAGGCATTACCCAAATCCTGGAGACTTTGAATAGCATCGAGTCTTACCTCAATAACGACATTATTTTTTTTAAGACGAACAATGTCTTCTTTGAGATTATTAATCTCATCCTTCAAATCACTGATAGTAGTAGGAGAACTTATAATCTTTCTCCTTTCTAGTAGAAGTTTTTTAACCTCTGCCATGGTATAAGAGCCTTCTTTGGTTAGGATTTCCTTAGGGGTATGATCCTTAACTGGAGTATTATTACTAATTTTATCAATAATCAGAGCTCTTATCTCTGAATCATTAATGCTTTGTAAAAGCTCTAGTACTTTGTCATTATCAATGACATTCAAACTTGATTCCTTAAATTGAGCATAGATCTTGTAAAGGTCATCCTCTTCTTCATCCTTTTCACATTGTAAACCTTGTTGACAAGGTGAACATTCATCTTCTGAAGTTATATAATCTTCTTGTTGAAGGGCCTTAAGATCTTCATTTGTTGAGGACTCCTCACTGCTACTATCTTTTGATTTTGATCTTCCTGAATCAGAATTAAGCATAACCTTATAAAGAGAATCTTTCATGTTGTCACTTACATCAAGGCTTTTAATCTTTTCCTTGACTCTGCAATCTTTTGCATAATGACCAAATCTTCTACATTTGTGGCAAGTATCCGACTTCTTATAATTATGGCGATACTTTTTCTTTCTCTTAGAAGAGTCTCCTTTAACTTCTTCAGCTCTTCTAAGCTTCTTTTCAATTCTCTTTTTCTTCCATTTTTCATAATCCTTTTTGGAAGATTTTTATTTTCTTCGGAGTATATTCCTTGTCCTTAGACTTTTGTTTAGGAATATCAAATGCGAATTGTTCACAAAATTCTCCTAATTGCTATATTTCATTTAAGCAATGTTGCTTAGTCTGTTGGTTTAACTTTATCTCATTGCATAAGGAAAGTCCTTCCTGTACGCAGGCATTTATAAGTTTTCCATAAGTATAATCCTCATAATTTATACTTGTATTGTCTCCTCTTAAAGACTTTCTTACTCTTTCAGCAAAAAGAGTAGGTAACCGATCTATAAATTTTGATTTCCAATGAGTGCTATTACACTCAGGTAGCTCCATTACTCTACATAAGAAAACATCCTTGTAGTACCTAAATGATGTAAGGGTCTTACACCTAAGGTTTTGTAACATGGTCCTAATAGTCTCACTATTATTTGACCATCTTCCACAGAAGTGTTCTATAATATTCAGGACTAGTGTATAAACTGCGTTCTGAGTATACTGTTCTCTTTTTTGTTTAATTTCTTGGAGAATCTTGTCCCTTTGATCCTGATTGAGATAGTTATCCCACCATCATTTCAATTGACCTGTAAACCCTGCAGTGATCATATCTGCAATAGTCTTATCACTATTTTTATTAGTCTTACAGATAGTATTATACAACAACATTCAATGAACAGTTGTATAGATTTTCCTATCTGTATACCCGTCTATGTTCCATTCATAGATTTCCTTTCCATTATAACTATTAGTTATAATATGTTTATGTTCATCCAACAAAACATCTTGAGGAGTAGGTCTAGGATAGTAGTACATCCTTTGGACTGGTTTCCTAGCATAGTTTTCTGAGATCTTATTAATACCATTAGAAAATTCCTTCTTATGACTAGTTTCTCCTTCAAAGAGGTCTCTAGCATTAATAGGCTGGAGACTACCACCTTTGAATTTCTTTGCCAAGAAATCCTCAAGATCTGAATAATCTTTAATCTTGAAATTATCAATATCAGGTGGGGGTTGAAGACTACTATGAGCCATCTTTTCCTTACCTTTCATCTTGGTAGGTAACAAAGAGATTAGTTTATCAACTTTATCATGCAAAGAAACAATATGTTCATCCAATATGCTCATATAAATGTTTGCATAGTTATTCTGCTTAATCATGGCATTGACATGACTAGTAGTAACTAAAGCAGTATCATTTTCAAACAATTTTGAAAAGGCATTGAAGTTAACAACCTTATCATTTCTATTAATATGAAAAGACTGCTGCGGAAGAAAAATTGATTTAGTAATTTCTCCATTGCTTAGAGTAAAAACTTTCTCTAACATAGAAATATAGTTATGAACATGCTTGCACATAAACCAATGAACAAAAGAAACTAATCGATTTATTCCTGAGTCCATAATATCTTTATAAAATTCTTCTTGAAAATCATATTGTTCTTCTTTATTAAAATTTTTGAAGAACCATTTTCTGAAAAGTTTTCATCTCTTTCGTTGAAAATCTTTAGCGATTCTTGCTCTTGCCGGTGAACCCGAACTAAAATCAATTTGTTTGTCAGACATCATAAAATAAATTTCATGTAGTCAATCCATCTGGAAAATTCATTTCAGATTCAGTTATATCTAAATTTTAGCTAGCCCTGGGAATAGGTTGAGCAATGTTATCCTTATCAATTTTTATATTCTAACTTTCTCTAATTTGAGAAGTAGAAGCACAAGACGGAGCTTGTACAATATAATCAATAGGAGATATGTAAGAGGAATTAGATCTAGTCATTCTAGAAGATATGCTACGATTCTCAATTCTATTATGCACATCAGAAAGATCAAAAAATCTAATTTTAACAGTTCCATCATTCTAATGTTCAATTTCAGAAATCTCAGAATTAAAATTATTTTTGGGTTGAGTAGAACTTTCAATAACCTATTCTTGTGGAAAATCAATTTCTTCCCATTTGATAGGTCTTCTAGTGACTACTTTAGATTTATCAAAATTAGTTTCTATCAAAATAGGCTCATTTTTGAAATCAATCATTTTGCATATAGGATTTAAGTATGCACAAGTTTATAATAAATTCTATAACAAATACAAACAACTTCAGTTCCAGGTATATAATCATAACCATGAAGTTTAACATTTAACATGAGCGAACTTAATGAGTTCTCATCCTGCAAGGAAATCTGCAAATTAGGATAAACATTAAAATAAATTGGTCCAAAAGCAAGACTAGTTTGTATAGTTCCTATAAGAGATTTCTTCCAATTATAATTTCTACCATCACATAAAGCTGCTATAAAGCTTTCAGGAAGACCACATAAAGTAAGGGGCTTAAAGGCCACCTGTACTAAACCAATATGCATAAAACGGTAAATATCCCTATAAGGGTCTAAATCATTTTCAGATAATAATCTCAAAAGTCTGATTATCACTATCAATAGTGATAGTTTCTTCCGTGGTTTTAACCACCTCTTTGAGACCAAGCTTCTCGAAAGTACCCATCTAATATATGATTCTAGGTGATATTCTAGGAATAGTCCACTTATTAAGTAGATCTAAGTGATGAGGTATATCATACTCTTCTTAACAATACATTACTTTTTTATGATATTCATAAAAACAAATTGTGTTAAACTATAACACCTATAATTACTATAAGTCCATGGCTTTGATACCAAAGTAAAAACGGATAGCACAATCAGACTATAAGGAACCTTTACGAACATAGATTAATCCTGGCAAAAGTATATGAAAATCCTTACTATTTGGGTCCGCCCCGATTCGCCCTCCACATGGGTAAATCTAACGGATCAATTCAGCGATCTTTCATAACTATGCCTGGGTAATCTATATATGACCTTAATCTGACTGTTTAAACTATCTTCATGATAGCAACATACACCAGTTATTATAGTAACTTAGTATGCTACAGCTCAACACAAACAATTTAGCCCATCATTTGGGTCTAATACATAAAAAGAAATAAATAAAATAAGAAAAGTACCTTAAGACGAACTCCCAGCAGATCAACCAAATTGCAAACTTTTATTCAAAACATAGAAAATTTTACAAAGAAATTTTATTTAGAGTACCAGAGAGAGATGGCGTTCTAAAACCTGCCTCTAACTACACACATTTCCTCTCCTTATATAGATATGAGAGGAATCTTTAAAAGTTAAAAATTACAAAAATGGTACTGGCCCACACTTTTTCAATGGCCATAATAAAACGATAAGGCCGACACACCCATATGGCCTTGCATTATTTTACTAGCCGACATTTCTTTCAGCTTCCACTAGTATTACTTTATAAAAGTATTTTGGCCTTATTACATGTGGCCGACAACTCTATTAGAGTATTCCAATACGCTATCTGTGGGGCTCTTATTCTTTATTTGTCCTTTTGACAGTTGTGTTGGTGCTAGAAGATTCTTCTATCTGCTATTGATATTTTTGTAAAAGAGCCTCAATATCGATCTCTTCATCAACATCTTGTCCCTCTCCAACTATGTAGTTATCATCATCATCATTTGTATGGCTGGCTGATGCCATAGAGATGTCATCCTTGATTTCAATATCAAGATTTCTCATTATATCTTTTTTCACTTCTTCCATATACAAAGCTATGGCTTCCGATTTCGAAATCAGACCTTTCTTCATTTGAAGTTTTCTTGTGATCTTCTTAAATGGACTCAGATCCTCTATCACCTGTGGTTCTGAAGTAGCAATATCATAATACAAGAGAAGATGAGGAATCAGAGGCATTACCCAAATCCTGGAGACTTTGAATAGCATCGAGTCTTACCTCAATAACGACATTATTATTATTATTATTATTACTATTACTATTACTATTGGTATCAAAGCCTAGGAACTTTCATGGTAAATATGAGATTGATTTGAAGTATTTCGGTATAGATATATTCTCTTAATCATGGATTTAGGAGATACTAGTACTAAAAGTACCCGTTTGGAAGAGGTAGATATACCTCAAAACCTTGATTTGTTAAACAAATGGACTATTCCAAAAGTTGACATAAAAACCATTTATGATTATGGTTGGTTTGATAAGATATCTAATAAACAACTAATTAAAACTTCTGAAATAAACGCGATATTGATGTTTATAAAAATCAATACAAGTTCTTACATATTGGCATGGTTCAAATTGTTTTTAAACCCCTAACTCTTAAAGGGTTAACTGATACATTCTTAGCTGCTCTTCGCGATGTGAGAAATTTGAATTTTAGACAATCTTTGATGGGTTTGATCAAATCCACGGTGGCCTATGGTCTAGTTTATTTTAATACTCAGCCAAATTTGTAGTTATCTTTGACTGATTCTAATATTTTAGATGCTTTAACTTTGAATGTTAAAACGCATGGTTATAATTATGCACCTCGATCTGAATTAATTTGTCTATCTTATAGAATCTATTTCAAATTGCTTGCTACTTTGAATCCTAGATGTAAATTGTATGATACATCTGATCAAACTATTTTAGTGGAAACAAATTTCGCTAAGTCTAAGGTCTTTACTAGAAGACCTATAAAATGGGAAGAAATTAATTTTCCTACTACTTGGACTTTAGACTCTGTTATACCTCCAGAACTAATGACTGTTGCTGTCACTAATTTTGAATATTCTCATATTACTCAAAATGCTGATGAAAATATTTGTATTCAGTTTGATGAAAAAAGTGTTCCTTATAATAGACATTCTTTCTCTTTTGATAGAAGATTACTTGCCATCCAACATATCTCGCCGATTGACCCTAGTTATGGTCCAGCTTGAAATTGTGCTGCTTCTTTGCATACTTTATATTCAGTCATATCTGCTAATAAAAATAAAATTAAAATTGATCCTCGATTAAATATTGTTCAAGCAAATGATAAATCATCTGATATTTTTGATAAGGATATTCCTTCTGCATCTGAAATGGATTTCAATCTTAATGATACTTAATGATGAATGTACACCAAATCGATTTTAGTCCAGGTACACTGGCAAGAAAGTATATTCAAAATGAATTTGCAAGTGAGAAATGGAGCCAGTTTAAAACTTGGTTTTTTGACATTTACAGCACTGAAGATCTGCATAATATTTCACAAGAATTTTATGAAACTTGTGCTTTGCATAATCATATTATGTTCTTCGTTCCTGGGTTTATAACCACTTATTTACCTTTATTCATCAAAGTCCTTGAATGATCTTATAAAGATGAATCAGGTAATATTATTAAGGATTTATCCGCCTTAGGCACCTTTTATACTTCCTAATAATACAGGGATTACTTTCACTGCTTTCCAAAAATTCATTGAAAATGATGTGGCTACAATAAGTATTAACGAGATTAATAATCTCATTTCTCAAAATATCTATTTAGATCTTTATGTGAAAGGTTTAGGAGAACATATTAGTTCTCTTGATAATAAATTGGATGATCTGATAATTTTAATTGGTCAAATTAAAAATGATTTAAAACCTTCTGAACAGGCTTCTTCGTCAAAACAACCTGATGTACCTATTCAGAGACCTCCTGAGATTCAGGATTTTGTCTTTAAACCACTCTTTGATCTTGAAAATCTTCTTGATAAAAAGTTTTCACAATTTAGGGAAAAATTCACTAGTTTATCTGAAGATTTTGCAGATGAAATGGAAACCACTTTGATTTTAAGAATCAAGTTGATTTAGAAATTAATTAACTTCGTGGTTATCCCAAGAAGAATAGTGGTAATACTAAATATGCTCATCAACCTAGTATGCAAACTTATTATTATCCCAGACCAACCCCTCAAGATGTTTTGATAGAGGAACGTGATTGGAACCAAATGAATACTTCTTATAGTGGAAGTGAAATTTATGAATGGAATCTTGACGGTTTGACTGATAGGCAACTGACTATACTTGTTCATAGAATGCTTATGTATGCTACTATTTGCAAGAGTGTTAATAACACCGATAGAACTATTTGCAAAATGATAATTGCAGGCTTTACTGGCCAACTTAGAGGCTGGTGGGATAATTATATGAGCACGGAGGCAAAAGCCGCCGTAATTAATGCCAAGGCGGCTAACGAAGGAATTGATAAACTAGGATTCGCCTTGATAAAAAATAGAGAAGACGCTGTTTATACCTTAGTCTTAACTATTCTCAAAAATTTCAATGGTAGATTTACCAATCAATATGAGAGTGTTCTTCTTTACTAAATGGTTTTCGATGTAGTCATTTAGGAGAATTCAGGTGGTATAAGGACACCTATCTAAGCCGGGTAATGGAACTACCCGAAAACCATTTTGAACACTGGAAAGCTAAGTTCATAGATGGCTTACCTCCGTTATTTGCCGAGACAGTTAAAAAAACTCTGAGGAATTCGCAATGAGCTATTCCTTACGACACTTTTACTTATGGAAAATTAATAGGAGATTGCACCCAAGGAGGTATTAATTTGTGCAATGAATTGAAACTCTCTAGACAACTTAATATAGATAAGCTTAGAGAAAGATCTTAGTTAGGAGATTTTTGCGTTCAGTTTGGTTTACCAGATTCAGGAAAATAGACCAAACCTAGAGATTCTAGAGACTCTAATCCTTATAAACCTCATAGGAAAAGAAGATCTAGGCGAAGATCTAGGGAAGAACGAGAAGAGTGAAGGACTCATCGTAAATCTAATAGATTTACCAAGAATATATCTAGGCGAGATCTCGCAAAGATTAAGTGCTACAAATGTGGAAAATTCGAGCATATAGCACCAAATTGTAGGCTTGAAAACCTTAAAACTCTAGAGTTAGAGGAAGATTTGCACGATTAGGTCTATAGTTTCTTATACACCTCTGGTTCTGAGTCCGATTATGATGCCGATTACTCTGAATCAGGTTTTGAAATTGATAAACCTGAAACCTCTGGTAATACTCAGTCAGCAACTATAGATGCTTGTTAATGTAGAGGTGATATTTGCTCTTGTGAACATGATGAATTTTATAAATTACAATCTCAATTTGAAGATTTGAATATGAATACTATTACTCAGATAATGTGATAGAGCTGTTAAAAGAAGTTACTGATAACACGTTACGTGAAAAGATTATTCAGCTTGCTGCTAATAATAAGGCTAGCTCGTCTAATATTGGTGAAAAATCAAATAATGAATTTGAATATTCTGCTCCTTATTCTCTGTCTGAAGTCAATAATAGACTTTCTAATCAATATGTTGTTATTCGTGATACTTCTTTTGATGACTTAAAAGGAGAAATTGAACAATTGAAATAAGAGATTAAATCTCTTAAACAAAATCAAATTATTTGTGATCACTGCCTTACTCAGATTGAGTCTGGTAACAATAAAGGTAAAAATATTGCTGAAGAAAATACTCTTGAAAAACCTATTAATATTGATCCTAAACAAAATATGGTTTTAGGAATGATGCAGGTTGTTACAACGCATAAATGGTATATTAAATGTACCATATTAATTGATAATACTTTCTCTATAACTGATGTTGCTATGATAGATAGTGGAGTTGAGGTAAGCTGTATTCAGGAAGGTCTTGTGCCTACCAAATATTTTGAGAAAACAACTAATACGGTCAGATCTGCTTCAGGACATGCTTTAGATATAAAGTATAAACTACCTAATACTCGTATATGCCAAAATAAAGTTTGCATTCTTCATTTCTTTTTCTTGTTAAAAAATCAATTATACCCTCCTATTATACTTGTAACTCCTTTTATAAATGTGATTTATCCTTTTACTAATATAACTGCTAAAGGATTTTCTGCTACTTACAAAAATCAAGATATTAGTTATACTTTTATCACTGATCCTATTTCTCGTGATATTAATGCTTTGATTAATATGAAATGAAAACATGTTGATTCTTTACAACTTGAAATATTTAGTATAAATATATTCAAAACTTTAAAATCTACTTAAGTGCAGGAAAAAATTAAATTAATTTCTGAACAAATGGCCATTGATATTTGTGTTGATCACCCTAGTGCTTTCTGGAATCGATAAAAGCATATTGTGACTCTTCCATATGAAGATCATTTCTCTGAGGATGATATCCCAACAAAATCTCGTCCTTGCCAGATGAATGCCGAATTGGTTGAATTCTGCAAAAAGGAAATTGATAGTTTGTTACAAAAGGGTTTGATAAAACCTTCTAAATGCCCTTGGTCTTGTACTGCATTTTATGTTAATAATGCAGCTGAAAAAGAATGCGGTGTTTCCAGGTTAGTTATAAATTATAAACCTTTGAACAAATATTTGAAATGGATTAGGTATCTTATTCCAAATAAAAATGATTTATTGTCAAGATTATATGACGCCAATATATTTTCTAAATTTGATTTAAAATCAGGTTATTGGCAGATTCAAATATTTAAAGAGCATTCTTATGGAACTGCTTATAATGCCCTGTTTGGACAATTTGAATGGAATGTTATGCCATTTGGTTTGAAAAATGCTCCTTCTGAATTTCAGAAAATTATGAATGATATTTTCAACCCATATTTGGACTTCATCATTGTTTATATTGATGATATTTTGGTTTATTCAAAGACTCTTGAAATGCATATTAAACATTTAGACATTTTCAAGAAAATAGTTATACAAAATGGTTTGGTGATTTCTAAACCAAAAATGAGTCTATTTCAAACTGAAGTCAAATTTTTAGGACATCTTATTTGTCAGGGGAAGGTTACCCCTATTCAAAGATTGATTGATTTTTCTTTGAAATTTCCTGATGTTATTACAGACATGATGCAATTATAGCGATTCTTGGGAAGTTTAAATTATATTTCCCGCTTCCAAATCAATCCTCATGATAAAACTGAATATCTGATTCGATTTCATTCTGGAAAATGGAGCGATGCTCAGAAAAAATATGCTACGGTATCGCATGAAATGTTGACCATCGTTAAATGCGTATTAAAGTTTCATGATGATTTGTATAATCAAAGATTTTTGATAAAAACAGATGCACAATCTGTTAACTATATGTTTGATAAAGACTTTAAACATGATGCTTCAAAGTTGATATTCGCCAGGTGGCAGGCACAACTTGCCTCCTTTGATTTCGAAATACATTATAAAAAAGGGAGTCATAACTCTCTTCCTGATTTCTTAGCCAGAGAATATCTTTCATCAATAGCTTTCTTCCTTTCTTTAACAATAAAACTTTAGTTACTATTTTAAAGGCAGTTCCTCTTAATAGAGATATACATGAACGAATTTTATGGAGAATTATAGATGGAATGATGATGGATATCGTCAAAAATTACATGATAGAAAAAGCACTCTATGATAGCTATGATTATTATGAATGCTATAACCTTCTTGATGACTAAAACAAAATATTTTGTTTGTAGGATGGACCCTCATTGGGTGACCAAGGGTCGAGGAAAGGGAAATAACTCCCATAGAAGGGGAAGATCATCTCCGGGATCATCTGCATCTGGATCATCATATGGATCCTCTTCTAACTTCCGAATTATACAAAGAGGAGGAATGAGCTTAGTTAAACTGGAGACTTCTCAAAAGGAAGCCTCTTCTTCGTCGTCAATACATCTAGAAGATATTCTAGAAGACAATCCTTTATATGCAGAATTGCAGGTGTATTTGTCCCTAAAAGAGAAAGGTGATACCTTTGCCTCCATTGCTAGAGACGATATTGATGATATCAAATCATATGAGAAGATAGTAAAGAAAGAAATAATATTTCTTTTAGAAAACTCTGAGATTCAGAGAAAAGATGAACCATGGAAGATATTTCAGCGATATTTAATAAATGGATTATATTTCCCGGGTGAATCATATAAAACCCGCTCGTACTACGAGACTATTCTAACAAGCACTGGTAGCGCTGAATTCCAGCACTTCTCAGGGTACAACACAAGCGAGAACATTTATAACTTCTCCAAAATGATTATTAAGCAAGTTATTTCTATAGAAGATTGGGGTATATCTTCAATGAAAGAAAGGCAGATGAGCCTTAACAAGATTCCCACTAGCTTCACCTATTGGGATTATATTAATGCTTTTAGCAAAGTCCTCTACTATAATAACGAGAGGCATAAGCATACATGGTTCGTTAAGGTATGCACAAAAATATTTGCTGAAACTATCCCTAATTGGTTTTTAAATTGGTGGTCATACCACGATCCAATTGCAAAGATTTTACCAGAACCTTTTCAAAAATTATACAAAGAATGGGTTAAGGATTCACCCAACCTTAACAAATTATACCAAACTGATCACATTTGCTACATGGATCAAATAGAACAAATATATTTTTTCATAGAATTCTCTATTCCATGGATCCATAAATGGACCCCATAAGTAGGTTTTACAAAAGAAGAAATTTCGTGTTTATATGGAACCTATTATAACAATTTCTAGGATAAATTAATGAAAAAGGATCCCAAGACCAAGGCATTATACGGCCAAGAATTATTGGATTCTATTGTCCAAACAATTCAAGACTATAGTACTAATCCTCAGAAAAGTGGACTTGTTGATAGCTCCGTCAAGCATATTGCTAGAAGAATTTCCATTCAAGATGGAAACAAAGAAGAGATGATAAATGCGTACTTAAATGAAGTCAGGAAGAATCTTCTCAGTAATATCAATCACTACGAGAAATCTGACAGTTTGAAACTAGTGATGATGTGCAAGAAGATACAACTCAACTTTGTGGAGATACACTACAGCAAATGGAAGATTGCCTATTTGGCTTAAAGGAAAAGACAAAGTAGGTGGCTTAGTAAAAGAAAAAGAAGGCGTTATCAACAGGAGATATACTGTTGATCAACAGTAGATACACTGTTTAGGGGACAAATGTGACCCAAGACTACTGTACATAGATACTTAAATGAAGTCAGACAACCAAGAATTATTGGATTCTATTACCCAAACAATTCAAGACTATAGTACTAATCCTAAAAAAAATGGACTTGTTGATAGCTCCGTCAAGCATATTGCTAGAAGAATTTCCATTCAAGATGGAAACAAAGAGGAGATGATAAATGCTTACTTAAATGAAGTCAGGAAGAATCTTCTCAGTAATATCAATCACTAAGAGAAATCTGACAGTTCTATGCGAAGTGAAACTAGTGATGATGTGCAAGAAGATACAACTCAGCTTTGTGGAGATACACTACAACAAACAGAAGATTGCCTATTTGGCTTAAAGGAAAAGACAGAGTAGGTGGCTGAATAAAAGATAAAGAAGGCATTATCTACAGGAGATATATTGTTGATCAACAGTAGATACACTGTTTAGGGGACAGTTGGGACCCAAAACTACTGTACATAAATGCTTTGTGTTTTATTTTCCTTCTATAAGTAAGTAGATTTTTCATTTTCAGAGAGCAGTTTTTGGAGAAACCCTCTCTCTTTTGTTTGTTCTCCCCCTCTTGCTTTCTTGTAATATATTGTAAGTTGTAAGTTTGCCAAAGTAACGGAGTTTGAATAATATAAAGTATTTCCATAGGCCCAGGTTTTTGGCCACAAGGTACTTTCTTTAATTCTTCCTTTATCTTACTTTCTTATCTTCTCCGATCTGAGCCGTGACTATGTCCGGCTAAAGACTTATATCTATGCCGGATAACTAACTTCTCTCTTTTATAGACCATGAACGGATCTAAGCTTTATTTAAATATAGAAGATTTTTAGTATGGCTTCTCGACTTGGTTTTGAGATTGAGGTACAGTCGGATCTAGTACTACTTTTATTGGCTTTGTCTTTGTGACTCCGTCTGATGAGCCGTGGTTTTTAGCCTGAAAAAAAAGAGTTTGATAAGTAGGGCGTCTCATACCCGGTTAGAACTATCAGACACATGGGCTCAATAAAAGTATGTATTAGCTTCTTCGACAGGCACTTTCCTTGGGTAAAATAATTAAACCATGCAGTTTGAGAAACTATGTTAAAATTCTTGTGTATTTCGATTCTTATGTAGTTGGACTACCTCTAAGGATATTGAATTGCTTGATCTATGACTGGGCGGACTATTGTCAGGTCAGAGATCCTGTAACTTTGGTATGAATTTTAGTATGGCTTCTCGACTTGGTTCTGAGATTTAGGTACAGTCGGATCTAGTACTACTTTTATTGTCTCTGTCTTTGTGACTCGGTCTGATGAGCCGTGATTTTTAGCCCAAAAAAAAGAGTTTGATAAGTAGGGCATCTCATACCCGGTTAGAACTATCAGACACATGGGCTCAATAAAAGTATGTATTAGCTTCTTGACAGGCCCTTTGCTTAGGTAAAATAATTAAACCATGCAGTTTGAGAAACTATGTTAAAATTCTTGTGTATTTCGATTCCTATGTAGTTGGACTACCTCTAAGGATATTGAATTGCTTGAGCTATGACTGGGCGGACTACCGCCAGGTCAGAGATCATGTAACTTTGGTCTGGGATAATAATAAGTTTGCATACTAGGTTGATGAGCATATTTAGTATTACCACTATTCTTCTTGGGATAATTACTATTATTATTATTATTATTATTATTATTATTACTATTATTATTATTATTACTATTACTATTACTACTATTACTATTACTATTAGTATTAGTATTATTATTATTATTATTATTATTATTACTATTATTAGTATTATTATTAGTATTATTATTATTATTATTACTATTATTATTATTATTACTATTACTAATATTATTACTATTACTATTACTGTTATTAATATTATTATTACTATTACTATTAGTATCAGTATTACTATTAGTACTACTATTACTATTACTATTACTATTACTATTACTATTACTATTAGTATTACTATTATTATTACTATTAGTATTATTATTACTATTACTATTACTATTACTATTACTATTACTGTTACTATTACTATTACTGTTACTATTATTATTATTAGTAATAATAATAATAATAATAATAGTAATAGTAACAGTAACAGTAACAGTAACAGTAACAGTAACAGTAATAGTAATAGCAATAGTAATAGTAATAGTAATAATAATAATAATAATAATAATAATAATAATAATAATAATAATAATAATAATAATAATAAGGTGGTACAGTCATATTCAATACAATAAGTTAGTAGATTTGTCTTAGTGACTCCGTCTAGCCAGTCGTGGTCTCAGCCCAATAAGGAGTTAAAGGGGCGCTTTATACCCAGTAAGAACTTCTAGACACATGGGCTCACTAGCAATACGTATTTGAATCTCAACAGACCCTTTGTTTGGGTAAGAGGATCAGATCCTTCCATACAATCATTAAACAATATAAAAATTTGTATATATTTCGATTCAGATTTATTCCTTGAATTCGGATGTTAACAAGCTAGATTGAAGATGACCGCGCGGACTACTGCTCGTCTTCTAAGATCCTGTATGTTGGTATCAGAGCCTGGGAACTTTCGTGGTAAATATGAGATTGATGTGAAGTATTACTATTAATATTAGTATTATTATTACTATTAGTTTTATTATTACTATTACAATTACTATTACTATTACTATTAGTATTATTATTATTATTACTATTACTATTGCTATTAGTATTACTATTAGTATTATTGTTATTATTATTATTACTATTACTATTACTATTACTATTACTATTACTATTATTATTATTACTATTACTATTAGTATTAGTATTACTATTAGTATTGTTATTATTATTAGTATTATTATTATAAGTATTATTATTATTATTATTAGTATTATTATTATGGATCTTAGAAGACGGGCGATGGTCCGCGCGGTCATCTTCATTCTAGCTTGTTAACATCCCAATTCAAGGAATAAATCCGAATAAAAATATATACAAATTTTTATATAGTTTAATGACAGTATGGAAGGATCTGATCATTTTACCCAAGTAAAGGGTATGTTGAGATTCAAATACGTATTGTTAGTCATCCAATGTGTCTAGCAGTTCTAACCGGGTATAAGGCGCCCCTTTAACTCCTTATCGGGCTGAGATCACGGCTGGCTAGATGGAGTTACTAAGACAAAGCCACTAACTTATTGTATTGAATCTGATTGTACCACCATCTCGAAACCAAGTCAAGAAACCATATATAAATTTATTCATATTTTGATTCAGATTTATTCCTTGAATTCGGATGTTAACAAGCTAGATGGAAGATGATCGCGCGGACTACCGTCCGTCTTCTAAGATCCTGTATGTTGGTATCAGAGCCTGAGAACTTTCATGGTAAATATGAGATTGATGTGAAGTATTTCAGCATAGATATCAACATACATGATCTTAGAAGACGAGCAGTAGTCCGCACGGTCATCTTCAATCTAGCTTGTTAACATCCGAATTCAAGGAATAAATCTGAATAAAAATATATACAAAATTTTATATAGTTTAATGACTGTATGAAAGGATCTGATCCTTTTACCCAAGCAAAGGTTCTGTCGAGATTCAAATACGTATTGTTAGTGAGCCCATGTGTGTAGCAATTTTAACCGAGTATAAGGTGCCCCTTTAACTCCTTATCGGGCTGAGACCACAACTAGCTAGACGGAGTCACTAAGACAAAGCCACTAACTTATTGTATTGAATCTGACTGTACCACCTTATTATTATTATTATTATTAATGTTATTATTATTATTATTATTATTATTACTATTACTATTACTATTACTACTATTACTATTACTATTACTATTACTACTATTACTATTACTATTACTATTACTATTATTATTATTATTATTATTATTATTATTATTATTATTATTACTAATAATACTAATAGTAATACTAATACTAATAGTAATAGTAATAATTGTAATAGTAATAGTAATAGTAATAGTAATAGTAATAGTAATAATAATAAGAGTACTAATAGTAATACTAATGCTAATAGTAATAGTAATAGTAATAGTAATAGTAATAGTAATAGTAATAGTAATAGTAATAGTAATAATAATAATAATAATAATAATAATAATAATAATAATAACACTAATAATAATAACACTAATAATAATAATACTAATAATAGTACTACTACTAATAATAATAATACTAATAGTAATACTAATAGTAATAGTAATAGTAATAGTAATATTGAGAAGTATGCTTTTTCTTACTTCGTCGAGATAATTATTAATCATCTCTTCTTTATTTCCATCCTGAATAGAGATCTTTCAAGCAATATGTCGGACGGAGCTATCATGTATAATTCCCTTTTGAGGAACAGGACAATATTCTTGAATTCTTCGTTTAATAAGATCCAATAATTCTTGTCCGTATAACAATTTTGTCTTGGTATCTCGTTTCATTAATTTATCCCATAAATTATTATAAAATGTCCTGTATGGACATGGAATTTGTTCGTCGGTGAATCCCACCTCCAGAGTCCATTTGTGAATCCATGGGATCGAAAATTCAATAAAGAAATAGATTTGTTCGATCCTTTCAATATAACAAATATGATCTGTATGACATAATTCATTCAAATTTGGTGAGATTTTTACCCATTCATTGTATAACTTAAGAAATGGATCTGGTAAAATCTTAGTTGTTGGGCAGTGGTACGACCATCAATTTAGGAACCAATAAGGAATTGGTTATGCAAATATTTTTGCACAAACCTTTATGAACCATGTATGCTTGTGTCTCTCATTATTGTAGATGAGGACCTTATCAAAAGCATGAATATAGTCCCAATATGTGAAATTCATCGAGACTTTATTTAGACTTATCTGTCTTTTTTTCATTGTGGAGATACCCCAATCTTCAACCGATATAATTTGTTTAATTATCATTTTGGAGAAGTTATAAACATTCTCACTGCCGTTGTAGCCTGAAAGTGCTGAAATTCAACGCTACTTGTGCTCATTAAAATAGTCTCATAATAAGATCGGGTTTTGTATGAATCTCCCAGAAAATATAATCTGTTAACCAGATATCTCTGGAATTTCTTCCAGGGCTCTTCTTTTCTCTGAATATCAGAATTTTCTAAAAGAAATATCATTTCTTTCTTTGATACCTTTTCGTAAGATTTGATATCATCACCCTCTTCTTTAGCTACCGATGCAAAAGTATCACTTTGCTTTTGGGATAAATACTCTTGCAGTTGTGCGTATAATTGATTATTTTCTGGAATATCGTCCAGCTGTATCCAAGAAGCAGCTTCTTTTGTTAGTTTCACCAAGCTCATTCCTCCCCTTTGTATAATTGGAGAGCTAGACGAGGATCCGTATGACGATCCGAATAATTTTGAGTATGATCTTCCCCTTTCGCGAGTATAACTTCCCTTTCCTCTAGCCTTGGTTAACCAAGGAGGGTCCATTCTGCAAACAAAACACTTAGTTTTATTTGAATATATCATAGTAATAATTATGGTAATAATAAATTTCGTCGTCAAATTCGATGATCTCTTCGCAACTAAGAATATCAGAGATGATGTCTATTAACATCCCATCTATGATTTTCCAAATAATCAATTCTTGTACATCTCTATTGAGAGGGATTACCTTTAATATAGTAATTAAGGTTTTTTCTGTAGGGAGAAAGGAAGCTCATTATGATGATAAATATTCTCTATGATTTTCCAAATAATCAATTCTTGTACATCTCTATTGAGAGGGATTACCTTTAATATAGTAATTAAGGTTTTTTCTGTAGGGAGAAAGGAAGCTCATTATGATGATAAATATTCTCTAGTAAGAAATCTGGAAGAGAGTTATCACTTTTCTTTTTATAATGGATTTCAAAATTAAAAGGTGCTAGCTGTGCTTGCCATTTAGCAAAAATCAATTTTGACGCATCATGTTTAAAATCTTTATTAAACATATACTTTACAGATTGAGCATAAGTTTTTATTAAAAACTTTTGATTATATAGATCATCTTGAAATTTTAAAACACATTTAACAATGGTTAACATTTCATGCCACCGTAGCATATTTCTTCTGAGCACCGCTCCATTTTCCAGAATGAAATTGAATTAGATATTCAGTTTTATCATGAGGATTGATCTGTTTTCATATTCCTCCATAGCCAATGTTAGATGCATCTGTCTCTACAATCTTCTGCCAGGCTAGGTTAGCTAGTGTGAAACAAGGTAAAGATTTAACACGAAGTTTAATATTTTTTACCAAATTGGTGAGACTATCAGTCCAAGGTGTTTTATGATCCTTTTTTAGCATTTCGTATAACGGGCTACATCACGAGATAAATTTTTGTAAAAGGGGGTATTATAATTTAAACTTCCCTAGAATCTTTGTAATTTCGTACTATCTGTAATAACATTAGGAAACTTTGACGCAAAATCAATCAATCGTTCAATAGGGGTAACCTTCCCTTGACAAATAAGATGTCGTAAAAATCTGACTTCAGTTTGAAATAAACTCATTTTTGGTTTAGAAATTACCAAACCATTTTGTATAACTATTTTCTTGAAGATGTATAAATGTTTAATATGCATTTCAAGAGTTGTTGAATACACCAAAATATCATCAATATAAACAATGATAAAATTCAAATATGGGTTAAAAATATCATTCATAATTTTTTGGAATTCAGAAGGAGCATTTTTCAAACCAAATGGCATAACATTCCATTCATATTGTCCAAATGGGACATTAGAAGCTGTTCTGTAAGAGTGCTCTTTAAATATTTGGATCTGCCAATAACCTGATTTTAAATCAAATTTAGAAAATATATTGGCGTCATATAATCTTGACAATAAACCCTTTTTATTTGGGATAGGATACCTAATCCATTTCAAATATTTGTTCAAAGTTTATAATTTATAACTAACCTGGGAACACCGCGTTCTTTTTCAGCTACATTATTGACATAAAATGCAGTACAAGACCAAGGAGATTTAGAAGGTTTTATCAAACCCTTTTGTAATAAATTATCAATTTCTTTCTTGCAGAATTCAACCAATTCGGCGTTCATCTCGCAAGGTCGTGATTTAGTAGGAATATCATCCTCAGAGAAATTATCTTCATATGGAAGAGTAACAATATGTTTTTTCGATTCCAGAAAGCACTAGGATGATCAACACAAATATCAATGGCCATTTGTTCGGAAATTATTTTAATTTTTTCCTTCACTTTAGTAGATTTTAAAGTGTCGAATATATTCATACTAAATATTTCAAGTTGTAAAGAATCAACATGCATTTGTTTCATATTAATCAAAGCATTAATATCACGAGAAATAGGATCAGTGATAAAAGTATAACTAATATCTCTATCTTTATAAGTAGCAGAAAAACCCTTAGTTGTGATGCTAGTGAAAGGATAAATAGCATTTATAAATGGAATTCCAAGTATAATCGGAGGGTATAACTGATTTTTAACCAAAAAGAAGAAATGCGGAATGCAGACTTTATTTTGGCAACTACGCGTATTAGGAAATTTATACTTTATAGCTTAAGCATGTCCAGAAGAAGATTTGACCATATGAGTAATTTTTTCAAAATATTTGGTAGGTACAAGACCTTCTTGAATACAACTAACATCAGCTCCACTATCTATCATAACAATATCAGTTATAGAAAAAGTATTATCAATTAATATAGTACATTTAACATACCATTTATGAGCTGTAACAATCTGCATCATTCCTAAAAACATATTTTGTTTAGGATCAATATTAATAGATTTTATAAGAGTATTTTCTTCAACAATATTTTTACCCTTGTTATTAGCAGACTCAATCTGAGTAAGGCGGTGATCACAAATAATCTGATTTTGTTTAAGAGATTTGATCTCTTGTTTAAACTGTTCAATTTTTCCTTTTAGGTCATCAAAAGAAGTATCACGAATAACCACATGTTGTTTAGAAAGTCTATTATTGAATTCAGATAAAGAATAAGGAGCAGAATATTCAAACTCATTTTTTGATTTTTCAACAACATTAGATGAGCTAGCCTTATTAATTGCAGCAAGCTGAATAATCTTTTCACGCAACGTGTTATCAGTAACTTCTGTTAAAATCTCTATCACATTATCGGAAGTAATATTATTAATATTCATATCTTCAAATTGAGATTGTAATTTATAAAATTCATCATTTTCACAAGAGCAAATATCACCTCTACATTTACAAGCATCTATAGTTGCTGACTGAGTATTACCAGATGTTTCAGGTTTATCAGTTTCAGAACCTAATTCAGAATAATCGTCATCATCATAATAGGACTCAGAACCAGAGGTGTACAAGAAACTATAGATCTTATCGTGCATATCTTCCTCTAACTCTAGAGTTTTAAGCTTTTCAAGCCTACAATTTGGTGCTTTATGCCCAAATTTTCCACACTTGTAGCACTTAATCTTTGCGAGATCTTGCCTAGACCTATTCTTCGTAAATCTATTAGATTTACAATGAGCTTTTCGATCTTCTCGTTCTTCCCTAGGCCTTCGTCTAGATCTTTTTTTCCGATGAGATCTATCTGGATCAGATTTATTAGAATCTCTATGTTTGGTACCTTTTGCGGTAGTATTAGGTAATCCAAACTGGGTACAAAAGTCTCCTAGATGAGATCTTTCTCTAAGCTTATCAATCTTAAGCTGCGTAGAGAGCTTTAATTCATTGCACAAATTAATACCTTCTTGAGTGAAGGCTCCTATAAGATTACCAAAATTATAAGCGCCATAAGGAATAGCACCTTGCGAATTTTGTAGAGTTTTCTTAACTCTTTCTACAAATAATGGAGGTAAGCCATCTATAAACTTGGCTTTCCAATGCTCAAGAGCATTTTCCGGCAGTTCCATAACCCGACTTAGATAGGTATCTTTATACCATCGGAATTTGCCTAAATGTCTACATCGAAGACCATTTAACAAAGAATGAACATTTTCGTATTGATTGGTAAATCTACCATTAAAATGTTCGAGAATAGTCAAGACTAGGGTATAAACTGCGTCTTCTCTATTTTTTACTAAGGCAAAACCTAAGTTATCAACACCCTCATTAACAACCTTAACATTAAGTACAACGACTTTTGCCTCAAGGCTCATATAATTATCCCACCAACTCTAAGTTGACCAATAAAACCTGCAATTATCATCTCGCAAATAGTTCTATTGGTGTTATTAACACTCTTACAAATAGTAGCATACATAAGCATTCTATGAACAAGTATAGTTAATTGCCTATCAGTTAAACCGTCGAGATTCCATTCATATATCTCTCTTCCACTATAAGAAGTATTAGTTTGGTTCCAATTACGTTCCTCTATCAAAACATCTTGAGGGGTTGGTCTGAGAATTCATTTTGAATATATTTTCTTGCCAGTGAACCCGGACTAAAATCAATTTGATGTCCATTCATCATTAAGTATCTTTAATATTAAAATCCATTTTGGATGCAGAAGGAATATCCTTATGAGAAATATCAGATGATTTATCATATGTTTGGACAATATTTAATCGAGGATTAATTTTAATTTTATTTTTATCAGCAGATATGATAGAAGATAATGTATGCAAAGAAGCAACACGATTTCGAGCTGGACCATCACCAGGGTCAATTGGCGAGATGTGTTGGATGGCAAGTAATCTTTAATCAGAACAAAATGAATGTCTGTTATAAGGAACACTTTTTTCATCAAACTAAATACAAATCTTACCATCAGCATTTTGAGTAATATGACAATATTCAGAATTAGTGACAACATCAGTCATCTGTTCTAGAGGTATAACAAAGTCTAAAGTTCAAGTAGTAGGAAAATTAATCTCTTCCCATTTTATAGGTCTTCTAGTAGTGACCTTGGATTTAGCAAAATTAGTTTCAACTATTATTGTTTGATTAGATGTATCATATAACTTACAGCTTAGGTTTTACGTAGCAAGTAGTTTAAAATAGATTCTATAAGATAAACAAATCAATTCAGATCCAGGCGCATATTTATAACCATGTGTTTTAACATTTTAAGTCAAAGCATCAAGAATAATAGAATCAGTCAAACATAATTGCAAGTTAGGTTGAGTACTGAAATATACTGGGCCATAAGCTACCGTAGATTCAATCGAACCCATCAAAGATTGTTGAAAATTTAAATTTCGAGCATCAGAAAGAGCAGTTAAAAATGTTTCATTCAACGCCAAGGATTGCTCAGTAGTTTTTATCAACTGTTTATTAGAGATCTTATCAAATCAACCATAATCATAAATGGTTTTTATATCAACTTTCAAAATAGTCCATTTGTTTAACAAATCAAGGTTTTGAGGTATATCTACCTCTTCCAATCGAGTACTTTTAGTACTAGTATCTCCTAAATCCATGATTAAGAGAGTATATCTATGCCGAAATAATAATAATAATAATAATAACAATATTAATAATAGTAATAATAATAGTAATAGTAATAATAATAGTAATAGTAATAGTAATAGTAATAGTAATAGTAATAGTAATAGTAATAATAGTAATAGTAATAATAATAATAATAATAGTAATAATAATAATAATAATAATAATAATAATAATAATAATAATAATAATAATAATAATAATAATAATAAACTCTGAGATACAAAGAAAAGAAGAACCATGGAAGTTATTTCAATGGTATTTACTCAATGGACTTTATTTCTCGGGTGAGTCATACAAAATTCGGTCATATTATGAAACTCTGCTGATAAGCACAGGTGTTGAATTTCAACACTTTTCAGGATATAAAACCAGTGAGAATGTTTATAACTTCTCCAAAATGGTTATAAAACAGATCATTTCTATTGAAGATTGAGGTATTTCCTCAATGACAAAAAGACAATTTAGCCTTAACAAAGTATCTATGAAATTTACATATTGGGACTATATTTAGGTTTTTAATAAAGTTCTCTATTAAAATAATGAGAGACACAAACATACTTGGTTCATTAAAGTATGTACAAAGATATTTGCTAACTCTATTCCAAACTGATTTCTTTATAGAATTTTCTGTTCCCTGGATTCATAAATGGTCTCCAGAAGTGGATTTCACTGAAGAACAAATCCCATTATTATATCGAGCCTATTTCAACTATTTTTTGGACAAATTAATGAAAAGGGACCCTCAAACCAAGTCCTTATATGGACAAGAACTATTGGACTTAATTTCCAAGACAATTCAGGATTATAAATCAATTCCTCATAAAGGAATAATTGCTGACACTTCAGTTAGACATATGGCTAGAAAAATTTCTAACCAAGAAGAAGATGATCAAAATGAAATGATTAATAATTATTTGGAAGAAGTCAAGAAAAATCTTCTTCTTAATATAACACACTACACAAAATCAGACTCATCTATGCACAGTGAAACAAGTGATGATACTCACGAGGCTCAGCCATATGAATCAGAAAGGTCGGTTTTAGAAGACACACTAAAGAAAGCAGAAGATTTCCTTTCAAAGATTAAAAAATAAGTTTAGCGGATAAGCATTATCAACAGTAGAAACAATGTTGCAACAGTAGATATACTGTTCCTAGGACCCACATAGGGGACCCCCTACTACTATTCCTTGATGGATGCTTTTTATTTTCTATAAATAAGCTTGTTTAATTTTGTAAGAGGCAGGTTTTTGAGAACCACCTTCTTTCTTTTAGTTTCTCTCTCTAAGTTTCTTCTTTTGTAAAAGTTTGTGTTTGCTTGCTGGACTTTGGCCGGAGTCATCAATAAAGAGTGTTGTTTGTGTAACGACAAGGTATTTCTTATTCTTTTCTCTTATTTCTTTTATTACTTTCTCCGATCTACGCCGAGACTATGTCCGGCTAAAAAAATATATCTATGTCGGATAACTAACTTCACTTTTATATTTACCATGAAAGATCTAGACTTTATCTAAATATGCATAAATTTATATATGGTTTCTTGACTTGGTTCCGAGATGGTGGTACAGTCAGATTCAATACAACAAGTTAGTGGTTTTGTCTTAGTGACTCCGTCTAGCCAGCCGTGGTCTCAGCCTGATAAGGAGTAAAAGAGCGCCTTATACCCGCTTAAAAGTGCTAGACACATGGGCTCACTAACAATACGTATTTGAATCTCGGCAGACCCTTTGCTTGGGTAAAAGGATTAGATCTTTCCATATAGTCATTAAACTATATAAAAATTTGTATACATTTCGATTCCGATTTTCTTCCTTAAATTCGGATGTTAACAAGCTAGATTGAAGATGAACGCGCGGACTACCGGTCATCTTCTGAGATCCTGGTTTCGTTTGTCCATTGAAAAAAGTAATAAAAAAAGGGCGCTAGGGAAGAGAGAAAGTTGCAGAAGTGCTTCTAGATCTCATGGAATAAGGCATAATTTCTGACAAAACTTTCCACCTCTTTGCTTTCACAGAAAAAAGAATTTAGGAGATGATTTGAAGATTATTTAGGACTTTATGTGAAAGTTTTAGGTGAACATATTAGTTCTCTTAATAAAAAATTAGATGATTTGAAGACTTTAATTATTCAGATTAAAAGTGATTTAAAATCTTCTGAACAATCTTCGAAACAAACTTCTACATTAAAACAGCCAGAGGTTAATATTCAAAGACCTCCTGAAATTCAGGATTTTATTGTTAAAACCTTTTTTCATCTTGAAAATCTTCTTAATAAAGAGTTTTCAGAATTTGGTGTGAAACCCATTAGTTTATCTGAAGAATTTGCAGATGAGATGGAAACCACTTTTGATACTAAAAATCAAGTTGATATGGAAATTAATAAACTTCGTGGATATAGCCACTAACTTGTTGTATTGAATCTGACTGTACCACCATCTCGGAACCAAGTCAAGAAACCATATATAAATTTATGCATATTTAGATAAAGTCTAGATCTTTCATGGATAATAATAATAATAATAATTGTTGTTGTTGTTGTTGTTACTAAAAAACTCAAGCTGTAGATAATTAATATGCTTTTGTTTCATTTCAATCAAAGCATTAATATCACGAGAAACAGGTTCAGTGATAAAAGTATAACTAATATTACGATCTTTATAAGTGGCTGAAAATCCTTAAGCATTTATATTGGTAAAGGGATAAATAGCATTTATAAAAGGAGTTCCTAAAATGATAGGAGGATATAACTGGTTTTTTACCAAGAAAAAGAAGTGAGGAATACAAAATTTATTTTGGCAAATACGAGTGTTAGATAATTTATACTTTATATCTAAAGCATGCCCAGATGCGGATTTTACCATATGAGTAGTTTTCTCAAAATATTTAGTAGGCACTAGTCCTTCCTGAATATAACTTACATCAGCTCCACTATCAATCATGGCAATATTAGATATAGAAAAAGAATTATCAATTAAAGTAGTACATTTAACATACCGTTTATGAGATGTAACAACTTGCATCATTCCTAAAAACATATTTTGTTTAGGGTCAATATTTATTGGTTTAGCAAGAGTATTTTCTTCAGCTGGATCATCATCAACCTTAGTTTTTCCTTTGCTATTAGCAGACTCAATTTGAGTAAGACAGTGATCACAAATAATATGATTTTATTTAAGAAATTTAATTTCTTCTTTTAAATCTTCAATTTCTCCTTTTAAGTCGTCAAAAGAAGAATCACGAACTACCATAGTTTATTTAGATGAAAGTCTATTATGAACTTCAGACAAAGAATAGGGAGAAGAATAAACAAAATCATCTTTAACGTTTTTATGATCAGGAATGCTGTGTGCTGAAGAGCTAGTTTTACTAGCTGCTAACTGAATGATCTTTTCACGAAGAGTGTTATCAGTAACTTCTTAAGAAGTTCTATAACATTGTCAGCAGTTATGGTGAATAAGTTCATATCTTCGAACTGAGATTGTAGTTTATAAAACTCCCCATGTTCACAATTACAGATATCACCATGACATTTACAAGAATCATTTGAGTCCTGTCGTTCTTTGTTAGAGGACTCGGGTTGATCATCTTCTGTTGAATAACTTGCTTCAGACTCTTCGTAGTCTGACTCGGAACCAGAAGTATAAAGGAAACTATAAACCTTTTCTTGAATATCTTCATCTAGCTCCAAAGCTTTAAGCTTTTCTAGTTTACAATTTGGAGCTATATGTCCAAATTTTCCACACTTGTAGCACTTGATCTTATCAAGATCTCTTTTTGACCTATTCTTAGTAAATCTATTAGATTTACGATGAGCGTTACGCTCTTCTCTTTCTTCTCTAGATCTTCTCCTAGATCTTCTTTTTCTTCGATGAGATCTATGGTGTTCAGACTTAGAGGTCTCATGTTTGGTACCTTTAGAAGCATCTGATAAACCAAACTGTGTACAAAAATCTCCCAATTGAGATTTTTCTCTCAGCTTGTCCATTTTAAGATGTCTAGAGAGTTTCAACTCATTGCACAAATTTATGCCTTCTTGAGTACAAGCTCCAATAAGCTTTCCATAAGTATAATTGTTATAAGGAATAATCCCTTGAGAGTCTCTCAGAGTTTTCTTAACTCTTTCAGCAAATAAAGGTGGTAAGCCATCTATGAATTTGGCTTTCCAAAATTCTAATCCATTTTTCGGGAAGTTCCATTACCCGACTTAAATAAGTATCTTTATACCATCTAAACTCACTTAAATGTCTACATCTTAAGCCATTAAGTAGAGATCTGACGGTTTCATACTGATTGGTAAATCTACCACTAAAATGTTCTAGGATGGTTAAGACTAAGGTATATACAACGTCTTCTCTATTTTTTACTAAGGAAAGTCCTAGGTTATCAACTCCTTCATTGGCAGCTTTAGCATTTATAACCGCTGCTTTTGCCTCCATAGTCATATAGTTGTCCCACCAGTCTCTTAGTTGACCAGTAAAACCTGCAATAATCATCTTGCAAATAGTCCTATTAGTGTTATTAACACTTTTGCATATAGTATCATACATGAGCATTTTGTGAACCAAAATTGTTAACTGCCTATCTGTTAACCCGTCTAGATTCCATTCATAAATCTCACTTCCACTGTAAGAAGTGTTAGTTTGATTCCAATCTCTTTCTTCTATAAGAACATCTTGCAGTGTGGGCCTAGGGTAGTAGTAGGTTTGCATACTAGGTTTTCTAGCATAACTACTATTCTTTTTAGGATACCCACGAAGTTTATTAACTTCCATCTCCACTTGTCCTTTAAAATCGAAAGTGGTTTCCATTTCATCTGCAAAATCTTTAGCAATACTTATAGGTTTTGCACTTGCACCAAATTCTGAAAACTTCTTATCAAGAAGACTTTCAAGATCATGAAGAGGTCTAAGAATGAAATCCTGTATCTCAGGATGCCTCTGAATAGGAACGTGATGCTGTTTTGACGTAGATGCTATATCAGCAACTGGTTTCTCAGCTTTCAATTTATCATCAATTTGAGTTATCAAAGTAATAAGTTTATCTAACTTATTATCAAGAGAACAAATATGTTCGCCAATGACTTTAAGATAAAGACCCAAATAATTATTTTGAGAAATAAGTCGATTAATCTCATTGATACTTACTGCAGCAACCTCGTTTTCAATAAAGCTTTGAAATGTAGTAAAGGTTATACATGTATTATTTGGTAAAATGAACGGAGCTTGAGGAGGATAAATAGATTTAATAATATTACCTGTTTCATCTTTTTACGATCGTTCAAGAACATTGATGAATAAAGGTAAGTAAGTGGTTATAAACCAGGGTAAACATAATATGATTATGCAGAGCACAAGTTTCATAAAACTCTTGAGAAATATTATTTAAATCATCTTCACTATAAGTGTGGAAAAACCAAGTTTTAAACCTGTCCCATTTTTTATCTGAAAATTCGTTTTGAATATATTTTCTTACCAGTGAACCTGGACTAAAATCAATTTGGTGTTCAGTCATCATCAACTATCATTAGGATTAAATTCCATTTCGGAAACAGAAGGAATATCCTTATCAGAAACATCAGTTGATTTATCATTTGTTTGAACAATATTTAAACGAGGATCAATTTTAATATTTTGTTTTTCTACAGATATAACTGTCGATAGAGTATGTAAAGAAGCAGCGCGATTTCTAGCTGTACCATAACAAGGTTCTATAGGAGAAATATGTTGGATAGCCAATTGTTTATCGGAAGCAAAATAATGTCTATTATAAGGAATACTTTTATCATCAAACTGCATACAGATTTTTCCATCTGAATTTTGACTAATATGAGAATATTCAGAATTAGTGACGGCTTTTGCCAATTGTTCGGGGGGTATAACGGAATCTAAAACCCAAGTAGTAGGAAAGTTAATTTCTTCCCACTTTATAGGTCTTCTAGTAGTGACCTTAGATTTGGCGAAATTAGTTTCTACCAAAATAGTTTGATCAGATGTATCATATAATTTACATCTAGGATTCAAAGTAGCGAGTAATTTAAAATAGATCCTATAAGATAAGCAAATTAACTCAGAACCAACTGCATAATTATAACCATGCGTTTTAACATTTAAAGTCAAAGCATCTAATATATTAGAATCTGTTAATGATAATTGCAGATTTGGTTGAGCATTAAAATAAACAGGACCATACGCCACTGTGGATTCTATCGAACCCATTAAAGATTGTCTAAAATTCAAATTTCTTGCATCTCGTAAAGCTGCTAAGAAAGTCTCGGGTAACCCTTTAAGGGTTAATGGTTTGAAAGAAATTTGTACCATGCCAATATGCAAAAATTTATATTGAGATCTATATAAATCAATATCACGTTTATTTAATAAACGAATAGTCTGTTCAGACGAGTTTAACGCAAAAGATTGCTCAGTTGTTTTAATTAACTGTTTATTTGAGATTTTATCAAACCAACCATAATCATAAATAGTTCTAATATTAACTTTCGGAATAGTCCATTTGTTTAACAAATCGAGATTTTGAGGTATATCTACCTCTTCCAAACGAGTACTTTTAGTACTAGTGTCTCCTAGATCCATGATCAAAAGAGAAATATATCTATGCCGAAATACTTCACATCTATTTAAATATTTACCATGAAAGTCCTAGGCTCTGATACCACGAAACAGGATCTCAGAAGACGGGCGGTAGTCTGCACGGTCATCTTCAATCTAGCTTGTTAACATCCGAATTTAAAGAAGAATAATCCAAATCGAAATACATACAAATTCTTATATAATTAGATGATTGTATGGAAGGATCTAATCCTTTTACGCAAGTAAGGGGTCTGTCCAGATTCAAATACGTATTGTCAATGAGCCCATGTGTCTAGCAGTTCTTACCGGGAAAGATACGCCCTTTTTAACTCTTTTTACGGGCTTAGACCACGGCTGACTAAACGGAGTCACTAAGACAAAGCCATTAACTTGTTGTATTGAATCTGACTGTACCACCATCTCGGAACCAAGTCAAAGAATTATATATGAATTTATGCATATTTAGATAAAGTCTAGATCTTTCATGGTAAATATAGAATTGAAGTTAGTTATCCGGCATAGATATAAGTCTTTAGCCGGACATAGTCACGGCTTAAATAGGAGATTTATTAAAGAAATAAGAAAGATAATTAAGAGAGATTACCTTAGGAACAAACAGCACACAACTTTTATTCTCCGGCCAAAGTCTGGCAAACTCCCAAATACTTCAAACTTTACAAAGGAGAGAGAGAGAGAATAGAGAGAAGAGTTGGTTTCTAAAACCTGCCTCTTTACAAAATAAAGGCCCTTATTTATAGAAAGATAAAGGCATCTAGGAATAGTAAAAAGGGTTCCTTATGTGGGGCCAAACAGTACATCCACTGTAAACAGTATTTCTACTGTTGGTAGTGCTTATCTTCACTGTAGATAGTGCTTTTGTCCACTAAACTTTATCTTTTAGCTTGGCCAAAAGTTTTTCAACCTTTTTCAGCGCCTCTGTTGGTTCTTCTTCTTCAATTTGTTGAGCTTCGTGCATATCTTCACTAGTCTCACTACGCATTGAGGAGTCTGATTTTGCATAATGATTTAAATTCAAAAAAAAGAGTATTTTTTACCTCTTCTAGGTAATCCAAGATCATTTGATTTTGCTCTTCTTCTTCATGATTAGAAATCCTTCGAGCCATATGCTTCATCGAAGTTGAGTCATCAGTTACAATTTCTTTATTAGGAATCGATTTATATTCTTTAATAGTTGTTGTAATTTGATCCAACAGTTCTTGTCCATATATTGACTTTGTTTGCGGATCTTTCTTCATTAGTTTATCCCAAAAGTTATTATAATAAGTGCGATATAAACAGGGGATTTGTTCTTCAGTAAAATCCACCTCTGGAACCCATTTGTGGATCCATGGAATAGAAAATTCTATAAAGAAACATATTTGTTCAATTTGTTGCAAATAAGAAATATGCTCTTGATGATATAATCTGTTAAGATCTGGGGAAATCTTCACCCATTCTTTGTATAACTTAAGAAATTGTTCGGGCAATATTTTTATCGTCGGCCCGTGGTATGACCACCAGTTCAAAAACCAATTAGGTATAGGAATAGCAAATATCTTTGCACATACCTTTATAAACCATGTATGTTTATGTCTTTCATTGTTGTAACAGAGGACTTTATCTAAAACCTGGATATAATCCCAATATGTGAAACTCATCTTCACATTGTTAAGACTAACTTATCTTCTGTCATTGAGGAAATACCCCAATCTTCAATGTGGATAATCTGTTTAATAATCATTTTAGAGAAGTTATAAACATTCTCACCTGTATTGTATCCTGCGAAGTGTTGGAATTCAACACCAGTGCTTATCAACAAAGTTTCATAATACTTTCAAGTTTTGTATGACTCTCCTAGGAAGTATAGCCCATTAAGTAAGTACCTTTAGAATATCTTCCAAAGTTCTTCTCTCCTCTGTATATTAGAATTTTCTAAGAGAAATATCATTTCTCTTTTTTCTACCTTTTCATAGGTTTTCATATCATCAATAGTATCTTCTTTGGCTATTGAAGCAAAAGTATTACTTTGCTTTTGGGTTATATATTCTTGTAATTGAGCATATAACAGATTATTTTCTGGAATATCTTCCAGATGTATTGATGAAGAGGTTTTCTCTTGTATCATTGAATTTAGTTTAACTAAACTCATTCCTCCTCTTTGTATAATAGGAGTGCTTGATGATGACGAAGATCCATATGACGATCTTGATGAGACTGAGGATGATCTTCATCTGCCTCTGCCTCTACCCTTAGTCATCCAAGGGTGTTCCATTCTGCAAATGAAACAATAAGTTTTAAACCCAATTCGCATCATAATAAGTGTTCGCTTCTTCTATTGATTGGAATAGGTCTATCATCATTCCATCTATAATTTTCCAGCAAATGATTTCTTTTACATCTCGATTAAGAGGAAGAACCTTTAAAATAGTAATCAATCTTTTTTCAGTAAAAAACATAGAGATAGGAATATCATTATCTCTTTCTGAAAAACTACTATATTCACTCATTTTGAATGTATTCTCTTGATAAGAAGTCTGGGAGAGAGTTATCACTTCCTTTCTTATATAGAGTCTCAAAATCAAAAGGTGTTAATTGTGCTTGCCACCTTGCAAACATTAATTTTGACGCATCATGTTTAAAGTCTTTGTCAAACCTATACTTTACTGATTGAGCATCTGTTTTTATCATGAATTTCTGGTTGTATAGATCATCCTGAAATTTTAAAACACATTTTACGATAGTTAGCATTTCATGAGCTACCGTTGCATATTTTCGTTGAGCATCGCTCCATTTTCCTGAATGAAATCGAATAAGGTATTCATGCTTATCATGTGGGTTAATTTGTTTTAGAATTCCACCATAACCCATATTGGACGCATCAATCTCTACTATCTTAGGCCAAGCAGGATTAGCAAGGGTTAAGCAAGGTAAAGACTTAACTCTTTCTTTGATTGCTTTAACAAGATTTGTAAGACTATCAGTCCAAGGTTTTTTATGCTCTTTTTTCAGCCTGTCGTATAACGGAGCTAGATCGCGAGACAAGTTCTTGTAAAAGGGAGAAATATAATTTAAACTTCCCAAAAAACACTGTAACTGCGTCCTATCAGTAATTATATCAGGAAAATTTGATGTGAATTCAATAGATCGCTGAATGGGAGTAATCTTTCCCTGGCAAATTAGATGACCCAAGAACCTTACTTCAGTTTGTAAAAGACTCATCTTAGGTTTAGATATTACCAAACCATTTTGAATAACTATTTTCTTAAAAATATCCAAATGCTTGATATGCATTTCAAGAGTCTTTGAATAAACTAAAATATCATCAATATAAACTATAATAAAATCCAAATAGGGATTAAAAATATCATTCATGATCTTTTGAAATTCAGAAGGGGCGTTTTTCAAACCAAATGGCATTACATTCCATTCGTATTGCCCAAACGGGACATTAAAAGCAGTTTAATACGAATGTTCTTTAAATATTTGAATCTGCCAATATCCTGATTTTAAATCAAATTTTGAAAATATATTGGCGTCATATAATCTTGATAATAAATCTCTTTTATTCGGAATAGAATATCTAATCCATTTTAAATATTTTTTTAAAGGTTTGTAATTTATAACTAACTTGGGGACACCACGTTCTTTCTCTGCTGCATTATTAACATAAAAGGCAGTACAAGACCAAGGTGACTTGGAAGGTTTTATCAAACCTTTTTGTAACAAATTTTCAATATCCTTTTTGCAGAATTCAACTAATTCGGAATTCATTTGGCAAAGACGAGATTTCGTAGGAATATCTTCCTCAGAGAAATCATCTTCATATGGAAGAGTCACAGTGTGCTTTTTTCGATTCCAAAAAGCACTAGGATGATCGGCACAAATATCAATGGACATTTGTTCAGAGATTATTTTAATCTTCTCCTGTACTTTAGTAGCTTTCAAAGTATCAAATATATTCATACTAAAAATCTCAAGCTGTAGATAATTAATATGCTTTTGTTTGATTTCAATCAAAGCATTAATATCACGAGAAACAGGTTCAGTGATAAAAGTATAACTAATATTACTATCTTTATAAGTGGCTGAAAATCCTTTAGCATTTATATTGGTTAAGGGATAAATAGCATTTATAAAAGGAGTTCCTAAAATGATAGGAGGATATAACCGATTTTTTACCAAGAAAAAGAAGTGAGAAATACAAACTTTATTTTGGCAAATACGAGTGTTAGATAATTTATACTTTATATCTAAAGCATGCCCAAATGCGGATTTTACCATAGGAGTAGTTTTTCTCAAAATATTTAGTAGGCACTAGTCCTTCCTGAATGCAACTTACATCAGCTCCACTATCAATCATGGCAATATTAGATATAGAAAAAGAATTATCAATTAAAATAGTACATTTAACATACCATTTATGAGTTGTAACAACTTGCATCATTCCAAAAACATATTTTGTTTAGGGTCAATATTTATTGGTTTAGCAAGAGTATTTTCTTCAGCTGGATCATCATCAACCTTAGTTTTTCCTTTGCTATTAGCAGACTCAATTTGAGTAAGATGGTGATCACAAATAATATGATTTTGTTTAAGAAATTTAATTTCTTCTTTTAAATGTTCAATTTCTCCTTTTAAGTCATCAAAAGAAGAATCACGAACTACCATAGTTTGTTTAGATGAAAGTCTATTATGAACTTCAGACAAAGAATAGGGAGCAGAATAAACAAAATCATCTTTAACCTTTTTATCATCAAGAATGCTGTATGCTGAAGAGCTAGTTTTACTAGCTGCTAACTGAATGATCTTTTCACGAAGAGTGTTATCAATAACTTCTTTAAGAAGTTCTATAACATTGTCAGCAGTTATGGTGAATAAGTTCATATCTTCGAACTGAGATTGTAGTTTATAAAACTCGCCATGTTCACAATTACAGATATCACCATGACATTTACAAGAATCATTTGAGTCCTGTCGTTCTTTGTTAGAGGACTCGGGTTGATCATCTTTCGTTGAATAACTTGCTTCAGACTCTTCGTTGTCTGACTCGGAAACAGAAGTATAAAGGAAACTATAAACCTTTTCTGGAATATCTTCATCTAGCTCCAAAGCTTTAAGCTTTTCTAGTTTACAATTTGCAGCTATATGTCCAAATTTAAATCTATTTATCCTCCTCAAGCTCCGTTCATTTTACCAAATAATACAGGTATAACCTTTACTGCATTTCAAAGCTTTATTGAAAACGAGGTTGCTGCAGTAAGTATCAATGAGATTAATCTAATTATTTCTCAAAATAATTATTTGGGTCTTTATCTTAAAGTCATTGGAGAACATATTTGTTCTCTTGATAATAAGTTAGATAAACTTATTACTTTGATAACTCAAATTGATGATAAATTGAAAGCTGAGAAACCAGTTGCTGATATAGCATCTACGTCAAAACAGCATGACGTTCCTATTCAGAGGCATCCTGAGATACAGGATTTCATTCTTAGACCTCTTCATGATCTTGAAAGCCTTCTTGATAAGAAGTTTTCAGAATTTGGTGCAAGTGCAAAACCTATAAGTATTGCTGAAGATTTTGCAGATGAAATGGAAACCACTTTCGATTTTAAAGGACAAGTGGAGATGGAAGTTAATAAACTTCGTGGGTATCCTAAAAAGAATAGTGGTTATGCTAGAAAACCTAGTATGCAAACCTACTACTACCCTAGGCCCACACCGCAAGATGTTCTTATAGAAGAAAGAGATTGGAATCAAACTAACACTTCTTACAGTGGAAGTGAGATTTATGAATGGAATCTAGACGGGTTAACAGATAGGCAGTTAACAATTTTGGTTCACAGAATGCTCATGTATGCTACTATATGCAAAAGTGTTAATAACACTGATAGGACTATTTGCAAGATGATTATTGCAGGTTTTACTGGTCAACTAAGAGGCTGGTGGGACAACTATATGACTATGGAGGCAAAAGCAGCGGTTATAAATTCTAAAGCTACCAATGAAGGAGTTGATAACCTAGGATTTGCCTTAGTAAAAAATAGAGAAGACGTTGTATATACCTTAGTCTTAACCATCCTAGAACATTTTAGTGGTAGATTTACCAATCAGTATGAAACCGTCAGATCTCTACTTAATGGCTTAAGATGTAGACATTTAAGTGAGTTTAGATGGTATAAAGATACTTATTTAAGTTGGGTAATGGAACTTCCCAAAAATTGATTAGAATTTTGGAAAGCCAAATTCATAGATGGCTTACCACCTTTATTTGCTGAAAGAGTTAAGAAAACTCTGAGAGACTCTCAAGGGATTATTCCTTATAGCAATTATACTTATGGAAAGCTTATTGGAGCTTGTACTCAAGAAGACATAAATTTGTGCAATGAGTTGAAACTCTTTAGACAGCTTAAAATGGACAAGCTGAGAGAAAAATCTCAATTGGGAGATTTTTGTACACAGTTGGTTTACCAGATGCTTCTAAAGGTACCAAACATGAGACCTCTAAGTCTGAACACCATAGATCTCATCGAAGAAGAAGAAGATCTAGGAGAAGATCTAGAGAAGAAAGAGAAGAGCGTAAGGATCATCGTAAATCTAATAGATTTACTAAGAATAGGTCAAAAAGAGATCTTGATAAGATCAAGTGCTACAAGTGTGGAAAATTTGGACATATAGCTCCAAATTGTAAACTAGAAAAGCTTAAAGCTTTGGAGCTAGATGAAGATATTCAAGAAAAGGTTTATAGTTTCCTTTATACTTCTGGTTCCGAGTAAGACTACGAAGAGTCTGAAGCAAGTTATTCAATGGAAGATGATCAACCCGAGTCCTTTAACAAAGAAAGACAGGACTCAAATGATTCTTGTAAATGTCATGGTGATATCTGTAATTGTGAACATGGGGAGTTTTATAAACTACAATCTCAGTTCGAAGATATGAACTTATTCACCATAACTGCTGACAATGTTATAGAAATTCTTAAAGAAGTTACTGATAACACTCTTCGTGAAAAGATCATTCAGTTAGCAGCTAGTAAAACTAGCTCTTCAGCACACAACATTCTTGATGATAAAAATGTTAAAGATGATTTTGTTTATTCTTCTCTCTATTCTTTGTCTGAAGTTCATAATAGACTTTCATCTAAACAAACTATGATAGTTCGTGATTCTTTTTTTGATGACTTAAAAGGAGAAATTGAACATTTAAAAGAAGAAATTAAATTTCTTAAACAACATCATATTATTTGTGATCACCGTCTTAGATCTCTCGCAGGTCACGGTTCATCTTGGTGGCTCCCGGGTGAAGGAAATATTGAGAACTTTTGGCTTCTAATAAGATTTTCACTCTCAAGTTATCAACATTAGGGACACAGAAACGACCTTGATATATAAGAAAGCCATCCCGTCTTTGGGAGAAAGCCTCTACCGGCTTTTTAAATAATTCTTCCTTCAATTAAACTAAGGTCAGATCAAGACCTTGCTTAGCTTTCACATCTGCCACAAAGGATGATTCTCAGCCATTGTGAACCATAAAACCACCTCTGGTAGAATCAACTAATCGAACATCCAATCGTCCCAATATATGAACATCTCGGACCAACTCTTTTTTATCATCCTCAATATGAGAAACACTACCCATCGATAATCGACTAAGAGCATCCGCCACCATATTTGCTTTACCAGGTTGATAGAGAACTCATATCATTGTCCTTTAATAACTCAAGCCACCTTATTTGGTGAAGATTCAAATGTTTCTCTTTTAACACATATTGAAAACTCTTGTGGTAAGTCAAGACATCTACATGAATACCATACAAGTAGTGCTTCCAAATCTTTAGAGCAAACACAACTGCCGCTAGTTCTAGGTCACGGATAGGATAATTCTTCTCATTAATCTTAAGTTGCTTGAAGCATCTGCAATAACTTTCCCATTTTGCATGAGGACACATCCTAACCCAATTCTTGAGGCATCACAATAAACAACAAATCCATTAGTTCCTTTTAGTAAAGTCAATATCGGAGCAGAAGTAACTCTATCCTTTAATTCTTGGAAGCACTTTTCACACGCTTCAGACCATATTAATTTAACCTTCTTTTGGGTCAATGCCGTCAATAAAGAGGCAATCAGGGAAAATCCTTCAACAAGCCTCCTATAATAACCAATCAAACCTAGGAAACTTCTATTATCTTAAGGGGATAGAGGTCTAGGCCAACTCTTAACATCATCCGTCTTCTTAGGATCTACCTAAATACCCTTACCAAAAACAATATGACAAAGAAAAGCCATAGACTTTAGCCAAAACTCGCATGTGCTAAGCTTTGCTAACAATTGTTGGTCCTTGAGGACTTGCAGCACAATCCTCAAATGATCGGTATGCTCCTTGAATAGATCAATACATCATCAATGAACACAATCACAAACATATCAAGGTATTGTTTAAGTACCTTATTCATCAAATCCATAAATACAAAAGGAGCATTTGTGAAGCCAAACGACATCACCAAAAACTCATAATGACGATATTGAGTTTAAAAAGCCATCTTCGGAGTGTCATCTTCCTTTACCCTCAATTGGTGATAACCCGATCGAAGGTCAATCTTAGAAAAGTAATTTTCTTCTTGAAGTTGATCAAACAAATCATATATCCTTGAGAGAGGATATTTGTTCTTAACGGTAACCTCGTTCAATTGTTGGTAGTCAATACACATATGGTATGAACAATCTTCATTTCTAACAAACAAAACTGGAGCACCTCATGGAGAGATACTTGGTCGAATGAAACCATTATCTAAAAAATCTTTCGACTGCTCCTTTAATTCCTTAAGTTCTACCAGAGCAATTCTGTAGGGAAGAATAGAGATAGGTTGCGTATCTGGGAGAAGGTCAATACCGATATCTATTTTTCCCTCAGGAGGAACACTGGGTAAATCATCAGGGAAAACTTCCAGAAACTTGTTAACCACGAGGATCGACTCAAGAGTAGGGGTTTTAGACTCCAAATCCCTAACCCGCACCATATTGAATATGCAACCCTTAGAAATCATCTTTCTAGCTTTAAAACATGAAACAAACTGACTCTTAGACATAAAATATCCCAATTTCCATTCTAGGATTGGTTCATTTAGAAACTAAAATGGGTTCTACATTCGATAGAAACATATCCTGACTGCAACCAATCCATACCAAGGATAACATAAAATTCTTGAATATCAAACTCTAGAAGTTCAACATGAGTGGCTCTTTGGGATAAGGAGACCAAACACTTTTTATAGGCCCACTTAGCCACAATAGAATCACCCATATGAGTAGAGACAAAAAAAAGGATCTAATAACACATCAGGAAGAATATCAAAGCTCATAGACAAATATGGCATCAGAAATGACAATGTAACAACGGGATCTAGCAAAGCTAAACATCAAGATGAAATACTTTCAATGTACCGGTAACCACATCGGGAGAACCCTCTTTCTCATGACAAGTCTGAAGTGCATATAAATGATTTTGCTTCTGGTTATCACTAGAACAAGGGTTTCACACCCTAAGGCTACCCCATTGGTATAACACGGGACCTAGGATCATGAGTGACCCCAAGCTAACCCTATGGCTGGCATATATCAAGCATACTGTGAATAACTGCATAAGACATATATTGTGCGGAGGCTAAAACATAATTAAAAGTGGGGAAAAACTCAACTAGTCTGAATATATAAAATATACTAAGGTTTTAGTGATAACTGAATGATAAACTTAACAACTCAAGCTGAATCTACTACTATGTCTGAAAAGCCTCTAACTATGTTGAGTTGTTGGGACATGCCCCCTAGCTAACTCTAACAAAACTGAAAACTGAATATAAAGATTAAATGAAAACATGTCTATTGTCCTTGGAATATGAGGATTCACCACTGAAGCTACTCAATGCCGACCGAGAATCGATCTAAGCGTGATCTGGATGTTGTGTATTTGTACCTACATCATGAAAGGATTTAGTGCAGATTATGCGTCAGTACCTGGAATGTACTGAGTATGCAGGATAGTTATATTAACCTAGATATATATATAAGCTAAACAAAGCATAAATGAGCAATGACATAAACTGAGCAGGAATTTAAATACCAAAACATTAGTGAAAATCTAAACTGAAAGCAATGACCAAGTACTAATCATGAAAATAACATGTTGAACTAAATGCTGAAGTATGTACTAAAAACCTGGTCAAATGCACTAAGATTTTGACTTTGGGTGCTACTATTAACCAACATACACCACGTGAGCTAAACGTTGAGTCTGATGCATACGCCCTATCGAAAGAACCCAATATACCTTGTTTGGGGTATAAACGCATGACTGGAGTGATCACTAAATCTGATGCCCAACAGAGGGGACTTAAAATCCTACGGGGGCACGTAGCTCTGGGACCATGAGGGTACGCTGAACCCTAGTCCAACTCGGTGCTAAATCTACTCCCAACTGCATATGTACATGACACAAATGTAACTGAAACACTAAATAGCTCGAATACTGATATGAATTCTGAGAATGCAACATTTATATACTGATGATGTAACATTTTAAATTTGGGGCATGATTATCTGTTTAACTGATCTAGTAGTTCGAATTTATGAATTAAGAGAATTTATACAAACTAGGGCTCCGAGTTTTATACATGGAATTATGCAAACTTTCCAATAAACATGCTATTTCGATTAAGAATACTACAACAACTAAATCACAACAAATAGCCAAGGTTTTAGAAACCCTAGGTCTAAACAAGATATGGAGAATCAAGGAGCTGACTGAATTCTAGAACCTAGTTGATGAAAGGAATCCTCTAGTGAAATCCCACATACATGGTGACAAAATCTACGGAGAAATCTTTTGGATTTCGGGGCTGAACTTCAAAGAACATTTCTGCTTGTTCTTGGAAGAGTTGATCACCTCTTTCTCTTCTCTATGCTTTAAGTTTGGTGATTTTAGGAGAATAAGGGTTTTAGGCAGTTTCTGACTAGTTTACTAAGCTTTGACCTGGTAAAACGATGTAGTTTAAGCCTTAAACGACGTGGTTTAAGTGCCCAACGAATAGGGGAAAAGACTAATGTGACCCTTACTTAAGATCTGCCGAAGTGGCTTCAAGACAAGTTTCATGGGCCATCATAATGACCAAGGCCCGTCAAATAGCTCATGAAGATGCCCTGCATGACAGGGGTTTACTAAAATGGGCATAACTTCTTACTCCAAACATGGATGATAGCAAACTCAGTGGCGCTTGAAAGAAGACCCAATTATCTTAATTTGATAGGCCAAGAGACACCTAATTCATTTTGTGTTGAAAGACATGGCTGTTTGAAGTTGACCCTAAACTCTAACTCTAACAAGTTTCCGTCACGGACGACTTCACGGACCGTGTGGAACTCCACAGACTGTTTAGTTGTCCGTGGTGCTTAACTAGTGACTCTGGGTGAAACCTCACTTAAAAGCTGACAAATTGACTTTAAGACTGGATTCACGAGCCATCATGAGCACCACAACCAATCAAGTGGGTTGTGAAGATGCTCTGCTCGACAGGGCTTCACTAAAACAAGCATAACTTTTTACTCCGGGCTCGAAATTAGGCAAACTTGGTGGCGTTGGAAAGAGGACTCAAAAGACCATTAATTTGATAGGTTATGGGCCACCTAATCCATTTATTACTAAAAAATATGATCATTTGAAGTTGACCCAAACCTCAAAGTCTATCAAGCCTCTTTCACGAGCCACTTCAAGGTTCATGTCAAGCTCCACAAACTGTCTAGTGGTCTATGGTACTTCACAGTAGCCATGTTGGTTTTGTGTCCCCCTCTTAGGCCACTTCACGACTCGTTTGGAGCTCCACGGATCATTTGGTGGTATGTGGTCTTTCACCTTTTGTTGGGTGCATAACGACGAGCAGGGTCATAGGCCGTGGTCCTGTTCACGTCACGTGGACCCACTTCATGATTTGCCTTTCTCTCTTGTTCAATCTTAGTTTTAATTTTTGAGGTGTTACAATATCTCCCCCTTGGATTCATTCATCCTCTAATAAAGTCTAAACAAGCAGAGTATGGAAGGAAGGACTTGCAATCCCTACCACCAAGTACTAGAAATTGATATCTAACTGAAGTGAATCCCCTGAACATGAAAATATGCTAAAATTCAAGGATAACTAAGGAAACAAGGTACTAAGACTGAATACGGAAGAGTAAACTAAGAGACTAGTGAGGAATTATTACCTGAAGCTAAAACGGAATAGAAATGAAAAAGGTGAGGATACTTGGCGACTATGGCTGCTTCTGCTTCCCAGGTAACTCCCTCTATAGACTTACTCCTCCACAAAACATTTACTGAAGCGACTTCCTTATTTCTCAACTTACAAACATGACGGTGAAGAATTTCAATTAGCACCTCTTTATAAGTAAGACTATCTTTCACACCAACACTCTCTAATGGTACTATTGATTCCGGATCACCCACACACTTTTTCAACAATGAAATGTGAAAGACTAGATAAACAACTTTTAGTTCTGCTGGCAACTGATGAGTCTGAGATTTGGATTCATTTAGGGCTTTATTTATATAGATCTAGTGTCCTAAAATGCTTAATTTATGCCAATATCTAATGTTAAATCCTTGATTTTCACGTTATGGATTGAGAAACAAAGCAAAGACACTAACAGGCAAAAAGGAACAAAGCAAGCTGAAGAAATGAAATAGGGCGAGCCTGAGGATCGCCAAGAGCACTCCGTCGTGTGGCTCATCTGATCGCCTAAAGTTCCAGTGTTCCAAGCCCTGAAGGAAAGAACCAAGTCAATGACAAAAAAGAGCAATCGGTGGATAGCCAAGTGATTCCGCGAAGCCAAGATAGATCACCCAAAGTTACAGACCTTAAGGATACTGAATGCCAAGGCGAAAGGGCGATGGAAAACACTAAAGGGCGGCTCATAGAGTGGTTCGGCGAGCCCGACTTACTTCACCAAATGGGCTTTCATAGCTTATTTTTAGCGACTATAAATACATTTTGGATCATTTATATTAGTATCTTTGAAATCTTTTGACATCTTTTTGACATTAGAATTAGTTTTTATCATCTGGAGAGAGTTTTCTCTAGAGTTTTCTTTAGCTTTGAAGGATTGAAGAAATTCACTTTTGAGAAATTGGAAGTGGGTCGTTGAGATTCATCAAATTGGAGCATTGTAAAGACAAAATCACTCTTACCCAGTTGATGGATAATTAATTCGGTAATTGTTTTTACCTTTTTATAATGTCTAGCTAAAACCCAATTCTTAGGGCGTGATTATATGATTATGGGCTGATTTAGCTTATGGGTATTGCTAATTGTTAGTTTAAATGCTATTAAAAGTGATTTGAATCATTAATTGTGGTTTAATTTAAGAATTATAGTTGCAAATGCAGTTCTATGTTTGTGTTTTTGATTGATGGTTTATGGATATTGGTTTGATCTGGGTTTAGCTCCAGAGAGTAAATCCTAAACCCAATCCCACAAATTTAGCTCGAAAGATGGAATGGATTAAGGTGTGGGCTTATTTTAATTTGCATGCTGGTTGATGTTTGAGAGAAATCACCTGATTCAGGGTAATTGTTCGAGAGAAAATTACTTGCATTTTAGCCTAGCCTACTCACTAATATCTAGCTATTTACTAATAGTTGCAATTACCCATATGTCTATATTTGCCTATAATCGATCACATCCCAAGAATCTTTCTCATTATTGTTAATTCCTAGTGTATGTGATTGTTTGTAGTTGATAACTAAAACCAAAACCCCCTTCTGACATTTGTGTCACTCTTTTACTTAATTATCTCTTTAATAAAAAATCTCTATTCTTATGGCTGATTTGACCACATTCATACTTCCTAATTGAATTTGAGACACATATCGCTCCCTGTGGGATTCGACCCCAACTCATTATTTTGGGTTTTATACTGATTTATGATCATTGAATACCTAGAATAAGATGAGGTGTACTTGAAACGTCAAATAAAAATGGCTCCGCTGTCGGGGAGTGGTGTAGCTTGAAATTCTTTTGGTGAAGTTGAATTGTATTCTTGTTAGTTAGAGGTTAATCTACTTACTTTATGTTTTGGTTTTGTGTTGCTTGTGTTAAAACAGATGAGGAAATAAGCGTAAACGATAGCAATGGTAGCCAAATGGGTCACCAAGATAACATCGGGGATCTTAGTGATGTTAATGACCCGAATCTAGTGGGTGGTGTTGGTGCCATTCGTTTACCTCCGGCTGAAGGAAACGTTTGTGTTTCACATTACAAGCACCATGTTGCAGCTCTTACAACTGAAAGGTTTGTTTGGTGGGCTAGCTCATGAGGATCCCCATGAGCATATTAGGAACTTTGTTGATGTGTGTGGACCGTTCTCCTTTAAGAATATATCTCAAGAATCAGTCCAACTGAGGTTGTTCCCATTTTCTCTAATGGGAGAAACATGCAAGTGGTTGGCTGAGTTGCCAAGAGATTCTATCACTTTGTGGGATGAGCTTATTATCGCATTCCAAGTGCGATTTTTCCCTCTTTCAAGGATGATGACACTTAGGGACAATATTCAAAGCTTCAAGCACTTGGAGGGTGAACCAATCCATGAGACTTGGCTAAGGCTTACGAAGATGGTGATGCAATACCCAACTCATGGACTTTTCGATAATGTACAACTGCAATACTTCTACAGAAACCTTGATTCCATGAACAAGGGAGTGGCTTATCAACTTTCTTCGGGAGGTTTAATCCAACAACCTAATATAATTGCAGTCCAACTCCTTGATGGGATGACTAAGATTAACCGGGCATGGTACACCCGTGAAAATCAAGTCTCTCCTCTTACTTACAAATTGACAAATGAGCAGATTGAAAAAGATCAAGAGAGAGAGGAAAACATGGAAAACATGATGACCTAGGTTGGCATCTTAGACAAGAACGTCATGGGTGCTGGTACTAGGAGTTTTAATGTTGTCGGTGTAAACCCCGAAGAGGCCAAGTTTGAAGCATTGTACAATGAGGAAGTGAAGTCCTAGCCAACCAAGAAGGAGGCTATCGTGCTAACTACCCAAGGCAGGGTGGAAACCAAGGTTGGAATAGAGATAAGGGCTGGAGAGACCATGATAAAGAATGGTGTTATCGTAATGCCACTTGGAAGGAAATAGAAGGAAAGAAGGATAGGTATATTCCTCCTTACGAGCGTCAAAACCCCAAAGATTCTGAGGGTGGCTGGACTGAGGATATGCTCTTGCGTATTCTTAACAAGGTTGAAGGGTCCGATAAAGTTTTGAAGGAAATAAAGGAAGATGTATCGACTCTCAACTAGACGGTGACCTCTCATTCCATCTCTATCAAGCAGTTGGAGACTTAAATGGGTCAAATTTTTTCACATCTCAATCCAAGACAATAAAGGGGGTTTCCTAGTGACGCTATGGCAAACCCCAAAAATGCTGCTTAAATGTGTACTTGCATCGTGCCATGACGTTAACTAAGACGCTTCTTGGGAGGCAACCTATGTTTTTAATGCTTTGTGTTTATTTTGGAATAACAGGTGTTGATTGTGCTGGTTGAAAAGTGGAATGTGTTTGAAAAGTGCAGATTGGCGAGCCAAGAGTCCAGTCAGTGACTCACCGAAAAGGTCGGCAAGCCTGACTTGGACCGTCGTTGGACTCACCAAAATTTTAGGTGGGAGTCTGTAAAACTCAGTGGGCCCGTGGATGAGTCGGTGGGTCCAATTATTTCCACTGTTTGGACCCCCAAATTAATTGGAGGTCCTGTAAAACTCGGTGAGGTAAGTCACAACTCGGAGGATCGTTGAGTGGTTTGGTGAGGATGACTAATATCATCGAAAGGGCCGTGAACTAAAAGGTTTTAGAAGGCCAGAGGTTTAAAATTTATCTTTCAAATTCTCTCATTTTTAACCCCGTACACAGACACCGACACTTCATATTTCCCATATTTTTTTTATTTTTATCATTTTTTACTTTTGATCTTGTGATCGGATTTGGATTTCATTGTTGCCTAGCATTTCAAACTATTATTTTTGCTCAAATGTTGGTTTTCTAAACTCCGTACTCTCGAATAGTGGTTGTACTCGAATACATTTGTTTAAATCTTGTTGTTGTGTGCTGGGTCTGTACTGAAATCGTAGTTGTTGTGCTAGTTTGCCTATCATAGTTTCGTAAATGTACTTAGTTGCTAAATTGTTGATTTCTCAAGTTTTGTGCTTTAAAATTGATCATAATTTCTTGGGTTGCGGTAAATATTCGTTGGGTCTAGTTGGGTGAAGTTTGAGTAACCCAATTGTGCAAAATGATGTACTTTACCCAATGATTGAGCAGTTGACGTCATTCTTAAGGGCAAAAGTCGTCAAAAGGCCAATTTTGGCAAAATTGGGGGAAGTCTAAGTACCACGGTGGAATAGGTTGAATGGGTGTTAGTTTAATTGTATAAGTGTGTAGTTTGATTTTATTTTCTGAGGCCGCGGGCTTGCAATTGGGAAACGGGGTTGAAATTTGGAACGTTGGGCAATTTGGTGAGCTAGGTAGAGCTTGCCGAATCACTTAGTGGTTCACCAATGTCCCCCTTGATCGCCTTTAATTTCGTGTTGTGGCTGAGTTAGAGTCTGTAATTTTCAGCGAGAAGCCTGAGCTCTCCAAGATTAGTCGGTGACTCACCAAAAGTCTCATTTGATCACCCTTTCTGCGCCCCTAACCCTTAAAACAAACAGTAACTTATGGGAAGCTAGTCTGAGCTCACCGAGTGATGTCGGTATTTCACCGAAGGGCCCTACATATCACCGACCTACCATTTTTTTGGGAAATTTTCAAGCCAGTCCTTTCGAAGAGCCCGATATGGCTCACCAAAGTGACTTGGCAACACGCTGATTGGTTCGGCAAGTCTTTCTGCACCTAAATTTTGAGATTTTTCTTGAATTATTTCTAACTTTTCCCGATGTATTTTGGAGATATGGCTAGGACCAACTGGTACGAGAGTGAAATCCGCCCCACAAACGAGTACAGGGCAACGTGATTAATGAGGGAGTAGTTGCTCCTTCTAAAAAGGGAAAACAAGCACTCCAAAGGGAGGCAAGAGAAAGGGAAAATCGCCTGTAGCTGAGAAACCGGAGCACAACTCTGGTTGTGATGGGGTGTCTTTTGATTCTCAGGCTGCATTGTCTAAGCCCGAGGATGACCAACCACTTCAATCCCAACGAGCTGAGATTAGCACCAAAGGTCATAATGGTCCGTCTTGGACACAGGGGCTACCCCACCTACTGATGATACAATGCCAGCTCCGACACAAACGGTGGGTTTAGCATCGCCAGTTCAGGGTCCTCCTCCCCAGCTACTCAACAGGTTAAAGACCGAAGGACTAAGGAATATTCTAGAGGAAAAGAGATTGTCTACAAATGGTGTAGTGGACAGTTACCCTAATGTGTGGGACACTTCGGTTCGACAGGTTTGAGCAGTTTACCAGTCCCCGTGGCCCCTATAGTCCGACATAGGTCCGAGAGTTTTACACAACGTATGATGACCTGGTACAGAAGGGAAAAAATAAAGCCAGTGCCTTTAGATTGGTAGTGTATGTCATGGTCCAAGGGAAAGAACTGAAATGCAACGGCGATTATATAAATGCTATACTTAGTAGAGGGTCAGGTTTTGCCTATCCGAGTTTGGCTACCACTGTGAGACCTCTAGATGACCTAAAGGGATGGCTAGCTCCCGTTATTGCTGATACCACCCCGAGCTAGATCGAGGCCGACGTTCCTATAGAGAAGAAAAACTTGTATATAGCAACTCGATATTGGTTTGGGTTCATAAGCAGCTCCATCATGCCCTTACAAAATGAGTCCATCCTCTGCCTCCTAAAGGTGGCCTGTCTCGGATCAATCATAGCCCGAAAGAGCATCGACTAGGGGCTAATCATAGTGCAGGAGATGGAAATGAGGGCTAAACAACGCCAGAAATCCCTTTCTTTCCCCGTACTTATAACAGAGATATGTCAATGGGCTGGAGTTCCTCGTGACGAGAAGAGGGATATTGAGGTCACACCTACATCTTTCAAAGATATCTGATGCATAGAGTTCGAGTACACACGGGGTGATGAAGATAGGAGTAGAGCAGCTCCGGTGGATGCATCCCGGGAGGTTGATGTTAAGTCCATACCTGCAGAGGCATCTTTGCCTACTCCAGCATCCGAGCCTTCAGGTACAGACGCTTCCACTCCTTTCTAGTCCTCAGGTCCTTTTGCAGCTCCCCAGCCTACTAGGGTCAGTAAGGTCCTGTTCCTCAAGATGGGGAATCTAGCCCATTGTGCCGATGTACGGGCATCTCATCTAGCGGACGAGGTTTATTGGATGATTGAGCGAGCCTTATTAGCTGCTTTGACACCTCTCCAGACATCTATTGATGCTCTCGCAATGAGAGTAGAGACTTGTGAGAGTCAACATGGGGTTACTTCTGAGGTGGCGCCTTTAAAAGCTGATGTTTTAGATTTGAGGAAGGATGTGGACTATCTAAGTCCACATACTTTACTTCCCTCTTTGAGTCAGCTGAGGCTCAGGATGTCTCGGCAGTTCTGAGATGCCTTCGGCTACCACCGGAGATGTGCCTATAGATGATGTGGTTGTTGTTGAGTCAGAGGCAGAAACAGATGATGAGCAGTTGGGGAGCAAGATGAGGTTGTTTATGATGATCTAGCTGACTTGGAGGATACTATGTTTGAGAACGCCTGATAGACCTCCTTGAGAGACACCACTATGGCTGAGTCGAGTGCGGTTGCAGCTGATGTGACACCGAGCATTGATGCCCCGACAGATGGAGTGACTAAGTAGACAGGATTCTTCTTTACCTCCCTCTCTATCATTTTTATTGACATTTGATTATTTTAGTTGCATTTGAGGATAACTCCTTTTGTTTTGTGGGTAGGTGAGGTATTTCCATATCTACATCTTGTGACTATATTTTGTATATAAATTGGGTTTGTGTTTTAAATTGTGTGTTGATTTTATCTGGTGGATATTTGAGCTTGTGGCTCCTTGTTTTGAATTGAAATGGTTTTTTACCCATCTGAAAATTTTTGCCACCTCTTGTTGTGTTTGAATGTGGTTGTTCTTGTGCAAATTTGAGTATCGGTTATGATCAATACGGATGACTTGAATAGTGCACTTAATCAAACTAAAATAAATGTACGGCTACGACGAGGCCAAATGAAGTTGCATAGACAATATGTGAACTTTTTGCATCTCGTTGTGACTATTCGATTATCAAATAGAGTCTCTTGTAATGAACATTGCACACTAGCTCGAATGAGTCTCGTTTGATATTGGTGCCAATGCCTTGTGTGATGAGCTTTCCTTGAACATTGTGTGTTGTGACACCTACAATTTGCCCTGTTGGTCTGATTAACTAATTATGCAAGATCTTGAAATGATCTTACGCAATGATTTTGAGGAGTGAAACAATTTGACGATATACCTCTTTTTGTGGCAAACCTTGTGAATTGTCTGAACCTCGCTTGAACCCTATTGAGCTTTATCATTTTCTTGGAAGAAACTTGAGCAATTGTGGCCCCTCTTTATCCTTTCACCCTTAACTCTCTTGAAGCACGGTTTGTTTGAATAGGCAACTTAGGCCAAAAGCCTAAGTTGAGGGTGTGGTGAAAAGAGAATGCAAATCAAGAAGTGTGAAAAAGTCCCCTTTGATCCATGGTCTTGAAAATGATTGAACCCCTCCAAGAAAAAAATAGAAAGAAAGAAAAAGAAAAAGAATGAAAAAGTTGTGAAATAAACTTGTGAAAGTTGCAAAGGAAATAGGGTGTTTGGTAGTCCATGGGAAATTGAATAATGGGGGTGAATCTTGAGCATTAGTAAAATATCGAAGAAAAGGAAGAAAGATGATGTTCATACCACATTTCATGAGGGTAGCATCCAGTGAGCCTAAATGACCGTACATTTACACTCAGCCCCGTTACAAGCCTTGAAAAGACCTTTTTGATCTTGAGTGAGCTGAAACGAATATTGATTGGAAAATAAGGGCAAACCTATGGGTGAAGTCATGCATGTGTTCAACTTTGTGAGTTAAAGAGTCGTTTGTGATTCTGGAACTATAAATTGTTGAAGAATTGTGTTTGAATATGGAATCATCTTTGTTGTGAGAGCACTTGAGTACCTTTGTTGGCTTGAACTTTCATTTAAAGCGAGTATTGTGAACTTGAGCACCTTTGATAATGGTAAGTCACAACTTGAATCTTTGAGTGTACAATTGATCGTTGCATGAGTAAGTTGAGTCTTGTTGTGTGAATTCATGATTGAGTCTTATAAAGCACTGTTTGAGATATCCTTTTTGAACTACTGAACTTGAGTTTTACTTGAGGACAAGCAAAAGTTTAAGTTGGTGGTGTTGATGAGTCTGAGATTTATACTCATTTAGGGCTTTGTTTATATAGATTTAGTGTCCTCAAATGCTTAATTTGTGCCAATAACTAATGTTAGATCCTTGATTTCAGGTATGGATTGAGGAGCAAATCAAGGACACTAACAGGCAAAAAGGAACAAAACAAGCTGAAGAAATGAAGAAGAGTGAGCCTAAGGATTGCCAAGAGCACTTGGCGTGTCGCCGAGTGGCTCATCTGACCGCCTAAAGTTCCAGTGTGCCAAGCCCTGAAGGAAAGAACCAAGTAAGCGACGAAAAGGAGAAGTGGGCGGATCGCTGAGTGATTCCACGAAGCCAAGATAGATCGCCCAAAGTTACAGACCTTAAGAATACTGAATGCCAAGGGAAAAAGGCAATGGAAGAGACCAAAGGGCGACTCGCCGAGAGGTTCGGCGAGCCCGACTTACATCGCCAAATGGGTTTTCGTAGCTTATTTTGAGCAACTATAAATACGTTTTTGAACATTTCATTTAGTATCTTTGAAATCTTTTAACATCTTTTTAACATTAGAATTACTTTTTATCATCTCGAGAGAGTTTTCTTTAGCTTTGAAGGGTTGAAGAAATTCATTTTTTGAGAAAATGGAAGTGGGTCCTTGAGATTCATCAAATTGGAGCATTGTAAAGATGAAATTACTCTTACCCAATTGATGCATAATCAATTCGGTAACTGTTTTCACCTTTTTATAATGTCTAGCTAAAACCCAATTCTAGGGGTGTGATCACGTCATTATGGGCTGATTTAGCTTATGGGTATTGCTAATTGTTACTTTAAATTCTATTTAAAAGTGAGTTTAATCATTAATTATGGTTTAAGTTAAAAATTGTAGTTAAAAATGCAGTTCTCTGTTTGTGTTTTTGGCTTGCTCGATAGAGAGGTTTTAGAACTAATGTTTTTCATTGATGGTTTGTGGGTATTGGATTGATCTAGGTTTAGCTGGAGAGAGTAAATCCTAAACCCATTCCCACACATTTAGCTCGAAAGAGAGAATGGATTAAGGTGTGGGTTGCTCTTAATTCGCATGCTTGTTGATGTTCGAGAGAAATCACCTGATTCGGAGTAATTGTTCCAGATAAAATTACCTCTCATATAGCCTAGCCTACTCACTAATATCTAGCTATATACTAATAGTTTCAATTACCGATATGTCTATATTTGCCTATAATCAATCACATCCCATGAATCCGTCTCATTATTGTTAATTCCTAGTGTTTGCGCTTGTTTGTAGTTGATAACTAAAACCAAAACCCCCCATTTGACATTTGTTTCACCCTTTTACTTGATTTTGTCTTATAATCGAAAATCTCAATTCATATGGCTGATTTGACCACATTCATACTTCCTAATTGAATTTGAGACATGTACTGCTCCCTGTGGGATTCGACCCCAACTCATTTAGTTGGATTTTATACTGATTTACGATCGTTAAACACCTAGAATTGGATGAGGTATGCTTGAAACATCAAATCAGCAACTCTAACTCGTAGGCCACATTACCAACCTTTTTCAGGATTTCGTAAGGACCTACATAGCTAGAACTAGGCTTCCCTTTCTTGCAAAATCTCATCACCCTCTTCATAGGTGACACCATTAGGAAAACTCAATCATAGATTTCGAACTCTAAGTCCCTTATCCTGACATCTGCATAGGACTTCTAACGACTTTGAGCTGTCTTTAGTCGATCTCTAATGGGTTGAACTTTCTCCATAGCCTCATAAACCGAATCTGGCCCAATCTATGTTGCTTCACCTACTTTAAACCAACCAATCGAGGACCTGCATCTACACCCATATAGTGCCTCATATTAGGCCATATGAATACTGGAATGGAAGCTATTGTTATTGTTATAGGTGAACTCTATGAGAGGTAGGTGATCATCCCAACTACCCTTGAAATCGATCACGCAAGATCTCAACATGTCCTCTAAAGTCTGAATGGTAAGCTCTGTCTAACCATCCATCTGTGGATGAAATGTTGTAGTGAGATTTACCTGAGTACGAAGGCCTTTCTGAAATGATTTCCAAAAATGAAACGTAGACTGAGGACCTTTATCTGAGATGATAGACAAGGGGACCCTATGTAACCGGACTATCTCATTTATGTAGAGTTTGGCGTAGTCCTCTGCTAAATCGGTAGTCTTCATACCAAAGAAGTGAGCGGACTTACTAAGTCTGTCCACTATCACCCAAATGGAGTCATGATGTCTGCGGGTACGAGGTAAACCCGTAATGAAGTCCATGTTTATCACTTCTCACTTCCATGTAGGAATGTTAATCTCTTGAGTCATACCTACTAGTTTCTGATTTTCTACCTTAACATGTTAATAGTTAGGACACTTAGCCACAAAGTTTGCTATGTCCCTCTTCATGTCATTCCACGAAAAGACTTCTTATAGATCATGGTACATCTTAGTGGTACCTAGATGAATGGAATACATGGAGTTATGAGTTTCTGTAAGGATCTGTTGCCACAACTCACCCATATTAGGAAAACATAAGCGACCTTGGTAACGAAGCACACCATCTCCCCCTTAAGAGAAAACCACAACTTTCTTCTGATGAACTGCACCCTTCAACTAAAGTAATATAGGATCACTATCCTGTTTTTCCTTAACCTCCGCTACCAATGAAGATTCTGATCAATTCTAAACTATCACCCCACCATCTGATGTGTCTGCATGGAAAACTCCTAAGCGAGCAAGCCGGTGAACATCCTTGGATAGATCTTTCCTTTCTTCCTCAACATGTGCTACACTACGCATAGACAACCTACTGAGAGCATCAACCACTACTTTGGCCTTAGCCGGATGATAAAGCACATTCATGTCATAGTCTTTTAGGAATTCAAGCCATCTCCTCTGACGAAGATTCAACTCTTTATGGCTGAACACATACTGGAGGCTCGTATGATCTGTGAACACATCAATATGAACACCATACAATTAGTGTCTCCAAATCTTTAGGGCAAATAGTACAACTGTAAGCTCAAGGTCATGAGTCGGGTAGTTCTTCTCATGGACCTTAACTTGTCTAGATGCATAAGCTATGAGAATACCTCGCTTCATCAACACACAACCTAGGCCTACCCTGGATGCATCACAATAAATCACTTAACCGTCTGAACCATCTAGTAGAGTCAAGACAGGAGCTGTAGTCAACCTAGTCTTCAGTTCGAAGAAGTTTTTCTCACATTCATCTGACCACTGAAATTTGACCTTCTTGTGAGTCAACTTGGTCAACGGAGAAGCTATGGATGAACATCCTTCAACAAATCTCCTGTAATAACTGGCCAAACCCAAGAAACTTTTGATATCTTTTGGGGAGGTGGGTCTGGGCCAGTGTTCCATGCCTCAATTTTCTGAGAATTCATTCGGACTCCTTCGCTGGATACCACATGACCAAGGAAAGCGACCGACTATAACTATAATTCACATTTGATGAACTTAGAGAACAACTTGATATCTTTGAGAGATTGCAGAACAACTGTCAGATGAGCCGTATGCTCTTCCTCACTCCAAGAATAATTAAGAATATAATCAATAAAGACGATGACGAACAAGTCCAAATACTTTTTGAAAACCCTATTTATTAAATCCATTAAAGTTGCAGGAGCATTTGTTAGTCCAAAAGACATAACTACAAATTCAGAATGACCATACCGAGTTCTGAATGCTTTCTTCGGAATGTCAGTACATCTAACTCTGAACCAATGATAGTCGAATCTGAGGTCTACCTTAGAAAATCAACTAGTACCCTGAAGTTAGTCGAATAAAATATTTATTCTTGATTATGACCTTGTTCAGCTGCCAATAGTCAATGCACATTCTGAGAGAACCATTTTTTTTTTTCACGAACAGCACTGGAGCACCCAATAGAGAGATATTGGGTCTGACGAAGCCCTTATCTAGAAAGTCTTTTCACTAATCTTTCAATTCCTGAGCTTGGTTGGAGCCTTTATGTAAGGAGGAATCGAAATAGGTTGGGTATCTGTAACGAGATATATTCCGTAGTCGATTTCCCTTTCTGGAGGAACTCCTGGAAGATCTTCTGGAAACTCATTAACTACAGGGACTGACTCAAGATTCAGGGTTTCAGAGTTTGAATCCTTAACCGGAACAACATGATAGATATACCCTTTGGAAATCATTTTTCTGGCCTTAAGGTAAGTTATGAATCGACCCATAGGTAGTGAGCTACTGCCCTTCCATTCTAAGACTGGTTTGTTTGGAAACTGAAACGAAATAGTCCTAATTCTACAATCGACTTAGGCATAACATGAATGTAACAAATCCATGCTAAGATTAACTTGAGTACCAAGACCTTTCTGAAATGACTTCCAGAAATGAGATGTAAATTGAGGACCTCTATCTGAGATGATAGATAAAGGAACTCCATGCAACCTCACAATCTCATTAATGTAAAGCTTGGCGTAATCCTCCGCCGAATCTGTAGTCTTGACCGCCAAAAAGCGATAAGACTTAGTAACCCTATCAACAATCACCCAAATGGAGTCATGTTGTCTGCGAGTACGAGGTAAACCTGTGATGAAGTCCATGTTGATCAGTTCCCACTTCCAAGGAGGAACATCAATATCTTGACTCATACCTCCTGGTTTCTGATGTTCTACCTTGACTTGCTGGCAATTGGATCACTTAGCCACAAAATCTGCTTTATCTCTTTTCATACCATTCCACCAATAGACTTCCCGTAGATCACGGTACATCTTAGTGGCACCTGGATGAATAGAATATCTGGAATTATGGGCTTCTGTGAGAATATGCTTTCTCAATTCACCCACATCAGGAACACACAATCTACCTTGATAGCGAAGTACACCATCTCCCCCTTGGGAGAAAACCTCCACTCTCTGATTGTGGACTGCACCCTTAAGTTCAAGCAAGATTGGACCGCTATTTTGTTTTTCCTTAACCTCTACTACGAAAGAAGATTCTGCCCCATTCTAAACCGTTACACCACCATCTGATATGCTTATAAGACGAACTCCTAGGCGAGCAAGTGTGTGAACATCCTTTGCTAGCTCTTTTCTTTCATCCTCAACATATGCTACACTACCCATAGATAGTCTACTAAGGGCATCTGCTACTACATTTGCCTTACCAGGATGGTAATGCACACTCATATCATAATCTTTGAGGAACTCTAGCCATCTTCTCTGACGAAGATTCAAATCTTTCTGTGTGAATACATACTGGAGGCTCTTATGATCTGTGAACATATCTACATGAACACCATACAAGTAGTGTCTCCAAATCGTAAGTGCAAACATCACTGCTGCTAGCTCGAGGTTATGAGTTGGATAATTCTTTTATGTACCTTAAGCTATCTAGAAGCATAAGCTATAACCTTACCTCACTGCATCAACACACAACCTAGGCCGACTCTGGATGCATCACAATAGATCACATAACCATCTGGACCCTCTGGTAGAGTCAAGACAGGAGCTGTAGTCAACCTAGTTTTCAGTTCTGCAAAGCTTTTCTGACAATCATCTGACCATTGGAACTTAACCTTTTTCTGAGTTAACTTAGTCAATGGAGAGGCTATGGATGAAAATCCTTCCACAAACCTTCTGTAATAACCTGCTAGACCCAAGAAACTTCTGATATCTGTAGCGGAGGTAGGTCTGGGCCATTGTTTCACTGCTTCTATCTTCTGGGAATCTACTCGAATTCCTTCACTAGACGCAATATGCCAAGGAAAGCAACTAATTGTAACCAAAACTCACACTTACTAAATTTTGCAAACAACTGACGATCTTTGAGAGTTTGCAGAACAACTCTCAAATGACTCGCATGTTCTTCCTCATTCCTAGAGTAAATGAGGATATCATCAATAAAGACGATAACGAACAAGTCCAAGTACTGCTTGAACACTCTGTTCATCAAATCCATGAAAGCTGCAAGAGCATTGGTTAGTCCAAATGACATAACTACAAATTCGTGATGACCATACCGGTTCTGAACGTTGTCTTCGTAATGTCACTATCTCTGACTCTAAGCTGATGATAACCTGATCTGAGGTCTATCTTTGAGAAATGACTAGCACCCTGAAGTTGGTCAAACAAGTCATCAATCCTGGGGATATGATACTTATTCTTGATTGTGACTTTGTTCAACTACCTATAGTCAATACACATTCTGACAGAACCATCTTTCTTTTTCACGAATAACACTGGTGCACCCCATGGCGAAATATTGGGTCTGTTGAAGCCCTTATCTAAAGGTCTTTCAACTGCTCTTCAATTCCTTAAGCTCAGCTGGAGCCATTCTATAAGGAGGGATAGAGATAGGTGGGTATCTGGAAGGAGATCAATTCCAAAGTCTATTTCCCTTTCGGGAGGAACTCCAGGAAGATCTTCTGGGAACACTTCTGGAAACTCATTACCACTGGAACTGACTCAAGAGTTGGGGTTTCGGAACTAGAATCCTTAACCCGAACTAGATGATAGAGATAACCCTTAGAGATCATCTTTCTGGCCTTAAGGTAAGAAATGAATCGACCCATAGGCGCTAAGTTACTACCCTTCCATTCTAGGATTGGTTCGTCTGGAAACTGAAAAGAACAATCCTAGTTCTACAATCGACTGAGGCATAACATGAATATAACCAATCCATGCCTAGAATGACATCGAAGTCTACCATTTCTAACTCTACAAGATCTGCTGAGGTGATTTCTGAGAGACTGTGACAAGGCAATTTCTGTATACCCGTCTTGCTATAACGGGTCACCGACTGGAGTAGAGACTGAGAAGGGTTTGAAAGAGTTTCTGGACTAACACTGAATTGGACTGCTATGTAAGGAGTTACAAAAGACAAAGTAGCCCCTGGATCTAACAATGCATAAACATCAAGATCAAAGACTCGTAACGTACCAGTGACTACATCAGGAGAATCTTCCTGATCTTGACGAGCCTGAAGAGCATAAAGCCTGTTTTGGTGCTGTCCGCCACCAGTACCAGAAGAGTTACCCTGCGAGTCGGGTGACCTGCTGGTGCTGTGAAGTTGTAGACTGAGCTCTACCATTATTTCCTCCTTGACCTTGTCTTGAAGGACAATCCTTCAATCTATGACCAACTGGCCACACCCAAATCATCATTCCTTACCTGCAAGGCACTCGCCCGGATGGTTCCTACTACATTTGGGCAAGTTGGGTAGGTTTTGGTGCCTGAAACACTACCTTAGACTTAGACCTGACGCCCTACCTTTCTGATCATTACGAAACCGGGGGATGGAACACTAGCTGATGAAGGGGCTGGAGTCAAGACTTCTGCTGAAAATGCGAGCGGTTTCCACCACCCGATTTCTGTTAGGAATACTCTAGTTACCTGTTCTTGCTTTCTTAATCTCCTTAGCCTGTTCCCTAAGCTTATCACCCTCAACCTGTTGAGCATGAGTCATGAGCATAGAGATGTTCATGTCTCCCAACAACATAGATTCCTGCACTCTGTTTTCACTAAGTCTGACACTCCATAGAGAAACTTATTCATCTGAGCCCTGGAATCAGCAACCATGTGAGGAGCATACCTGGAGAGTTGGTTAAACTTGAGCCCATACTCTTGGACAGTCATGTTACCCTGCCTTAAGTTCATAAATTCCTGGGCCCTTGCTTCTCTCAACTCTATGGGGAAAAACCTGTCTAGAAAGGTTTCGCTGAAACATTCCCAAGTAATAGGAGCACATCTGTACCCCTGTTCTCCTTCCACTGAGTATACCAGATATGAGCTACATCCTTAAGTTGGTAAGATGCAACTCAACCCGATCATTCCCAATGACCTGCATCACCTCAAAGATCTTCCTGATCTCATCCGAAGAAATTATGGGGATCTTCACCAGTCTGCGATCCTAAGAACTCTGGTGGATTCATCCTAACAAAGTCACGGACCCTTGCTGCTGCTGATCCACCATTTGCATTCACAGGAGCTTGAACCCGCTGATTGTTCGGTTAGCGACACTCTAAGCCAACATCTGAATGGCATTCCTGAATTCAGCATTTGAGACTTCCTGATCTGGAACTGGAGGAGCTGCGTTTGCGTTCCTGGTATTCGCATTCCTAGCATAAGCTCTACGAGGAGGCATGATCACTGAAATGTAGAACGTCGAGTTAGAATGGAATTAGATCATACCTTACGCACGATAAGAGTAACAAGAAAATGAAGATTTTTCCTAAAGACACTTTGTAGCCTCCCTCTCATTAGATGTGGTGCGCACTACACACCCATGAAAAGGACTCTACCTAGGCGGCTTTTCAGACATCCTAGGACACTTAAACCTAATGCTCTGATACCAAGTTTTCACGCCCCGAGCTACCCTCGAGACGCGGACACGGGACCTAGGACCACAAGTGATCCCAAGCTAACCCTGCTGGATGATCATGAGCATACTAAAGAAAATAAACTGATGCGGAAGCTAAATCATAAATAAATCTGAAAAGATGGGGAATACCCATATACTGTAACTGAATATATCAAATCTGAGAGTTTAATACAAAAGAAATATCAAACTCAAATACTAAGCTGAATCTAACTATGTCTGAAATAAGCCTCTAAACTGACTAGAAATGTTGGGACATGCCCCAACTAGTCTAGCAAAACTGAAACTAAAGACTAAAAGCGATAAAGATAAACATGTCACTAGTCCTCGAAGAATGAGGACTCACCACTGATGCTGCTGAACTGAAGATCGAGAACGATCTAAGCGTGATCTGGATGCTGAGAACCTGAACCTACATCACGAGAAGATGTAGCGCACGTATGCGTCAGTACTTGAAAGGTACTGAGCATGCAGGATAGAGTAAAGCTGAAAGAACATATAACTGAACAAAGCAATAAAGCAATGAAATAATCTGAACATGATATAGATACTGAATACTGAATACTGAGCTAACTGAATGCAATGACCAAATTTATAACATGCTGAGACTGAATACTGACTGTACTGAAATATGGTCAATGCAATAGAGTCTGACTGAACTGTGGGAGCTACTAATAACCGACATAAAACCACATGAGCTAAATGTGGAGTCCGATGTATACGCCCCATCGAGAGGACCCAATATACCCTGCCAGAGGTATAAGGCATGCTGGCGTGATCACTAAACTGATGTTGCCCACAGAGGGGACTTACACCTACGTGGCTCGTAGTTCTGGGACTATATGGGTACGCTGAAACCCTAGTCCAACTCGGTATTATGCTACTCCCAATGATTAAGTGGTTAACATTATGACTGAATTTCTGTAAATACTGGATAGCTCGAAACTGAACATGCAAACTGAGAATGCAACAATTAATCTGATAATGATGCATTCATAAACTGAGGCATGTAAAACTGAATACTGAAATATCTGACCTAGCATGTGTAATTCAAGAACTAAAGAAATACATAGCTAGGGTTCTGAAATTCATGCGATAAACTGAGCAATAACATGATAATCTGATTTGGAACATTTAAATAACTAATTCATGATGATCTGTTGAAATTCTAGAAACCCTAGGTCTGTTCATAATCATGGAATCAAGAATCTGACTGAATTCTAGGGACCTAATGGGCGAAAGGAACCCACTAGTGAAATCCCACATACCTGGTGACGAATTCCACGGAGAAATCTTTCGATTTCGGGGCTGGAACTGATGGAACCTTGCTGCGTTCTTGAACTAGGGTTCTTGACCTTTTTCTCCTCTCTTGCTTCTAATTTTCTAAGTTTGATTAATGATTTGACTTAGGTAAGTTCTAGTTATGTTTCTAGGCTTAAACTGATTAAAACCTCATGATTTAGGGTCTAAACGACGTATCTTAGGGGTTAAACGAAATAGGAAAAGACCAAAAGACCCTGAATTAACTGCTGTCGGAGTGACTGACGGACGGACTGACGGTCCGTCAATCAATCGACGTCCGTCGATTGGGTCCGTAGGTCGAGTCTGCCCGACAGGGCTTCACTAAAACGGGCATAACTTTTTACTCGGAGGTCGGAATTTAGCAAACTCGGTGGGTTGGAAAGATAATTCAATTATCTATCTAACCATAGGTATGGGACACATAATTCGTTTTGTGCTAAAAGTTATGACCATCTGAAGTTGACCCATCAGAATTTTCAGCTAACTGGCTGCTATCCTCATCTACGGTCAGACCTACGGACCGTGGATCGAATGACGGTCCGTGCTGGTCAACCGTAGTTCTGTCAGAGGCTGGGTAAGGGAGTCTCGATCCACGGACACAGACCACGGACCGTGGTCTGATCTACGGACCGGTCTGTCGTGAGTCGAGACTTAGCCAATTTTCTGAGCTGGCTGGGGAGGGGTTGCAGTGGCGAACCACGGACCACCAGCACGGGCCGTGGTCTGACCTACGGTCCGTGGATGGTGACCGTAAGTTGCACCTGCAACTTCTCAAAATCTGATTTTTGTCTGTTTCGAATACGGGTGTTACATTATCTCCCCCTTGGGACCATTCGTCCTCGAATGAAGACTAAACTAGCTGAAATGGAGGGAGAGGGCTGCAATCCCTACCACTAACACTGAGAACTGAATTTCTGACTGAACTGAGTTCCAAGGACATGCAAATACGCTGAAAATGCAAGTACAAACTGAAGGAACATGATTCTAAGACTGAATTTTCGCATGAATGACTGAAAAACTGATGAGGAACTATTACCTCAAGCTGGAATGGAATCGGAAGGAAAGAGGTGAGGATACTTGGACTTCATGGCTGCTTCTGCTTCCCAAGTAGCTCCCTCTACTGACTGACTCCTCACAAAACCTTGACTGAAGCGACTTCTTTATTTCTCAACCTTCTAACCTGACGATCGAGAATCTCAACTGGTACATCCTCATAAGAAAGACTATCTTTCACGGCCACACTCTCTAATGGCACTATGGATGCTGGATCACCCACACACTTCTTCAAAAGAGAAATGTGAAAGACTGGATGCACTGCTGCTAAGTCTGCTGGCAACTCTAACTCATAAGCCACTTTACCAATCCTTTTCAAGATCCGGTAAGGGCCTACATATCTGGGACTGAGCTTCCCTTTCTTGCCAAATCTCATCACCCCTTCATAGGTGACACTTTCAGGAAAACCCAATCATCAACTTGGAACTCTAGTTCCCTTCTTCTCACATCTGCATAAGACTTCTGGCGACTCTGAGCAGTCTTAAGTCTATCTCTAATGAGTTGCACTTTCTCCATAGCATCAAGGACCGAATCTGGTCCTATCAAGGCTGCTTCACCTACTTCAAACCAACCAACTGGAGATCTACATCTACGCCCATACAATGCCTCATAAGGGGCCATCTGAATGCTGGAATGGTAACTATTGTTGTAGGCGAACTCAATAAGAGGAAGGTGATCATCCCAACTACCCTTGAAGTCGATCACACAAGCTCTCAACATGTCCTCTAAGGTCTGAATGGTACGCTCTGCCTGACCATCCGTCTGTGGATGAAATGCTGTGCTAAGATTAACCTGAGTACCAAGACCTTTCTGAAATGACTTCCAGAAATGAGATGTAAACTGAGGACCTCTATCTGAGATGATAGACAAAGGAACTCCATGCAACCTCACAATCTCATTAATGTAAAGCTTGGCGTAATCCTCCGCCGAATCTGTAGTCTTGACCGCCAAAAAGCGAGAAGACTTAGTAACCCTATCAACAATCACCCAAATGGAGTCATGTTGTCTGCGAGTACGAGGTAAACCTGTGATGAAGTCCATGTTGATCACTTCCCACTTCCAAGTAGGAATGTCAATCTCTTGAGTCATACCTCCTGGTTTCTGATGTTCTACCTTGACTTGCTGGCAATTGGGGCACTTAGCCACAAAATCTGCTATATCTCTTTTCATACCATTCCACCAATAGACTTCCCGTAGATCACGGTACATCTTAGTGGCACCTGGATGAATAGAATATCTGGAATTGTGGGCTTCTGCGAGAATATGCTGTCTCAATTCACCCACATCAGGAACACACAATCTACCTTGATAGCGAAGTACACCATCTCCCCCTTGGGAGAAAACCTCCACTCTCTGATTGTGGACTGCACCCTTAAGTTCAAGCAAGATTGGATCACTATCTTGTTTTCCTTAACCTCTACTACCAAAGAAGATTCTGCCCCATTCTGAACCGTTACACCACCATCTGATATGCTCATAAGACGAACTCCTAGGCGAGCAAGTCTGTGAACATCCTTTGCTAGCTCTTTCTTTCTTCCTCAACATGTGCTACACTACCCATAGATAGTCTGCTAAGGGCATCTGCTACTACATTTGCCTTACCAGGATGGTAATGCACACTCATATCATAATCTTTGAGGAACTCAGCCATCTTCTCTGGCGAAGATTCAACTCTTTCTGGTGAATACATACTGGAGGCTCTTATGGTCTGTGAACACATCTACATGAACACCATACAAGTAGTGTCTCCAAATCTTAAGTGCAAACACCACTGCTGCTAGCTCGAGGTCATGAGTTGGATAATTCTTCTCATGTACCTTAAGTGTCTAGAAGCATAAGCTATAACCTTACCTCGCTGCATCAACACACAACCTAGGCCGACTCTGGATGCATCACAATAGATCACATAACCATCTGAACCCTCTGGTAGAGTCAAGACAGGAGCTGTAGTCAACCTAGTTTTCAATTCTGCAAAGCTTTTCTCACAATCATCTGACCATTGGAACTTAACCTTTTTCTGAGTTAACTTAGTCAATGGAGAGGCTATGGATGAAAATCCTTCCACAAACCTTCTGTAATAACCTGCTAGACCCAAGAAACTTCTGATATCTGTAGCAGAGGTAGGTCTGGGCCATTGTTTCACTGCTTCTATCTTCTGGGAATCTACTCGAATTCCTTCACTAGACACAATATGCCCAAGGAAGGCAACTGATTGTAACCAAAACTCACACTTACTAAATTTTGCAAATAACTGGCGATCTTTGAGAGTTTGCAGAACAACTCTCAAATGACTCGCATGTTCTTCCTCATTCCTAGAGTAAATGAGGATATCATCAATAAAGACGATAACGAACAAGTCCAAGTACTGCTTGAACACTCTGTTCATCAAATCCATGAAAGCTGCAGGAGCATTGGTTAGTCCAAATGACATAACTACAAATTCGTAATGACCATACCGAGTTCTGAAGCTGTCTTCGGAATGTCACTATCTCTGACTCTAAGCTGATGATAACCTGATCTGAGGTCTATCTTTGAGAAATGACTAGCACCCTGAAGTTGGTCAAACAAGTCATCAATCCTGGGGATAGGATACTTATTCTTGATTGTGACTTTGTTCAACTGCCTATAGTCAATACACATTCTGAGAGAACCATCTTTCTTCTTCACGAACAACACTGGTGCACCCCATGGGAAATACTGGGTCTGATGAAGCCCTTATCTAGAAGGTCTTTCAACTGCTCTTTCAATTCCTTAAGCTCAGCTGGAGCCATTCTGTAAGGAGGGATAGAGATAGGCTGGGTATCTGGAAGGAGATCAATTCCAAAGTCTATTTCCCTTTCGGGAGGAACTCCAGGAAGATCTTCTGGGAACACTTCTGGAAACTCACTGACTACAGGAACTGACTCAAGAGTTGGGGTTTCGGAACTAGAATCCTTAACCCGAACTAGATGATAGAGATAACCCTTAGAGATCATCTTTCTGGCCTTAAGGTAAGAAATGAATCGACCCATAGGCGCTAAGCTACTACCCTTCCATTCTAGGATTGGTTCGTCTGGAAACTGAAAACGAACAATCCTAGTTCTACAATCGACTGAGGCATAACATGAATGTAACCAATCCATGCCTAGAATGACATCGAAGTCTACCATTTCTAACTCTACAAGATCTGCTGAGGTGACTTTCTGAGAGACTGTGACAGGGCAATTTCTGTATACCCGTCTAGCTATAACTGGGTCACCGACTGGAGTAGAGACTGAGAAGGGTTCTGAAAGAGTTTCTGGACTAACACTGAATTGGACTGCTATGTAAGGAGTTACAAAAGACAAAGTAGCCCCTGGATCTAACAATGCATAAACATCAAGATCAAAGACTCGTAACGTACCAGTGACTACATCAGGAGAATCTTCCTGATCTTGACGAGCCTGAAGAGCATAAAGCCTGTTTTGGCGCTGTCCGCCACCAGTACCAGAAGAGTTACCCTGCTGAGTCGGGCGACCTGCTGGTGCTGCTGAAGTTGTAGACTGAGCTCTACCATTATTTCCTCCTTGACCTTGTCTTGAAGGACAATCCTTCAATCTATGACCAGACTGGCCACACCCAAAGCATCCTTCCTTACCTGCAAAGCACTCGCCCGGATGGTTCCTACTACATTTCGGGCAAGTTGGGTAGGTTTTGGTGCCTGAAACACTACCTTGAGACTTAGAGCCTGACGCCCTACCTTTCTGATCATTACGGAACCTGGGGGATGGAACACTAGCTGATGAAGGGGCTGGAGTCGAAGACTTCTGCTGAAAATGCGAGCGGTTTCCACCACCCGATTTCTGTTGGGAATACTCATAGTTACCTGTTCTTGCTTTCTTAGTCTCCTTAGCCTGTTCCCTAAGCTTATCACCCTCAACCTGCTGAGCATGAGTCATGAGCCTAGAGATGTTCATGTCTCCCAACAACATAGCATTCCTGCACTCTGTTTTCACTAAGTCTGACACTCCATAGAGAAACTTATTCATCTGAGCCCTGGAATCAGCAACCATGTGAGGAGCATACCTGGAGAGTTGGTTAAACTTGAGCCCATACTCTTGGACAGTCATGTTACCCTGCCTTAAGTTCATAAATTCCTGGGCCCTTGCTTCTCTCAACTCTATGGGGAAAAACCTATCTAGAAAGGTTTCGCTGAAACATCCCAAGTAATAGGAGCAGCATCTGTACCCCTGTTCTCCTTCCACTGAGTATACCAGATATGAGCTACATCCTTAAGTTGGTAAGATGCTAACTCAACCCGATCATTCCCAGTGACCTGCATCACCTCAAAGATCTTCTTGATCTCATCCAAGAAATTCTGGGGATCTTCACCAGTCTGCGATCCTAAGAACTCTGGAGGATTCATCCTAACAAAGTCACGGACCCTTGCTGCTGTTGATCCACCATTTGCATTCACAGGAGCTTGAACCCGCTGATTGTTCTGGTTAGCGACACTCTGAGCCAACATCTGAATGGCATTCCTGAATTCAGCATTTGAGACTTCCTGATCTGGAACTGGAGGAGCTGCATTTGCGTTCCTGGATTCGCATTCCTAGCATAAGCTCTACGAGGAGGCATGATCACTGAAACGTAGAACGTCGAGTTAGAATGGAATTAGATCATACCTTACGCACGATAAAAGTAACAAGAAAATGAAGATTTTTCCTAAAGACACTTTGTAGCCTCCCTCTCATTAGATGTGGTGCGCACTACACACCCATGAAAAGGACTCTACCTAGTGCGGCTTTTCAGACATCCTAGGACACTTAAACCTAATGCTCTGATACCAAGTTTGTCACACCCCGAGCTAACCCCGAGACGCGGACACGGGACCTAGGACCACAAGTTATCCCAAGCTAACCCTGCTGGCATGATCATGAGCATACTAAAGAAAATAAACTGATGCGGAAGCTAATCATAAATAAATCTGAAAAATGGGGAATACCCATATACTTAACTGAATATATCAAATCTGAGAGTTTAATACAAAAGAATATCAAACTCAAATACTAAGCTGAATCTAACTATGTCTGAAATAAGCCTCTAAACTGACTAGAAATGTTGGGACATGCCCAACTAGGTCTAGCAAAACTGAAACTAAAGACTAAAAGCGATAAAGATAAACATGTCACTAGTCCTCGAAGAATGAGGACTCACCACTGATGCTGCTGAACTGAAGATCGAGAACCGATCTAAGCGTGATCTGGATGCTGAGAACCTGAACCTACATCACGAGAAGATGTAGCGCACGTATGCGTCAGTACTTGAAAGGTACTAAGCATGCAAGATAGAGTAAAGCTGAAAAACATATAACTGAACAAAGCAATAAAGCAATGAAATCATCTGACATGATATAGATACTGAAATACTGAATACTGAGCTAACTGATGCAATGACCAAATTTATAACATGCTGAGACTGAATACTGACTGTACTGAAATATGGTCAATGCAATAGAGTCTGACTGAACTGTGGGAGCTACTAATAACCAACATAAAACCACATGAGCTAAATGTGGAGTCCGATGTATACGCCCCATCGAGAGGACCCAATATACCCTGCCAGAGGTATAGAGGCATGCTGGCGTGATCACTAAACTGATGTTGCCCACAGAGGGACTTACACCTACGTGGCTCGTAGTTCTGGGACTATATGGGTACGCTGAAACCCTAGTCCAACTCGGTATTATGCTACTGCCAATGAATTAAGTGGTTAACTAGTTATGACTGAATTTCTATAAATATTAGATAGCTCGAAACTGAACATGCAAACTGAGAATGCAACAATTAATCTGATAATGATGCATTCATAAACTGAGGCATGTAAAACTGAATACTAAAATATCTAACCTAGCATGTGTAATTCAAGAACTAAAGAAATACATAGCTAGGGTTCTGAAATTCATGCGATAAACTGAGCAATAACATATGATAATCTGATTTGGAACATTTAAATAACTAATTCATGAATATCTGTTGAAATTCTAGGGACCTAATGGGCGAAAGGAACCCACTAGTGAAATCCCACATACCTGGTGATGAATTCCACGGAGAAATCTTTCAATTTCGGGGCTGGAACTGAAGAAACCTCGCTGCGTTCTTGAACTAGGTTTCTTGACTTCTTTCTTCACTCTTGATTCTAATTTTCTAAGTTTTGATTAAATGTTTTACTTAGGTAAGTTCTAGTTATGTTTCTAGGCTTAAACTGATTAAAACCTCATGATTTAGGGTCTAAACGACGTATCTTAGGGGTTAAACGAAATAGGAAAAGACCAAAAGACCCTTGAATTAGCTGCTATAGGAGTGACTGACGGACATGACTGACGGTCGGTCAATCAATCGACGGTCCATCGATTGGGTCCGTAGGTCGAGTCTGCCCGACAGAGCTTCACTAAAACGGGGATAACTTTTTACTCAGATGTCAAAATTTAGCAAACTCGATGGCGTTGGAAAGATAATTCAATTATCTATATAACCATAGGTAATAGGACCATCTGAAGTTGACCAATCAACAAATTTCAGCTAACTGGTTGCTGACCCTTATCTACGGTCAGACCTACGGACCGTGGATCGAATGACGGTCTGTGCTGGTCAACCGTAGTTTGTGTCAGAGGCTGGGTAAGGGAAGTCTCGATGCACGGACAGAGACCACGAACCGTGGTCTGATCTACGGACCGTGGGTCTATCCGTGGGTCGAGACTTAGCCAATTTTTTCTGAGCTGGCTGGGGAGGGGTTGCAGTGGCGAACCACGACCACCAACACGGGCCGTGGTCTAACCTACGGTCCGTGGATGGTGACCGTAAGTTGCACCTGTAACTTCTCAAAATCTGCATTTTTTTTGGTCCGTTTCGGATACCGGGTGTTACACATAGGTAATTGTCACTTGTCCACTCGATGCTAAGCATAAATCCCATGGAATATTGATTTGTCTTAACATTTCTTAACATTCATGAGACATGGGTAATCACCATTTATCTTATTATTGGAGTTCACGGGTAATCCCCGGCCGCTTGCCTCATTATCCATGGAAGGGCAATCAAGTAACCAATCCAAGCTAAGTTACATTAGAATAGCTCCTTAAGTCTTTAATTATTTTAGGTGAGAAGACCTTTCAACCTTATAAATAATTTATGTGAGAAAACTCCTTTCACAGTCATCCTTTCATGTGTATGTTAGAAATCCTTTCACAACAACAACAACATGGGTGCTTGAATTTCAAGGGAAATCTTTAAAAAATTTCATCAATTCCATAAGAACATGCATGTCTTTAAAAACTCATCTCTCATGTTTCAAAAACTTCATCTTATGAAAAATTCTAGAAATATATTGATTTCACATGGGTTCAAGGGGATTCAAATTTGAAATATGCAATTTCTCCAATTAATGTATAAAAAGACATAAATTAGTCAATAATACCATAATTGAAAAGAACCCATGAGATTGAGTAAAAATGTTAACTTCCATTGGAGATTCTACCTTGAGAAAATAGGAGAATTTAGGAACCCTATGGAGGAAAGGACTCCATAGGTGAATATTATCATACCTTAATGCGAATTGCTTATAATCAATGGTGAAATTGGAGACTGTACTTGAAAACCTAATATTCTTCTTCAAGATTCTAGAGAGAAATAATTGAGAGGATGAACTCGTTCTTCTTTTTAAGAATTTGAGAGAATGAATTGAATTAAGAGATTTTGGGGGTAAAATTTTTATATAGGGCCTCTAATTGAAGGTAAAATGACATAGTATTGCATTAGAATGATTAGAAAAAAATCTAAAAGACCTTCAGTCTGTTGGTCAGACCACAGACCATCCTGGTCGATCGTTGGTGGGTTCATAAACAACCAATCTTGGACCCCTCGATCGATGACACCCATGCACGGTCCATGGGTCTACCTACGGGTCGTAGACTCAACTGCAATAAAATAAAAAAAGAAAATGACAAGAAAAACAAAACAGGACATAAAATATCTCAAAACAGCGAAAGAAAGTTATGAAGCTATTGGATAATATAATTAAAGAGAAGATACAAGTTTCTACTGCAAAAAAGCCTATCAGAAACAACTTCATGGCTGGGAAGCGTCTTCTACAAGAACTTTTATTTCATCAATAATAGATATTTTGATATGATGATGACTAATGCTAACTAAAATTAAATGTTTATCAATGGAGATGATCATATTGTTCCATATTTACCACTACATGTGTGCAAGTAAAATATTAGGCAACATGTCAGCATTCTTGCATCCAAAATGATCAAGTTAACCTTATCTGAGCTTGCCTTAATAACCAAGGCTTCATTTATTTACTTAAAAGTAGGGGGAAGATGTACTATATAATTATCACCCTTGGAAAGAAAAGCAATAAAAATAAATTTCACTAATATTAATCATCGACGTGACTCAATTCCAATAGAACAACAAACCAAAAAGAAAATAAGTTTCACTAGAACACCAAACCAAAAAGAAAATAAGTTTCACTGAATTGACAACGATAAAATAAATTATTAATCAATTCATCATCTTATCTATGTTTGTTGGATTGTTTTCTCTTAAGTGATTAATGATTTTTTGGAGTAAAGAGAAAACGATTTAAGTAAACATTGATGAGATGAAATGAAGGGGTGTATATGTGGATGTGATTTGAGTACCAAATAAATTTCTTGAGGTAATCGGAAATGGTTGTTTTCCAGAAAGGTCCCATGGCACCAATGTCTTTAACTACAATGATTAGCTATTTTTTTCAACATGTGTGCTTTACAAAAGATTCTGTAGATTTATTGTTGTTCGCTGCCTATGATTCTTTTATTAAATAGTATAACAGTTCAGGGATATGGTTGAAACCGATAATGAATATGTAAACATCAAAATTTTGTTCTATTTATGATGGGCCTCTACAAGACTAGCCCAATCCATGTTCTTCAAACCCAGAGATCTGTTAGAGGTTTTGGAGGCTACTCCACCTTGAACCCTCTTTTTATAGGTGTGGGCTAGGGTTTAGGGTGGAGTAGTCTCTAACAACCTCTAACGGACCTCTCGGTTTGAAGAACATGGATTCAACTAGTCATGTAGAGGCACATCTTAAATCGAACAAATTTTTGATGTCTACATATACAATTTCAGTTTAAACCCTATCCATGAACTTGTATACTACCTAATAAATAAAATCATAGGTAGCAAACAACCATCAATCTGTATAATCTTTAGCAAAATACACATTATGAAAAATAGCTAATCGTTATTGTAGAAGGCACTAGTGCCATGGTACCTTTCTGGAGAATAATAATTTTCGATTAGCTTGAGAAAATGATTCAGTACTCAGTCACATCCACATACACCCCCTCCTTTCATCTGATCTATGTTACTTGGATTGTTTTCTCCTAACTAATTAATAAATTAATTTGAAACATAAAAAAATCATTAATCAGTCAATAGAAAACCATCCAAGCAAACATAGATCAGAGGAAATGATTTGATTTGTCATTTATATTATTGCTATCAATGTACGAAAGATTATTTCCTTTTTGTCTTGATGTTCTATCGAAATTTAGTCATGTTGATGATTAATATTAGTGGAATTCATTTTTATTTCACTCCTTTTTCAAGGATAATTATTAGATGGAATATGATCCCCCAACTTTTAAGTAAATAAATGAAGCCTTGATGAGTCCACAATTTGAACTCATTTAGGGCTTTATTTTAATAGATTTACTGTCCTCACATGCATATTTTGTGCCAATAATTGATGTAAATCCTTGATTTCCGGTATTTGGATTGACGAACAAAGCATGGACACTAATGAGCAAAAAGGAAGAAGGCAGTTGAAAGAACGAAGAAAAGAAAGCCTGAGGATCGCCTAACCCATTGGGCGAGTCGCCAAATGTCCATGGCCTTGCCTAAAGTTTCAACGTGCCAAGCCTTGAAGGGAAAAATCTAGTCGGCGATAGAAAGGAGTAGTCGGAGAATCACCGAACGGTTTCGCGATGCTGTACTATATGACCCAAAGTTACAGAGCTTGAAGATGATGAAGGCCAAAGCAAAAAGGCGATAGAATTGACCAAAGGGCGGATCGTTGAGTGGATTGACGATCCCGACTTATTAGCGAATGGTCTTTCGCAACACATTTTTGGTGACTATAAATACATGTTTGAATTTTTAGTTTGGTATAAGATTTTTGTCTAAATTGCATTATTGTTTAGTTTTTAAGTTAGAGAGCTTAGAACTGAGTTTTGGAGATAATATTTCCTTAGCTTTGAAGAATTGAAGATTTTCATTTTTGAGAAATTGGAAGTGGGTGTTGAAGATCCTTCATCTTAGACCTTTGTAAGGACGAAATTAATCTTACCTAGTTGATGGAAACACAATTTGGTAACGATTTTTATCTTTTTATGATGTCTCGCTAAAACCCTAATTCTTAGAGTGTGATTATGGGTTCATTTAACTGCTCGATATTGTAATTGATAGTGTAAATGTTGTTTAAAAGTGATTTCATTAAGTAATTGTGGCTTAATCTAAAGGGTTGTAGTTGCAAATGCAACTCTACCTTCATGTGATTGACTTGCTCGAGAGAGAGGTTTTAAAACCAACATTACTGGTTTGATGGTCTGTCGGTATTGGGTTGTCACGGGTTCAGCTTGAGAGAGTGAATCCTAAACCCTTTTCCACTTATTCAACTCGAGAGAGTGAATGGACTAAACCGTAGTTTCTTCTTAATTGTTGCTTATTGGTGTTCGAGAGAAACCAATTTGATCTGAAGTAAAATGTTCGAGATAAAGTTTATCCCCACTAAAGTCTATCTTATTCACTGATTTACATTTATTCACTATTAATTACAATCACCCATTTGTCTACCTTAGCCCAAAATCCAATCACATCCCAAGAACCTGTCTTTATACTTGCTATTTTCGTGTTATTTGTTGTTGTAGTTGATAATTACAATCAAAACCCCCTATTATTTGACACTTGTGTCACCCCAAACTTGAACCATGCTTTTATTCGTAAATGTTTAGACCTATGATTGACTTGAACATATTCATGATTTTCTATTAAATCTCAAATACGTACCACTCCCTGTGAGATTCTACCCCAACTCACTTAGTTAGGTTATATTACTGACTAACGATCTTTGGCACTTAGTATTGGATGAAGTGTCCTCATACGTGAAATCAAGCCTCATGTATGAAGGAAAGCCTGAATAAGGTTAATCTCACCATTTTAGATGCAAGGATGCTGACTTCTTGACTAATATTTTGCTTGAATTGTGAATTATGTTTTGAGAAGCATGAAATCATGTAGATTGTAGTGAGTCAAATTGCACACATGTAGTGGTAAAGATGGCAAAGTCTAATCTTCTCCATAAGGAAACATATAATTTCAGTTAGCATTAGTCAACATCATATGAAGATGTCTATAAATTGATTAAATAAATTGTGCTTGTAGAAGAGGCTACCCAGCCATAAAGTAGTTTTGGATGGACTTTTTAAAGTAGAAACTTGTATTTTCTCTTTATTTTCCTTTGTTGGGTTGAAGGGTGTCAGGAGAAGATAACTATATTCAAATGCAAAACCGTGTTTACGATTCTTTAATGGTTATCTCAATTATTGTCCCTTTAGTTATTGTTCATGAGAAATGTCCCGGTCTACCTATTCCTCGAAAGAAGTTCAAAATAACATAATAACATTCCTTTGAAAACAAAAAAATGAATCTATTCGAGGGGGAGATGAGAGATATTTTGTTCCACCATAGAAAATTATTTAATTCTTGTCTTTTGAAAAAATTCCAGGACATGCCTGAACAATCATTTATAGGATTTGATGATTCCTAACATCGGATTCATCTCTGTATAGGTGAAATGCTTTACAATGTTTTATTTTCACTTGTTGGGACGCGATAAATTTATGGAGACTTCAATTTTTTGACATGCCATCTTGCTGAATTTAACACCACAAGAAAATATATAAGCTTTAAGAAGTATTCATTTCTGACCTTAAATCTGAAAGTTAAAATTAAAGCTATTTTGGAGTGTCAAATACATTTCCAAAATTTCTCTATTTAGATGAAGAAGATTGAATGCCTTAACACGTTTCCTAGCTTAAATGAGATTTTTTTTATATGTTCTGGATACCATGATTCGGTTAATTTATCGTGAAGATTGTTTTCTATCTAACCCTTGAATACAAGTGTGGCATACATATCTCATGAGCGATATATTCTTCTCCCCTCTCTGAGAAATTATGGTGAATAGATAACTTGTTCTTTTCCCCTCAGTTGAAATTCTTGTAGACCTGAAAGATATAATAAGGCATGTTATGTTACCTTCTATAACTGTTATACTTTACTTATAGTATCCAATAGCTTTATAACTTTCTTTCCTTCTGTTGAGATGATTTATGTCCTGTTTGGTTATTTTTTTCATTCTCTTTTTGTTTTGCAATTATTCTTGTAAGGGGTGACCTAAAGTTCTTAAAACTCACATATGTTTTACTCTCATCAGCTACCGAGCAAATAATTATTGTCCGTTAGGGTTCATCTATTTCATTATAGTGATTTTACCTATTGGGGTCAGTTGATTAGCTTTCGCTTGATTGACTGCTTAATATGTTGTTGGTTTTGGGTTCTTCAAAGTTGTTGTTTGCTTTTGTTCTTAAAGCTCACGTATGTTTTACTCTCTAGAACATTCTTATTGCTGGAGTATTGGTGTTGTTGATAATTTCATAGTCTTATCCCGTTGAGAGAATAAGATTTTCCAAAATACTGTTATGATGATTGTACACTAAATTGACAATTTTGCGACATCAACAATCGTGGTGCTTCTTTACTGTTCAAAGATTTTCTTCTCCTAGATCTTTTCATTTAAAAATTGTTTTCCCCAAATTGTATGGTTGTTTTAGTTCCTTCATATCCTACTTCTATAACTTAAGAAAGAAAGCCAAGAGTGTTGTCTTCCATCCAGCCACACACCTGAAAAAAAACTTAGGTTTCCAAGTGTTAAATATTTCTTCTTACTACTCCGATAGCCTTTTCTGTGTTATTTAAATCTTAATTTGATTTTGTGAAACTATATGTTAATTTAAAATGTCAATTTATGTTGTGTTTGATTTATAGGCTTTTGTAAAAATTTTGGGTCCTCCACCAAAGCTAATTTAGTAGAATAGGCTTGTAAATTCATATGTTTAATCTTCTAAACCTTTTTTCGTCTTTATTATTCCATGAAGGTGATTGTAATGTCCAAGAATTGTATACTTGAATAGGGAGAAATGATAATCTATTAGCATCAGTTGAAGGCAATAATTAACTTCTTGTGTTTTAAGCTAATTTTACTTTTCTAAATTCCAGAACCACTCTGTTGGCGATGTAGAGTTGTCGTTGGTGATGTTTAATGTGCATGATTCCTATAGTCGTTTATATCAATTTTTTTCTTAATTACCTTTTTTGGCTGACCCCATTGTAACTTTAGTATGAACAGTAGTTGTGTCATTCACTTAGAAAAACCATCTTAAGACCCTGTCTCAATCTCCACCAGAAAAAGGAACAAACATGTTGAACTAAATAATTTTTTACAAATCATTATGGGCATTTTATGGATTATTTTTTAAAGTTGGCATCACTCTGACCACCATTATTAGAACAATTTCCAATTTTTTAACCTCGTGTGCTCCATGTTTAGAGAAATATTTCAGTATATGATTTTGCATATGTTAAATATTTATTGCAACAGAAGAATTTGTTTACTTTATGTTATTCATATGAGCCGTGAAGTAGACAAAGAGTCTAGTAGTAAGGCTTATAGATTATGGCTTATAAAACTTTGACGTGAGTAATGGGTCCTAATTTAAGGTTTTGAGGCTTCTTTCACCTCTCCATGCTTAAGAACAAACAATTTTTTCTTTTTTCTTTCTAGTGGACATTTAATTTTTTTCCATCTGACGTTTTACCATCTCTTACACCACTTGCATGATACAAAGAAGTGGCTGGACAAGAGACATGTATTTTTATTCTAGTGGCAATCAACTCTACCTTTCTCAGGTGGTGGTTTCAATGATGTTGCAGCTTCAGATGACCTTTCTTTAGCATTGATTGTGTGTATGTTTTACTGTTTAAGATATTTTGAAATTGGGCATTTCTAGTTTTGTTTCACTTTGTATTATTTACACATCTCTTACTGTTTTATTTTCTATTATATGATTTCCTCTTTGTGGTTTCTTTTGAGTTATGTGAGGTCCATATGATTATCAATTATATTTTTTGTACTATTATTCACCAATCTAGCTAAGTTGGGATTGAAGTGTAGTAGTTGTTTCTCTTTACTATGTTACTGTTGTTAGTATAGTGAGGATAAGTTTAAGTTTTCCCTAAAACTTTGTAGATGTGTAGACAATTAGCCAGTAAATTATTGCTTATTTTTACAGCTTTCTGTTTATTTGAATACCATATTGATCATAAGATATTTTATATAGAGTGAAATCGGCAGAAAAGTAATTTTGCCTATGCTTGTGAACTACCAACATAAGCTGAAGAAGGGCACTTCCCTTCTCATTACCTAGATTCAATTGTTGTTGGTCGATTTATTTGATGTTTATTCAAACCAGATTCTTTTCCTTTTCCAGTTCATAAAATGGTTTGACGTGTGCTTTATATGGTAACAATAAGTTATACTCATTTATGACACATTGTAGATATAGTTTGATATGTGCATTGATTAGGATTAGAAAGTTAATTTACGTTGCAAAAAGAAGACGAGATTAGTATGTTCGAATGGGTTAACATATTTGACTCTATTTGAAGTACGTTGAAGTAGTACTAAGAGGATCTAAAAGAGTGTACATATATCGCTCAACAATAATCATGTCATAATTAAGTATTATTATGGGTGAAAAAAATACCTTTCTTCTCTATTTCTCATTGAGGATAAAACTATTACGTATACAAGAGGTTCCTAAGGAGCCAAGTTTCCAAACATTACTAAAATACACAAAGAGAAAGGATACATGGCTATATAATACTTCTAGTTATCTATCCTAGTTAGACTCAAAGTACATTTATCCTTTACATGACCCCTCCAGTTGAGCAGGATGTTGGAACAATACTTGCTTCTCAGCATCTGGTAGCGTGCTTTGGTTAGAGCTTTAGTGAGGACATACACTATTTGATCATGAAGCTGATATACTTAACTATAAGAGCCTTGTCTCGGACCTTCTCACAGAAAAAATAAAAATCTATTTACATGTGCTTTGTGCACGACTGGATTTGCAGTCAAATAGGTGGCACTAAGGTTGTAACAACAAAGAATAGGTGCGGGCAAAGGAAGAAGGCAACCAATCTCTTCAAGTACTATTTCAAGCCACGGGAGTTTAGAGTTAGCGCTGGAAGGTGCTTTATACTTTGAGTTAGTACTCGAGCGAGACACATCCTTTTTTTTTCTAGATGCCCAAAAAAATAAAATGAGAACCAAGGTAGATGGAAAAATAAATAGTGGATTTGCGATCATCAAGGGAATTACCCTATTCAACATCACTATAACCATGTAAAAGAAGTGAGGATTTTTAGGTAAAGAAAAGACCATGTGAGGGAGTGGCTTTGATATATCAAAGTATTCATTTCACTTCCATGCAGTGAGAATCCAATGGTAAATGCATGAACTATGATACTTTTTTACCTGAGTAGACGATGTTAATTAGGCCTTGTATATATTAAATAATGTAGAGCACCGACAATACTTCAAAACAAGGTCTTATCATGAAAGGGTTGAACATCGGAGGAGGATTATCTGCTTGAAGATGAAGCTGGAGTAGCCACCAAGCTGGAAGACTCCATTTGACCATGTTTAAGTAAGTTAGAGACGTACTACTGCTGGCACAAATGCAAGCTGCGGGGTGTTCATGTTGCTTCAATGCCCAAAAAATATGAAAGTTTTCCCAAATCTTTGACTGCAGGTTGTGATTGCAATTTACAGTCAAAGATCTAGGAAAACATTCATATTTATTGGGCATTGAAGCAAGGTGGACTCCACGCAGCTTGCATTTGTTCAAATAGTAGTACACGTATGACTTACTTAAACGTAGTAAAATTGATTCATGTAACTCGGTGGCTACTCCAGCTTTATCTTGAATCCGATTATCCTCCCTGATAGTCAACCCTTTTATGATCAGACCTTGTTTCAAAGTATTGTCTGTGCTCTACATTATTTAACATTTACTAGCCATGAAATTTCCTACTCAGTTAACCAAGTATCACAGTTCATGCATTTACCATTGGATTCTTCCTCTATGGCAGTGAAATAAATAGTTCGATATATCAAAGCCGCACCCACACATGGTCTTTTCATTACCCGACAATCCTCATTAGTTTTACATGGTTATAGTGATGTTTATTGAGGTGGTTCCCTAGATAATCGCATATCCACTGCTGGTTTTGCCATCTATATTGGTTCTCATTTGATTTCTTGGGCATCTATAAAGAAAAAGGTTGTGTCTCGCTCTAGTACTGAATCAGAGTATAGAGCACTTGCATGTGTAACCTCTGAAATCACATGGCTGGAAATGGTCCTTAAAGAGATTGGCTTCCATCTTGCTTTGCCCACACCTATTCTTTGGTGTGGCAACCTTAGTGCGATTTTTTTGACAACAAATCCAATCTTCCACTCACGCACAAAGCACATGGAAATATATTATCATTTTGTCTGTGAAAAGTTCCGAGACAAGGGTCTTACAGTTAAGTATATCAGCTCTCATAATCAAATAGCTAATTTCCTCACTAAATCTCTGCCCAAAGCACACTATCAAATGATGAGAAGCAAGTTGACACTGTTCCCTCATCCATCTCAACATGAGGGGGCATTAAAGGATTAGTGTACTTTGACTCTAACTAGGATAGATAAATAGAAGTATTATATATCTATGTATCCTTTCTCTTTGTGTATTCTAGTAATGTTAGAAGACTTTGCTCCTCAGAAATATCTTGTATAAGTATTGGTTTTATCTTCACTGAGAAATAGAGAAGAATTTTTTTTTTCATGCATAACAATACTAAATTATGACATGTTTATTGTTGAGCGACATATGTACACTCTTTTACATCTTCTAAGTCCTACTTCTATGTACTTCAAACAAAGTCAAATATATTAGCCCATTCAAACTTAGTAATCTCGTCTTCTTTTTGCAAGGTAAAGTAATTTTCTAATCCTAGTCAATGCACATGTCAAGCTATATCTACAATATATCATAAATGAGTATAACTTATTTTTACCATATAAAGCACAAGTCAAACCATAATATGAACTGGGAATGGAAAAGAAATATTGTTTGAATAAATATGATATAAACCAATGAAAACCAGTTGAATCTAGGTAATGAGAAGGGAAGTGCCCTTCTTCAATTTTTGGTGGTAGTTCACAAGAATAAGGCATAAATACTTTTATGCTGATTTCACTCCTATATAAAACATCATATGGTGAATACGACATTCAAATAAAAAGAAAGCAGTAAAAACAAGCAATAATTTACTAGATAATTGTCTACACATCTACAATGTTTTAGGTTAAACTTAAACTTATCCTCACTATTCTGAACAACAGTAGCATAGTAAAGAGCAACAACTACTACACCTGAATCCCAAGTAAGCTAGACTGGTGAATAATAGTACAAAATATTCAAAAAATATAATTGATAATTATATGTGTTATACCCCATTTTAACTCGAGGTTCAAACGGTGTATAACATATTGGTGAATCTTAATTCTATTTTAAAGAGTCATCACCTAATTATGTTAAGGGTGAATTATGACACTTATTTTGCTAATGTTAGGCTAAATTAACTCTATATTAAGGTATACTTAACCTTATGTAATTCTAGATAAGGGTTCTAATTTATCCTAAATGGAAGGGGTAAGGTATCCTTTAAGATCCGTTAAAAGCAGTTAACCTGCCAAGCATAAGTTAGTTAATTAAAAAGAAAAATGAGTGCTAAAGAATTTGAAAAATTCGTAAGTCAGAAAATATTTTAACATTTGAAAACTCTTTGTATTTGGAATAAATTGACTTGTGCTTAATAAATAAATAAAGGTCATTTGCTTCAACGAAATCTAATTGCCGCATGGAGTTGAGTATATTTTGAAAACCTTTTGAAAAAGAAAACTTGAAGTTAAGCACTTGTTGGCTCCTCGTTGAAATTTATTTTTTTGAAATAAAAGTTATATTTTACATAAGATAAGAAAATCATTAGTAACTACAACTAAAATAAAGGTTTCCAAACCCAATCAACTATGTCATGTTAACTATTATGAAACAAAAATTAACATATAAGCAAGTTAAAACAAATAAATACTAAATAATAATAATGATAAAGCAGCCATATAAGCGACCTTAAATGAGTTTTGCTTGCTTCTGTTGCTTTTAGGGTAGTCTAGGATGTAGTACAGACTCCATATGCATGTATTCCGATGTCGAGTCCATGAGACTCTGATTTTGCTAGAGTCTTGAATCAAGACTCCATTTTTGCTCTCACAGTTCATGCAAATTAAAGAGGGTAAAGATATTAGGAAGATAATCAACTTTAAATAATGGTAAACGAAAATAGATGAAGCTAAATAAAGTCACACCACAAAATATGCAAGCAATGGAGACTTTTGAACCAAACTAGAGATAGCCAAGCTTGAAGCAACCCTATATGCCTTTTAGGCACAAAATTAATTCTCAACTTTAACATGTTTAAATTATGAAAGAATTTACTTTATGAACCATGATCACTTCATATTGATTTTTACATAGATCATACTAAATATTCAGCGATAAAAAAAATAACTCATACTCTACTAACTAACAGAGATTAAGGGTGTGTTTGGTATGGAGGAAAATGTTTTCCTATTTTCTTTTGTTTGGTTGCAACAAAATGTTGGGAAAACATTTTCCTAAACAACTTATTTTCCTAAAATCAGTGGAAAACGACTTCTGTAACAAGTCTGCGGAAATCATTTCCCGGAAAAGAAGTCGACACGCAACGCAAGTGAATTTCACCCCAGCCTACGCCCTTGCCCACCCTCAAACATAGTGAAGGAGTGCTGTTTCTCCATTATATCTCCAGCTTGTTCCTCTCCAAATTTAGGGTTTCCATTGTTTTTCTTCTCATTCATATTCCTGTAAGAATTTTGAAGGTATGCTTTCAATAATTCTTCAAAATATTCATCTTTCACTTGCTTTTCTACTGAAATACTTGCTCATGTGTTTGAATTTGACTTTACTTGGTGAATTTATGCATTGGATTCGATATTTTTTGGTAAATCTATGAATTGTGGCCTTTTGCTTTCGATAAGGATGACCAAGCATGTGTTTCATTGTACTATGCATAGTTGAAATATGTGTGTGGTGTACAGAGATGAGCAACTGTGCACAATAATGTGAAAAACTTCAAGTCTCAACTGTATAGTGTTAGCTAGAAGCATGTACTAATGTATGGCACGCTGTTTTCAAGTTATTTTTTGATTAAAATGATAGTTCGATACATAAAATATATTCATCGTAAAATTAGAGATCTTATTCTAAAGGATTATTTGATAGTGTGTGTAAAAATTATAGAAAAATATCAAGATCTAGTGGGGAGGGGTTGGGGGTGAAAGAGCATAGAAAATTATTTTCCTAAAAAAATTCCTTACTCACCAACCAAACACTAGAAATTGTTTTCTACTCACTAACCAAACATAAGAAAACAAGTTAAAAATCAACTTGTTTTCCAAGAAAATATTTTCCAGGAAAACATTTTCCTTCATACCAAACACACCCTAAGAGAAGCCTCTAAGAAAGAGTAAAAAAAAGTGGCTTAAACTAAAAGTTTATATATAGATATATAGAGCAGAGTCACGTGCAGTTTGTAATCATAAAATCCTAACATTTCACCACAGCAACTTTGAATTTTATCATATAAAATTTTCCAAATGAACATCAACTGAAAATAAATAAACAAATGAATTGATTCCCTGCAAATATGTAATCTTAGCCTTAAATCATTCTCCAAGTTCTTGATGTCCAATTTAAGAAAGGAACACACTTTCAAATCATAAACATTGAAATACTAAGTAGGTGTTTGGCCATGCGATATCATATCACGATATGAAATTGTGAGATAGAATCAACGTTTGGACATGCAATTTTACGCTGATTTGAAATGTGATTCCATATTCTCAAAAAACCATGATATGTGAATATTGAACAGCATTTTAACAATATTTCATTCCAGCTAGACCAAGCAAAAATCACTCTCCAAACCAAAACAGAGGAAAAGGAGTGAAAGTCACCTGCTATAGGGCAGTGAACGGGGCTGCTGCGATCAAGAGTCTATATTCGAAAAATGACGAACTCTAACAAGCTTGAGAGTTGAGTGTCAGTTGAGATCGAAAGAGAATACAAAAGATAATTTTTGAAAGTAAAAGACACTGATTTAAGGTACTATGGGGGCGGAAAAAGCTTCCTGAAACAAGTTCCAATGAAAGATGGATTAGCTGTTGATTGACAATGAATGAAGCCCTATTATATTAGGGCTTCCCCTGATGGGCTGATTTGGTTATTGGACTAAAAATGGCCGAGATTTATTTGGGCTTCGGTCGAATTTTCTTGGCCTTTTTTCTTGCGGGCTTTTAAATTGTTTTGGGCTTCTACATTAATAACTAATACTATATATATATATATATATTATTATGACAATTAATAATTGATACAATAAAAATTTCAATATTACGACTTTACACTAATATAAAATATAGATACACAAATATTGATTTATAATTAATTGATTAATACGAAACCTGAAATAAGATGACGATAACCAATTATTTAAGAAAACAAGTGCAAAAAGTGATAGTAAAATTTTAATAATAAAACATACAATTTTAGTAGTAATTATAGAATTGAGACACAACGATAACAATACTAATGGTAAATAGTCGTTGTGGTAAGAATAGTTGTGAAAAAAGATTATTTTATACATTATTGTTTTAGAAGCTCGGAAATAATGAATTAGAAGAAATGAGAGTCAAAATTGGGTGTCAACAATATGAAACTCAAAGAACTCAAAAGAAAGCACAACGAAGAAAGCATGTAATAGAAAATAAAATAGTAAGAGATGCGTAAATAATACCAAGCAAAACAAAACTACAGCTGAAAATTCCAGAAATAGTCATTTTCAAAACATCCTAAACAGTAAAACACACCATCAATGGTGAATCAAGGTGTTCTGCAGCACCAACATCACTGAAACCACCAACTGAGAAAGGTGGAGCTCATAGCCACTGGAAAAAAAATCTATGTTTCTTGTCCAACCTCTTCTTTGTAACATGCAAGTTGTGTAAGAGATGGTAAAAGAGAAGATGGGAAAAAAATGAAATGCCCACCAGAAAGAAAAAAGAAAAAAAATGTTTGATCTTAAGCAAGAAGAGGTGAAAGAAGCCTGAAAACAATAAATTAGGATCCATTACCTCCGTCAAAGTTTTATAAGTCATAAGCTATAGCCATACAACTAGGCTCTTTGTCTACTTCATGACTCATGTGAATAACACAAATTTATTCTTCTATTGCAATAAATATTTGACATATGCAAAATCATATACAGAAATATTTCTCTAAACATAGAGCACACGAGGATCAAAGAAGAAGATCGTTCTAATAAAGGTAGTCGGAGTGATGCCAATTTTACAAAACAGTCCATAAAATGCCCATAAAGATTTGCACAAAATGATTTAGTGCTACATGTTTGTTCCTTTTTCTGGTTTAGATTGAAACAAGGTCTAAAGATGGTTTTTCTCTATGAATGAAACAACTACTTTTCTTACTTAAGTTGCAATGGGGTCAGCCAAAGAAAAAGGTAATTAAGAAAAAAATGGATAATCATTGTAGAAATCATGCACATTAAGAGGTCGTTTGGTAGGCCGCATTAGAAAAAATAGTCCATGTACTTTGTAAGTTATTATTTGGTACTATGTTTGATAGGAATTTGAGCCTATGGATAACTAATCCATGGATTATTTATACCTTCTACATGGTGTTATTGGATGTATTACTAATACCTTCCATTTGGAGGTATTAGTAATACATAGGATATATTACCATGGGATAAGTCTATGTAAAGACAAAAATATCCCTCAAATCATTTTAATTATTTTGTTTATTTTATGATTTATATTTGTACCAATAAATTTATTTAAATAAATTAGCTTACAAATTATTTAGAGAGAGTTGTTTGTTACTAAATAAATCCAATACAAATTTGAAATGTGAGTTGTTTATTTGTATATGACGTTTGTGATCTTAATTATATATATATAATATGTGTGGTTTTCTAATTATTTGTATTTTGAACAATTAAAAAAATGACATACATAATATAACTACAAGTTGCAATTTTTATGTGTAATTGTAGATGGTTTATTCAATTTTATCATTGTTGATCATCTTTTCGATTTTAAAAGTAGATGGCTTATCATTTTTAAATTGAAAGATGACATTTTGTGAGTGATCAATTTATTAAGATGACAATTATTTATCCTCAAATAATTCAAGTGAAAAAGTAGCGAACATGAAAACAAAATTATTTTTCTCATAGCTAGTTAGAAGGCTATAAAAAAAATGTCCGACAATTATCTACATTGACCCAATAAAATAATAATTCAAGGGTTTAATTAGAAAGAAATTCTTTATAAAGTTTTAATCCAAACACAAGATAAGGTGGGAAACAATGAACCAAACACTTGATAAAAATAAAATCTGCATTACTAATCCTTGCACTACTAATCCCTGCATTACTACTCCCTGCATTACTAATCCTTGCGTTATTAATCTTTGTACCAAACGACCAGTGGTCACCAACGACAGCTATACATCGCCAGCAGATGGGTTCTGGAATTTCAACAGAAGAAAAGTAAAATTAGTAAAAAACGTAAGATATTGATTATTGCCTTCAACTCATGTTGTAATGGAATATCATCTCTCCCTATTCAAGTATACATTACTTGGACATTCCAATCACCGGCATGGAATACTAAAGACGAAAAAAGGTTTACACGGTGAAAGATATGAATTTACAAACTTGTTCTGTTGAATCAGCTTCAGTGAAGGACCCGAAAATTTTATAAAAGTCTATATATCAAACAAGATATAGTTTCACAACATCAAATTATGATTTAAAGAAAACAGAAAGGCTATCTCAACATAGCAATACTTAACACTTAAAAACTGAAGTTTTTTTTTGGGTAGGTGGTTGAGTACTGGATGACAAGACTCGTGGCTTTCTTTCTTAAGTTATAGCAATAGGTAATTAAGGAACTAAAACAACCATACTATTGGGGGAAAACAAGTTTAAAATGAATAGACCTAAGAGAAGAATTTTTTTGAACAGTTAGGAAGCACAAGGATTATTGATGTCATGGAATAGTCAATTTAGTGTACAATCATCATAACAGTATTTTGGAAAAATCTCATTCTCTCAATGGCATAAGCCTATGAAAATGTCTACAACACCTATACACCAGCAATTAGAATGTTCTAGAATTTGGTTTAATTGAAAACCAAAAACAAACAACGGCTTACCAGCAGCATATTCAGTAGTCAATCAAGTGAAAGCTAATCACTTCAATCCTCTAAGGAAAGTCACTGTACTGAAACAGAAAGAACCCCAATGGGCAGTAGTTGTTTGCTCTGTAACTAAAGAGAGTAAAACTAATGTGAGTTTTAAGAACTTAAGATCACCCCTTACAAGAATAATTGCAAAAATAAAAGAGAACAAAAAGAATAAGAAAACAGGACATTAAATATCTCAAAACTAGGAAAGAAACGTATAAATCTATTGGATATTATAACTAAAGTATAACTGTTATATAAGGTAACAGAACATGCCTAATTATATCTTTCAAGTGTACAAGAATTTCAAGGCGGGGAGAAGAATAAGTTATATGCACCATATTTTCTCAGAGAGGGGAGAAGAATACATCGCTCATGAGATGTGTATGTCAGCCTTGTAATCAAGGGTTAAATAGGAAACAATCTTAACGATAAATTAACCAAATCATGCTAGCCAGAACATGTCAAAAATTCAAATCTAAGCTAGGAAACACGTTAAGACATTCAATCTTCTTCATCTAACTAGACAAATTTTGGAAATATATTTGACACTCCAAAATAGCTCTAATCTTAACTTTCAGATTTAAGATAAAAAATTTATGCTTCTCAAAGTTTATATGTTTCCCTGGGGTGCTAAAATTTGCAAGCTGGCAAGTCAAAAAATGTAATTCTCCATAAATGTATTGTGTCCCAACAAATACAAATAGAACATCATAAAGCATTTCACCTATACATCAATAGTTGAGACAACTTGTCACGACCCAAAAATGGACGTGATGGCATTGGTCTTATTGCACCAAGATCAGTCAGCCTAAAACTCAACCATTACAATAAAATGTAGAAAAATTCATAATCAACTCAAAAATATCCCCAAAAATTTGGTTGTCACGTGTACAAGCCTCTAAAGTATTACAATTGATTCAAAAGAAAACACAAGTCTCAAATGACCTTGTTTCTAGAATAGAACAAGATCATAATTAAGAAGAAAGAAGGTCTGCTGAAATGACAAAGAACTACCTCACAAACCTCCACAAGAAGCCTCAGACTAGGAGAAGAGCAAATATCACAAAGGTCCTGACTAGTAACCTACAAAAAAATGTAGTAGCAAGGGGTGAGTACCAAATCACATGGTACTCAGCAACTAAACCTCTAAACACGAGATAAGGGGATAGAATACGAGTACTCCTTACACCCCAATTGAACCTTCAAATTTACAAGCACATATCTCAACAACAACATTCTAACAATCATATATTCTCAACAACAAGCTCAATATTCATCAATTACAACCTCCACAACTATAACCTGCTTAAAACCAGCCCAACATAACAGTTCACTGTTTACAAGGCACATAGCTCAACACAACACTCTAACAATTTCATATCCTAAACAACAACAACAGTTTCATATCCTCAACAACAACTCTCTAACAATTGCATCTTTTCAACAACAAGCTCAATATTCATCAGTCACAAGTTCCACAGAAAGGCACTCACAAGATCAGCAACACACAAGATCAAGTTCACCATTAATAAAGAAGTCCAATGCAATGTCAAGTATAATGATGCATGTCTGATCTAATGATACACACCCGTTGTCTCTCAGTCTGGGACCCATGGGGGACATATATGTCTATGCATCCATCGTGGTGCATGATACAACCCTCGATAATAGTAACCATCGCGGCGCGCGATAGGTCCCTCGAAAAATAGTATCCATTGCGGCGCGCGATACGTCCCTCGAAATGGTACATCCTCTTTAATTTCTTAGTTTTTCTCAATTCACATAACACTTGTCACAACCATGTCTCAAAAAAATGCAAATGACATGTTCACACAAAATAGATAAAGAGATGACCATTTTCATAACATTGCACAATTCACAACAACACAATCATGATAGAGCATCAACAATGATTCGACAAGCCTTCAAACCATTCTCCATTCTCAAAACATCACACACAAACAATTAATCACATTGCCTTTTATTATCCCTTTTTCATCATTAGAAATAATCAATGTGGACAAGTCAACCCATCACCAAGTCTTATTACCCCCAAACATATATTACAAGGAAATACACGAATTTCATACACTTAACAAGGGTTTAGAAATCCACTTGCCTCAAATAGTCGAACAATCACTCTGAGGCTTGAATCTTCCCTTTAGTTGAACTTCCAACTCAAAGCAATCTATTCACATTAATAATCACAATAAGATTTCGAAACAAACCACACTCAAATTACTATAGGTCTAGCCTAGACCCAAGAATGCACTCAATTTATAATCCAGTTCCTAATCTTGGTACCAAATAACATGTCAACTCTCATGTTTTCCAAATTTCAAGCTTAGGGTTAAGTCATAATTTCTCCAAACACTACAACCCTAATAGCTTTCACATAATGTAATACACTTATTATTTAATTAAGTATCTCAATATATCATAACTTGAATAATCATGTGATAATAAAATAAGAATTAATAAATATGAGAACCATTAGTTACGAAACCAGTGATGGAATCGCATAAGCCAAGGAACCCAACTCCTCGCTTCACTTCCACACAAGACAGAACTCAATTTCAGCTATATCTAGCCAATAATCAGTCAAACATTATTTTCTCATTAGCCCTCAATAAACGACCTTGATTTTCCAATTCAAATCATAGTTTGCAGTCATTAATGCACTATAAAAGACTAAGTTGTTCACCATTATAATAATAACAATAATATACTCCATTCCATACACACAATTGCATATATTTGGCATGGTTACATATTACCTGGACATGACGTATTCTCCCGTCGGCAGCAGCCTTACGCAGGTATGTTTGACTCCTGTTTTTTTTTCTTAAATTATGAACAAAAAATTTCTCAACTCTAATAATGTATTTTCCTATAGGGGTCAAGTGCTAAATGGTATTAACCAAATTACAAACTTAACCCATTAAGCATTACCTAAAATTAGATATTTAATAATTAACTATCAATTAATTAACTCTAGTTAAACGAATATTAAAAATTTCCGAAAATGACCTTCTGGGTCATTACATTATCCACCACTAAAAATCATGTTCGTCCTCGAACATAAGGAATAATAAGGAAGAATAACTGGCGTTACCGAAAGCTTGGGTCATGACCTACCAGTCGGTGTTCATCTCTCCAAGTGAGCTCCTCCTTAAGACTATTCCTTCATGATCAACTACTAAGAACTGAACTTTCGAATCAAACTTTTGAAGATCTATAAATTAAGAGTGATTTTCAAGCCACAAAGTAATGCATGAGTCAAATCTAAACTAAAACCTACTGGACCTTAAAAGAACCTTCATGACGAATCTTTTATAACATAGTTAAGATAATATTTTGAATCGATACCCGATACAACTAGAAGCAAACTTAAACTAACCACCACACACTCATAATGCACAAACCATCACAGATCTCATCAAAATTTTCTTTTCACGAGTTTAAGTTATAAAACTCTGATCTTTAGACATCGGGTACTGATCAAGGGAGGATCAAACTTGTCTAACCCAAAGAAGGAAATGATCAAGTAGCCACCCAACAAGCGATACACTTCAAAATGCAAAATCTCTAACAATACTCTTAGACAATTGTAACTCTTCATAGTAGCTCTTGTATAAGTTCTCATAGGCAAGGATGTGCATGTAGAACTACTGGTATACTTCAACTATCTCAAACAACAGATCTATCATAACAGAAGTGACAAACTCTACCAAGAATGTCACCCTACTAAGAGGACAATCACAGGATCGGTACACCCGATCCACCACTAGGAATTCACCCAAAGATGTGGAAACACGCATGACATAGGCAGTGAATCAAACTCTAAATAATGTCCAAAATGAAGAGGGTGGTCACATAATAATGTACGGAACCAAAGTCGAATAACACAAGATACTCTTTCCATAATGTCTGTATCAAACATTTACATCCATCTAACTCTATCTCCTTGATTTTTAGCCACCCACACTCAATTAGTCTAGTCCTCATTACAATCGTACACATACTCGATTCATTGAACCCCACAAACTTCTTATAGTACTCCACTAAAGTCAACACTGTTAATGTAACACCCCGTATCCGAAACGGACCAAAAAAAATGCAGATTTTGAGAAGTTACAGGTGCAACTTTCGGTCACCATCAACGGACCGTAGGTCAGACCACGGCCCGTGCTGGTGGTCCGTGGTTCACCACTGCAACCCCTCTCCAGCCAGCTCAGATAAAATTGGCTAAGTCTCGACCCACGGACAGACCCACTGTCCGTAGATCAGACCACGGTCCGTGGTCTGTGTCTGTGGATCGAGACTTCCCTTACCCAGCCTCTGACACAAACTACGGTTGACCAGCACAGACCGTCATTCAATCCACAGTCCGTAGGTCTGACCGTAGATGAGGGCCAGCAACCAGTTAGCTGAAATTTGTTGATGGGTCAACTTCAGATGGTCATAACTTTTAGCACAAAACGAATTATGTGTCCCATTACCTATGGTTATATAGATAATTGAATTATCTTTCCAACGCCACCGAGTTTGCTAAATTTTGACATCCGAGTAAAGAGTTATACTCATTTTAGTGAAGCTCTGTCGGGCAGACTCGACCTACGGACCCAATCAACGGACCGTCAGTCACGTCCGTCAGTCACTCCGACAGCAGCTAATTCAAGGGTCTTTTGGAATTTTCCTATTTCGTTTAACCCCTAAGATACATCATTTAGACCCTAAATCATGCGGTTTTAATCAGTTTAAGCCTAGAAACATAACTAGAACTTACCTAAGTCAAAACATTTAATCAAAACTTAGAAAATTAGAATCAAGAGAGGAGAAAAAAGTCAAGAACCCTAGTTCAAGAACGCAGCAAGGTTCCATCAGTTCCAGCCCCGAAATCGAAAGATTTCTCTATGGAATTCGTCACCAGGTATGTGGAATTTCACTAGTGGGTTCCTTTCGCCCATTAGGTCCCTAGAATTTAGTCAGATTCTTGATTCCCTTATTATGAATAGACCTAGGGTTTCTAGAATTACAGCAGATTATCATGAATTAGTTATTTAAACGTTCCAAATCAGATTAGCATGTTATTGCTCAGTTTATCGCATGAATTTCAGAACCCTAGCTATGTATTTCTTCGGTTCTTGAATTACACATGCTAAGTCAGATATTTCAGTATTCAGTTTTACATGCCTCAGTTTATGAATGCATCATTATCAGATTAATTGTTGCATTCTCAGTTTGCATGTTCAGTTTCGAGCTATCCAGTATTTACAGAAATTCAGTCATAATCAGCTAACCAGTTAATTCATTGGGAGAAGCATAATACCGAGTTGGACTAGGGTTTCAGCGTACCCACATAGTCCCAGAACTACGAGCCATGTAGGTGTAAGTCCCCTCTGTGGGCAACATCAGTTTAGTGATCACACCAGCATGCCTCTATACCTCTGGCAGGGTATATTGGGTCCTCTTGATGGGGCATATACATCGGACTTCAGATTTAGCTCATGTGGTTTTATGTCGGTTATTAGTAGCTCTCACAGTTCAGTCAGACACTATTGCATTGACCATATTTCAGTACAGTCAGTATTCAGTCTCAGCATGTTATAAATTTGGTCATTGCATTCAGTTAGCTCAGTATTCAGTATTTCAGTATCTATATCATGTCCAGATGATTTCATTGCTCAGTATGCTTTGTTCAGTTATATGTTATTTCATCTTTACTCCATCATGCATGCTCAGTACCTTTCAAGTACTGACGCATACGTGCGCTACATCTTCTCGTGATGTAGGTTCAGGTTCTCAGCATCCAGATCATGCTTAGATCGGTTCCCGATCTCCAGTTCAGCAGAATCAGTGGTGAGTCCTCATTCTCCGAGGACAATAGTCATGAGTTTCTTTTCAGTATTTTTAGTCTTTAGTTTCAGTTTTGCTAGATCTAGTTGGGGCATGTCCCAACATTTCTAGTCAGTTTAGAGGCTTATTTCAGACATAGTTAGATTCAGCTTAGTGTTTTGAGTTTGATATTTCTTTTGCATTAAACTCTCAGATTTGATATATTCAGTTATAGTATATGAGTATTCCCCATCTTTTCAGATTTATTTATGATTTAGCTTCCGCATCAGTTTATTATCTTTAGTATGCTCATGATCATGCCAGCAGGGTTAGCTTGGGATCACTTGTGGTCCTAGGTCCCGTGTCCACGTCTCGGGGGTAGCTCGGGGCGTGACAGTTAATACTAAACAAACTTCATAATCACATCCGCCATTTACCTTACTCTCAAACCGTCACTAGTATAAAAGTCTTCTTAACAAACACGTTATCGCCTCCAAAATTTCCAAACTATGGCACTCTGTCTGTCTAAATAAATATTTTATGACAGATACAGGTCACACCCAAGACTGATAGCACTGATTTCAATTCTAAAAGTATTTTCCCATCAATATAAAGTTATTGAATCACGTACAATGTCAACTCCATGTAAACTTTCAGATACAAAATTTCAACTAATATTCAATACCATCATATGCCTCATACCAACACTTAAGAAATTCTTGGTCACTCCAATAATTTTGTTTACTATAAGCTCATAACCTCTACTCACCATCAAATGACTATGTAACACATCATAACAGTCTGTATAGTCCCATCTACAAAGTATTTTCAATCCCCTCTGTCACACCCCGAGCCTACACCCTGGGCGGGACCGGCACTCGGAAACCATTGCTGGCCCCAAGCGAACCCTTGGCCTGGCTTTCTTAACTCAGCGGAAACGTAACTCAACAGAATAACTCAAAGCAATGCAATATTTCAAAACAACTTAACTTATAAAATATGGCCCTAAGGCAACCCAAATCTCAAAATAGGATATTTACATAAATACATAATTAAGAGACTCAAAACTAGCTGACTGACTGTCTGTCTATGAAGCCTCAAAAAAATACTGAGATGGATGTTGGGACAGACCCCGCAACATCCTAATAAAATCAAAACTAAGAACACTCAATAATTGAGCCCTCCGGAATGCAAGGAGGCTCACCACTGACTCTGGAGTGCTCAGCTGGATCAACGACGTGCAGGCTGCTGATCTGGGATACCTGAATCTGCATCATGAAACGATGCAGGCCAACTGGCATCAGTACATGAAATGTACGAGTATGCAAGCTGGGAACTAAGCAACAACGGCTAGAAGGAGAAATCTGGAAGAAACTGAATAGCTTACCTGTCTCAACTCAACTCAACCTGACTGACTTCTTTCAATATAAGACAATTTAGGACAAGTGCGATATAAAGAAAGATTGTTTAAAACATACTATAAACTCTGTGTGTATACAAAGATACAATAAGCCTGAAATGTATATAGAAATACAATAATCTGATGTATATAAAAATACAATAATCTCTGAGTATGAAAATACAATAACTGCTGTGGGAGTTTCTCTAACCGACAACCATCACATAAGAGCTGTAGTGATGATACAGCGATCGACCTCACGCTGCCAGAGCATCATATACCCGGCCAAAGGTATAAGACCTGAATTGCCTAATGGATCCACTAGTCTAATCTGAAAAGGATTCATCTAGAAAGCATGATCCTTTTCTACCCATGGTGGCTAACATGGTTCTATGGGGGCTGTGGGTTCTTTGGAACGCTCCCCCAATTCGGTGCTCGATACTACTCCCAAAAATGTACTGGCTCTTATGTTTTTAAAACATATTTATTCCTGCTGATATGAGATAATTACTCAAAAACTAGCTCGAAGGCCCCTTTCGAAATCTCAGTTTCCAACCTTGTTCAATTGTAAAAACATTTCTTTAAAACTTCTTTGGGAATACATAGTTCCCTAATAACTTTGAGACTGAACTCAACTTTAAACTCTTGACTTAACTTGACTGCTAACTTCACTTGACTTGGAACCATCTTTCCTTGAATCGGAATTATGAATTCAAGGCGTTCGATCACATGTTATGGAGGGATTCTTGAACTCTTAGACGCACTATGGAGTGTCGGAAACAACCATAAAGCATAGGTAATAATACTTTGGAACTTGCTTGAGAAAGTGAGAAAAGGAATGGGGAACTTGGCTGAGACTTTAGATTTCTGGTGACAGAGGTGGCATCTACGGAAGCCATCGACGGACCGTAGATGAACCTACGGTCCGTACTGTAGGTCCATAGATCGCGTCAGAGATTTTTCCCCAGAATTTATTTAAGAAAAAGACTAAGTGTTGACCTACGGTTCTGACTTACGGTCCGTGGATCGAGCTACGGACCGTAGGTCGGACCCGTAGATCGACGCCCCAAAAACCAACTTCTGTCTTGATCGACGGTTGACCAGTATGGACCGTCGATTGATCTACGGTCCGTAGGTCACGCCCGTAGATGGGGATCGACAGCCCAGATATTTGCTGCGAAAAGATGTGAATCAACCTCCAATGGTCATAACTCTTAGAATCATAATTCCCTCAACATACAATAGGTTTCAACTACACAATCCACAACATCAACAACAACTAACAACTTCACCAACTTCACCAACTTTAACAACTTCAACAACTTTAACAACTTCAACAACTATTCCAATCTTTTCTCAATCATATAATAAACTAGGTGTGTGTGGGGGAAAGGATCAACCCACACGAAAAACTCACATACGTTAGATAGGGATCACCCCCGACGAAAGTCCACACGATCTTGACTAAGCTCCTCTTTCTTCTTTTCTTCTTCTTCTCCTTCTCCTCTTCTTTACTCTCAAAAGCCCTAACTCTTTCTATTTCAAAAAGGGACAAAAATGATCCAAAGATCATTCTAATACAACAATATGAGCTCAAAATAAATAATTTGTGAAAGGACCAAAATGCCCTTAAATTTCCGGATGGATTTCCCTTCCAACTGCCCAGCTTCTACAGGGCATAACTCCCTCATACGAACTCGGAATTGAGAAAACTCAGTGGCGTTGGAAAGATTGTTCCAAGGGCTTCGCAACCATAACTGGAACTACTCCTAACTCATCCTGAGCTAGGAGTTACGATTACTCAAAGTTGGCCAAAAACTCATTGATTTCCACACTTAACCAAATTTCCAAATTTCAAGCTCCTTCTAAGCCACTTCAAATTGTTGGATGTTACAATATCTCCCCCTTGGGAACATTCATCCTCGAATGAGGTTACTCTTATAAGGCTAAGGGTGTAACATCAACTCAACACCCAACAAACAACCATGCAAACGTAACAACAACAACGACATGCTCATCATAATTTAAAGAGCACTAAGAAGGGAATTAATACCTTGATCTACAGATTCAAAGAGATATGGATATCTCTTCTTCATGTCTTCTTCGGCTTCCCAAGTAGCTTCCTCAACAATTTGGTTCCTCCAAAGGACCTTAACTGAGACTACATCTTTCGTTCTCAACCTACGAACTTGGCGATCTAAAATCTGAACCGGCACTTCCTCATAAGATAAGTTATCCTTGATCTTAACACTTTCAGTCGGTAGGATCAATGAAGGATCACCTATGCACTTTTTCAACATAGAGATGTGAAATACCGGATGAACCGCTGCTAGCTCTTGTGATAACTCCAACTCATAAGCAACATTGCCAATCCTCTTGGCTATGCGGTAAGGTCCAATATACCGGGGACTGAGTTTCCCCTTCTTACCGAACCTCATAACGCCTTTCATGGGTGAAACCTTCAAATATACCCAATCGTCTACTTCAAACTCTAATGCCTTTCTCCTAACATCAGTGTAGGATTTCTGACGACTCTGTGCCGTTTTCAGCTTCTCTTGAATCACTTTCACTTTCTCCATAGCTTGATGAACTAAATCTGGTCCTATCAACTGGGCTTTACCCACCTCAAACCATCCGATAGGAGATCTACATCTTCTCCCATAAAGAGCTTCATACGGAGCCATCTGGATGCTAAAGTGATAACTGTTGTTGTAGGCAAATTCAATTAGAGGTAGGTGATCATCCCAACTACCTTTGAAATCGATTACACAAGCCCTCAACATATCCTCTAAGGTCTGAATAGTGCGTTCTGCTTGCCCATCAGTCTGAGGATGAAAGGCAGTACTTAAGTTCACCTTTGAACCCAAGCCCTTCTGAAAAGATTTCCAGAACTGTGCAGTAAACTGTGCACCTCTATCTGAAATAATGGAGATTGGGACTCCATGAAGTCTCACTATCTCTTGAACATACAACTTGGCATAATCTTCTGCTGTATTGGTAGTCTTTACCGGTAGAAAATGAGCTGACTTTGTCATTCGGTCGACAATTACCCAAATGGAATCATGCTGTCTACGAGACCTTGGCAACCCTGTGATGAAATCCATATTGATCATCTCCCACTTCCACTCTGGAAGCTCTATACTGTGAGCCAAACCACCAGGCCTTTGGTGTTCGACTTTCACTTGTTGGCAATTTGGACATTTAGCAACAAACTCAGCAATGCCCTTCTTCATGCCATTCCACCAATAAACTTCTCGCAAATCACGATACATCTTGGTGGAACCTGGATGAACGGAATATCGGGAGCTATGAGCTTCCTCCATAATCTTTTCTTGGAGTCCATCTATCATAGGTACACATATTCTACCTTGATATCTTAATACACCATCTCCCCCTTGTTCAAAAGCTAATACTTTTTGCTTCTGAACATTTGCCTTCAACTCAAGCAAAATGGGATCTTGATCTTGCTTCTTTTTCACTTCTGACATTAATGATGACTCGGCCCTGCTCGTCACCACTATTCCTCCTTCTGCGGAATCTGTAAAGCTGACTCCCAGGCATGACAGTCTGTGCACATCTTTTGCTAACCCTCTCCTTCCTTTTTCAATATGGGCGGTGCTACCCATAGACAACCTGCTCAAAGAATCAACAACGACGTTAGCCTTACCTGGGTGGTAAAGAATACTAAGGTCATAATCCTTGAGTAACTCTAACCACCTCCTCTGTCTGAAATTAAGCTCTTTCTGAGTAAGCACATATTGAAGGCTCTTGTGATCAGTGAATATGTCGACATGCACACCATACAAGTAATGACGCCATATCTTCAAAGCAAATACTACAGCAGCTAGCTCTAAGTCATGGGTTGGGTAGTTCCTCTCATGAACCTTCAACTGTCTGGAGGCATAAGCTATAACTTTGCCATTCTGCATTAAGACACAACCCAAACCAATTCTAGATGCATCACAATACACCACAAAACCTTGATTACCTTCTGGTAGCGTTAAAACTGGAGCTGTAATCAATCTCTTTTTCAATTCCTGAAAGCTTTTCTCACAAGCTTCAGACCATTGAAATTTCACTGTCTTCTGAGTCAACTTTGTCAAAGGAGATGCAATACTCGAGAACCCCTCGACAAACCTTCTATAATAGCCAGCTAATCCCAAGAAACTCCTAATTTCAGTTGGAGATGTGGGTCTAGGCCAATTCTGCACTGCCTCAATTTTTCGAGTATCAACTTTAATTCCATCACCGGACACAATGTGGCCTAGGAACGCCACAGACTTGAGCCAAAACTCACATTTAGAGAACTTGGCATGCAACTCCTTCTCCTTCAAAGTCTGAAGAACTGTCCTGATATGACTAGCATGATCTTCTTCATTCCTTGAATAGATTAGTATATCATCAATAAAGACAATAACAAACATATCTAAATAAGGTTTGAAGACTCTATTCATCAAATCCATAAAAGCTGCCGGTGCATTGGTCAAACCAAAGGACATGACCAAAAACTCATAATGACCATACCTGGTCCTGAAAGCTGTCTTTGGGATATCACATTCCCTTACCCTTAACTGATGATAGCCTGATCGGAGGTCAATCTTTGAAAAACAAGTGGCACCCTGAAGCTGATCAAGAAGATCATCAATCCTCGGAAGAGGGTACTTGTTCTTGATGGTAATCTTATTCAACTGGCGGTAGTCTATACACATTCTAAGGGAACCATCTTTCTTTCTCACAAACAAAACCGGAGCACCCCAAGGTGAGACACTCGGTCGAATGAAACCCTTTTCTAGGAGATCTTTCAACTGTTCCTTCAACTCTTTTCAACTCTGCTGGTGCCATTCTATATGGCGGAATAGAGATAGGACGAGTATCTGGAATGAGATCTATGCCGAAATCTATTTCTCTCTCAGGAGGAATTTCGGGTAGATCATCAGGAAAAACTTCTGGAAACTCTCTTACTATAGGAACTGACTGGAAATGAGGTATCTCAACACTAGAGTCATGAACTCGGACTAAGTGATAGATACAACCCTTCGAAACTAACTTTCTTGCCTTAAGGTACGAAATAAAACGACCCTTAGGCACTGCTGAACTGCTACTCCACTCTATGACTGGCTCATTCGGAAACTGAAACTTGACGGTTCGAGTTCTATAGTCTAATGATGCATAACAGGCATGAAGCCAATCCATACCTAGAATGACATCAAAATCTACCATGTCTAACTCAACCAAATCAGCCTTGGTGTTCTTGTGACTGATGGAAACAGGACAATCACGATAGACTCTTTCCGCTAGAATAGACTCCCCAACAGGTGTAGAAACACAAAAGGGTTCACAAAGTCTTTCAGGAAGAACCTCAAACTGGTTTGCAACATAAGGAGTTACAAACGATAAACTTGCTCTTGGGTCTAGCAAAGCATACACATTAAAAGCAAAGACTTTGATCATACCAGTGACAACATTCGGAGAAATCTCTTGCTCATGGCGACTGGTGATAGCATAAAGGCGGTTCGCTCCTCCACCTACACTAGAAGTAGCTCCTCTAAGTGCCGTCCTGTCTGGAGGAACAACTGAAGAAGACTGTGCTTTATTGCCTCCATTACCCTGCCTATTCTTTGGACACTCTCGCATGAAATGCCCATTCTGACCACACTTGAAACAACCAAGGGAGCCTTCTCGACAAATACCTGAGTGGTTCCTACCACATTTGGCGCAAACCGGAGGCTTACTACTCCTTTGCGCCACACTACCCGAAGATTGTGCTGGTCTAGCCCTGAAGTCCTTCGAATTCTGAACATTAAATTCACCTCTGTATCTGGGTGCAGGTGCTCTAGCAATTGATGGAGCAGGTCCCTGTTGCCTTTGCTGAAGGGAGGAACGGTTTGAAACACCTTTCTGCTGCCCAGACTCGTTCCCGATCTTAGCTCTCTTATTTCTGAACTCTTCTCTGTCCCTCAGCTTCTCTTCCTCAACCTGCTGCACATAAACCATCAACCTTGATATATCCATGTCCCCGATAAGCATTGCTGCCCTACCTTCCTTGCTCGACAATCGAGACAGCCCAGCAACAAACAAACTCTTTCTATTTCTCATGTCCGCAACCATCTCCGGAGCATAGCGGGATAGTTGTGTGAACTTCAGACTGTACTCATGAACACTCAAGGACTCCTGCTTAAGTGTGAGGAACTCACTTACCTTAGCCTCTTTCAATTCTCGAGGAACGAAATGCCCCAAGAAAGCTTCTTCAAAACAGGCCCAACTCGCAGGTGGTGCATTCTCAACTCTGCCTCCTTTCCACTGGTCGAACCAAGTTCTAGCTACATCCTTCAATTGATAAGCAGCTAGTTCGACCCGCTCAGTATCTACCACATGCATCACATCAAAAATCTTCTTCGACTCTTCAATGAAGTTTTCTGGATCCTCAGTAGTGCTCGAACCCATGAAACTCGAAGGATTCATTCCCAAGAACTCACGAATCCTAGAAGTGTTAGATCCCTCCTGTCGAGCTCCCCTTTGCTGACCAGTCTGATTAGCTACAGCTTGACTCAACATTCTAATTGCCTCTCTGAACTCAGCATTAGAAACTTCCCTATGATCTTGCACTCTAGGTGCATCCGGTAGCTCTTGCTCATTAACATAGCGTCTGGGAAGACGCCCTCTGCCAACCCTTCGTGGAGGCATGACTATCTGAAACACGCGCAAGCACGGATTAGAGAGAAACTTTTTAGAGGTCAACTCTAACGCACGAAATAAGTGTGAAAGAAATGAGAAATCTTCCTAAATGTTGCAGCCTCCCAATTATAGATGTGGCGTGCTTCACACCGATAACTAGGACTCTACAGACACGGCTTCATAGACTCCCTAGGACTCTTGAACTCTTTGCTCTGATGCCAAGTTTGTCACGCCCCGAGCCTACACCCTGGGCGGGACCGGCACTCGGAAACCATTGCTGGCCCCAAGCGAACCCTTGGCCTGGCTTTCTTAACTCAGCGGAAACCTAACTCAACAGAATAACTCAAAGCAATGCAATATTTCAAAACAACTTAACTTATAAAATATGGCCCTAAGGCAACCCAAATCTCAAAATAGGATATTTACATAAATACATAATTAAGAGACTCAAAACTAGCTGACTGACTGTCTGTCTATGAAGCCTCAAAAAAATACTGAGATAGATGTTGGGACAGACCCCGCAACATCCTAATAAAATCAAAACTAAGAACACTCAATAATTGAGCCCTCCGGAATGCAAGGAGGCTCACCACTGACTCTGGAGTGCTCAGCTGGATCAACGACGTGCAGGCTGCTGATCTGGGATACCTGAATCTGCATCATGAAACGATGCAGGCCAACTGGCATCAGTACATGGAATGTACGAGTATGCAAGCTGGGAACTAAGCAACAACGGCTAGAAGAAGAAATCTGGAAGAAACTGAATAGCTTACCTGTCTCAACTCAACTCAACCTGACTGACTTCTTTCAATATAAGACAATTTAGGACAAGTGCGATATAAAGAAAGATTGTTTAAAACATACTATAAACTCTGTGTGTATACAAAGATACAATAAGCCTGAAATGTATATAGAAATACAATAATCTGATGTATATAAAAATACAATAATCTCTAAGTATGAAAATACAATAACTGCTGTGGGAGTTTCTCTAACCGACAACCATCACATAAGAGCTGTAGTGATGATACAGCGATCGACCTCACGCTGCCAGAGCATCATATACCCGGCCAAAGGTATAAGACCTGAATTGCCTAATGGATCCACTAGTCTAATCTGAAAAGGATTCATCTAGAAAGCATGATCCTTTTCTACCCATGGTGGCTAACATGGTTCTATGGGGGCTGTGGGTTCTTTGGAACGCTCCCCCAATTCGGTGCTCGATACTACTCCCAAAAATGTACTGGCTCTTATGTTTTTAAAACATATTTATTCCTGCTGATATGAGATAATTACTCAAAAACTAGCTCGAAGGCCCCTTTCGAAATCTCAGTTTCCAACCTTGTTCAATTGTAAAAACATTTCTTTAAAACTTCTTTGGGAATACATAGTTCCCTAATAACTTTGAGACTGAACTCAACTTTAAACTCTTGACTTAACTTGACTGCTAACTTCACTTGACTTGGAACCATCTTTCCTTGAATCGGAATTATGAATTCAAGGCGTTCGATCACATGTTATGGAGGGATTCTTGAACTCTTAGACGCACTATGGAGTGTCGGAAACAACCATAAAACATAGGTAATAATACTTTGGAACTTGCTTGAGAAAGTGAGAAAAGGAATGGGGAACTTGGCTGAGACTTTAGATTTCTGGTGACACAGGCGGCATCTACGGAATCCATCGACGGACCGTAGATGAACCTACGGTCCGTACTGTAGGTCCGTAGATCGCGTCAGAGATTTTTCCCCAGAATTTATTTAAGAAAAAGACTAAGTGTTGACCTACGGTTCTGACTTACGGTCCGTGGATCGAGCTACGGACCGTAGGTCGGACCCGTAGATCGACGCCCCAAAAACCAACTTCTGTCTTGATCGACGGTTGACCAGTACGGACCGTCGATTGATCTACGGTCCGTAGGTCACGCCCGTAGATGGGGATCGACAGCCCAGATATTTGCTGCGAAAAGATGTGAATCAACCTCCAATGGTCATAACTCTTAGAATCATAATTCCCTCAACATACAATAGGTTTCAACTACACAATCCACAACATCAACAACAACTAACAACTTCACCAACTTCACCAACTTTAACAACTTCAACAACTTTAACAACTTCAACAACTATTCCAATCTTTTCTCAATCATATAATAAACTAGGTGTGTGTGGGGGAAAGGATCAACCCACACGAAAAACTCACATACGTTAGATAGGGATCACCCCCGACGAAAGTCCACACGATCTTGACTAAGCTCCTCTTTCTTCTTTTCTTCTTCTTCTCCTTCTCCTCTTCTTCACTCTCAAAAGCCCTAACTCTTTCTATTTCAAAAAGGGACAAAAATGATCCAAAGATCATTCTAATACAACAATATGAGCTCAAAATAAATAATTTGTGAAAGGACCAAAATGCCCTTAAATTTCCGGATGGATTTCCCTTCCAACTGCCCAGCTTCTACAGGGCATAACTCCCTCATACGAACTCGGAATTGAGAAAACTCAGTGGCGTTGGAACGATTGTTCCAAGGGCTTCGCAACCATAACTGGAACTACTCCTAACTCATCCTGAGCTAGGAGTTACGACTACTCAAAGTTGGCCAAAAACTCATTGATTTCCACACTTAAACAAATTTCCAAATTTCAAACTCCTTCTAAGCCACTTCAAATTGTCGGATGTTACACCCTCGAATCCTCATTAATCATGTAAAATTGTAGGTGTACCATTGAACATCAATAAGTTACCTATCATAATTTGAACAATCTATCTCGACATAACCACATAGAATCTTCCACGCATAGTTGCTTGTCACCCAAACAAAACTCAATCTTTAGAAAAGTCGATGATAACTTTCTAGTAAGTCTGTATCGAGCTAGTTCACATCTCACAGTCATATCTAAACTCATAGGCAAAATCACTAAATCTTTCAACTACAAACCAAGGGTTTATACAAGAGGTCTTATTCCTTCACTTTTCTTAAATTCTTCTCATGACACAAAATTCTAAATATCTTGAACCCTTCAATACACCAGACTCTTGTTCCCTTTATTGACTCGCCCACTAATCTTATTCTTTGGCCAACAATGCCTGGCATTTTTTTTCCTTATCCTCAAAATAAAAATATTAGATAAAACCCTTCCTTAGGTTCTTTGAAAATTAAAATAACACACTTTATGACTCAAAACATATACAAGTCCTTCCAAATGCTCATACTCAATGTGATCGATCATTTCTTACCTTACCAATCCATACCTTGACAAAACACACTACCACAAACCTAAACTCACAATGAAAAACTTGAATGTTTAATTCAACTGTGTAACCCAATTCCTTTATCTATCAACATTAGGTTATACCTTGAAGATTTTTATGAATTCACGTATCTTAGGTTATCACTGACCGCCTCTCCATTGAGCTTATCATATCTTTTGTTAAAATTCAACTGTACCAGTTACCAAACTCAAAACCGTAAAAGAACTTATCACCATAGTCGAGTCAATCATGTGTAGACTTCTTTCTCAAATCTTACCAAATTAGTTTTATCCAATCTGATGAACATGTAACAATATTACCATAACAAGAGAAAAATATATAGAACCACGCATCTTTGAACTTGATTCTCAGCTCTCTAAAGATATATCTTTGTTCTTTGCAATTAGAGTAAATATCTTTGTTCTTGTTTACCTCTTTCCAATGACTAAAATACATCCCACTAATTCTTTTAATTTGTGACTCTAGTTCATTCCAATTCTATTCGAGTGGTGTCTTAGCACCTCCTATAACTTTCCACGATCCCACGCTAGTCATCAAATAGTATCAAGCCATCACATTAGATACTCGCAAGTCGTCATCACCATACAAAATCTATTTAACCGACAATCTTTATTATATAGTTGCATCCTAATCACAATCCATCACGAACTCTTATTACCACTATGCTTAGTTAGCCCTTGCCATCACCACAAAGTCAACCTTGTCATTGACATGATATCTTGAACCACCTATACAAATCAAATTCAAGGGACTACTTAATTTTATACACACTTTATTACTAAAATCTTCATTTACCTTCACACAAGTATACTATTTGGGATTTCATTTACCCATAAGTTTGTCATTCTGGTATTTATCCATTCCCTTGGACCTTAAGATGAAATCACAGGTCCTCATTTAGAACCCTCGGGATACACTTCTCAACTTAACGCATTAATAATGTATCAATGATCCACCACTAAAATCTTCCTTATACATATTCTTTAACCTCAAACATCTGCAGTAACAACCTAGTTGGTTTGTCAAATGTGAAGGCAACATTGAATCTCATTATATGGACATTTGATAGAATTTATAACTTTTTAATTAGTTGGTATTCACGCTTAACAATCAACATAACCGACTTCAGATACCACTAGTACCACATCGTGAAAGTCAGTTAAATCCACCACTAGAATACATCATACACCTCAAGAAGATTATACTCAAATACCCCACACATTTCTAACCATAAAGTTACTACAATACACTACTAAATTCATTCGGTCCCTCATCCAAAGTGATTCATTCGCAGATTGGGTCAATAGTAGGAGTAACTCACTCCATAACTCTTACCAAGTAAAGATTGATACCATTATACTAGTCGTATCACGACCCTCTTTGATAAACACTCAATATATGAAGTCATAGTAGAGGTTCTGACCTCAACTAACGCAACATCATTTTTCATTATTTGCTAAGAAACCCATGTTATCACAACTTTACTAATTGTGGTTTCCAAAGTTACACTATACATTATCTAGCCATCCTTTTAATCATTCCACTTCCAATTGTCAAACCACTCTAGATATTGCATATACCACACAAGTATTAATCCCACTACTGGATGACTAGCCTAAGACCACGCTCATGAAGTCCTTTAAACCATTGTTAAACCTAATCGTTTATTTATCCTCAAAGGGAATCATCAAACCATAATCTCATGCAATTTCTTCGAATCATTGATCATTCTAAACCTAACCACACATCATATCCACAAGTATATCACTTCAACCTTAGTACTATATCTAACATCCAAGCCATACACGACACCAACTACTGAATGAGGAATTAAGCATGAGTCATCACATAAGCGAGAGAGAATAGAATGAAGCGATAAAAATCAGAACAGACAAAGGATGCATGATAGGGATTCAAGAAGTTAAGATTTTTCCTAAGAGTCAACATAGCCTCTCGAAGATAAGTATAGACGTCTCCGTACCGATCCTCGAGACTTTACTTAGACTTGACTTGTATACATGTGAGACCTATGAATTTGGGGCTCTAATACCATTTTATCACGACCCAAAAATGGACGTGATGACACACGTCTTATCTCACCAAGATCAGTCAGCCTAAAACTCAGCCATTACAATAAAATGCGGAAAAAATCATAATCAACTCAAAAACACCCCTAAAATTTGGTTGTCACATGTACAACCATCTAAAGTATTACAATTTATTCAAAAGAAAACACAAGTCTCTAATGACCTTGTTTCTAGAATAGAACAAGATCATAATTAAGAAGAAAGAAGGTCTGCTGAAATAACAAGCAGCTACCTCACAAACCTCCACAAGAAGCCTCAGACTAGGAGAAGAGCAAATATCACAAAGGTACGGGCTAGTAGCCTACAAAAAATGTAGTAGCATAGGGTGAGTACCAAACCACACGGTACTCAGCAAGTAAACCTCTTAGCACGAGCTAAGGAGATACCATATGAGTACTCCTTACACCCCAACAGAACCTTCACAACTACAATATGAATAAAACCAGCCCAACCTACCAGTTTACAATTTACAACCACATATCTCAACAACAACATTCTAACAATCATATATTCTCAACAACAAGCTCAATATTCATCAATTATAACCTCCACAACTACAACGTACTTAAAACCAGCCCAACATAACATGTCACAGTTTACAAAGCACATAGGTGAACAAAACACTTTAATAATTTCATATCCTCAACAACAACAACAGTTTCATATCCTCAACAACAACACTCTAACAATTGCATATCTTAACCAACAAGGTCAATATTCATCAGTCACAAGTTCCATAGAAAGACACTCACAAGATCAACAACACATAAGATCAAGTTCACCAATAATAAAGAAGTCTAATGCAATGTCAAATATAGTGATGTATGTTTGACCTAATGATACATACCCGCTGTCTCTCAGTCCGAGACCCATGGGGGACATATCTGTCTATGCATCCATCGCGACGCACGATACGACAATCGATAATAGTAACCATCGTGGTGCGCTATACGTACCCCGAAAAATATTATCCATCGCGGCGCGCAATACGTCCCTTGAAATGGTACATCCTCTTTAATTTCTTATTTTTTCTCAATTCACATAACACTTGTCACAACCATGTCTCAAAACAATGCAAATGACATGTTCACACAAAATAGACGAGGAGATGACCATTTTCATAACATTGCACAATTCACAACAACACAATCATGATACAACATCGACAATGATTCTACAAGCCTTTCAAACCATTCCCCATTCTCAACACATCACACACAAACAATTAATCACATTGCCTTTTATTACCCCTTTTTCATCATTAGAATTAATCAATGTGGACAACTCAACCCATCACCAAGTCTCATCGTCCCCAAAAAAATATTACAAGGAAATACACGAATTTCATACACTTAACAAGGGTTTAGAAATTCACTTGCCTCAAATAGTTGAATAATCACTCCGAGACTTGAGTCTTCCCTTTCGTCGAACTTCCAACTCAAAGCAATCTATTCACATTAATAATCACAATAAGATTTCGAAACTAACCACACTCAAATTACTATAGGTCTAGCCTAGACCCAAAAACTCACTAAATTTATAATCAAGTTCCTTATCTTGGTGCCAATTACATGTCAAGTCTCATGTTTTCCGAATTTCAAGCCTAGGATTAAGTCATAATTTCACCGAACACTACAACCCTAATAGCTTTCATATAATGTAATACACTTATTATTTAATTAAGTATCTCAATCTATCATAACTTGAATAATATGTGATAATAAAAAAGAATTAATAAATATGAGAACCATTGGTTAAGAAACCACTGATGGAATCGCTTAAACTAAGGATCCCAACTCCTTGCCTCACTTCTACAAGAGACATAACTCAATTTCAACTATATGTAGCCAATAATCAGTCAATCATTATTTTCTCATTAGCCCTCAATAAATGACCTTGATTTTCCAATTCAAATCATAGTTTGCAGTCAATGATGCACTATAAAAGACTAAGTTGTTCACCATTATAACAATAACAATAATATACTCCATTCCATACACACAATTGCATATATTTGGCATGGGTACATATTACCTAGACATGACATATTCTCCCATCGACAACAGATTTACGCAGGTAAGTCTGACTCCTTTTCTCTTCTTAAATTATGAACAAAAAATTCTCAACCCTAATAATTTATTTTCCTATATGGGTCAAGTGCTATATGGTATTAACCAAATTATAAACTTAACCCATTAAGCATTAACTAAATTAGATATTTAATAATTAACTATCAATTAATTAACTCTAGTTGAATGAATATTAAAAATTTCCTAAAATGTCCTTCTTGGTCAATACACAACCATTAAATAATCGTAAACTCATTTTTACATTTTAACATTATTATCTTCTTCTAATACCCTTCAACCTAACAAATGAAAATAAATATAAAATAAAAATTTCTTCTACAAAAAGCCCATTAGAAACTACTTCATGGCTAGGTAGCCTCTTCTACAAGCACATTTTATTTCATCAATTTATCGATATCTTCATATGACTATGTCTAATGCTAACTGATATAATATATTTCCTCATGGAGAAGATCAAACTTTATCATCTTGACCACTATATGTGTGCAATTTGACTCACTACAATCTAAATGATTTCATTCTTTTCAAAACTTGATTCAACATGCAAGTAAAATATTTGGCAACAAGTTAACATTCTTGCCTCTGAAATGGTCAGATTAACCTTAGGTTTTCCTTCATACCTGAGGTTTCATTTATTAACTTAAAAGTTGGGGGAAAATATGTCGTCCAATAATTTCTCTTGAAAGGGAGATTTGTAAAAACAAATTTCACTATATTTAATCGTCAACACGACTCAATTGATAGAACCCCAAGGCAAATAGGAAATAATCTTCACTGAATTTATAGCGATAAAATAAATGACAAATCTAATCGTTCCATCTGATTTATATTTGCTTGAATGGTTATCTATTGAATAATTAACAACTTTTTCAATTTCAAAATAATTAATTAATTATTTAAGAGAAGAAGATTGAAGAAAACATAGATCAGATGAAAAGAGGGGGTCCATCTGGATGCTACTGAGTACCGAATTATTTTCTCGAGGTAATAAGAAATTATTGTTTTCCAGAAAAGTCTCATGCCATTAGTGCCTTCAATGACAATGATTAGCTGATTTTTCATAGTGTGTATTTTGCTAAAGATTATACAGATTAATGGTTGTTCTCCACTAATGATTTTATTTATTAGATGGTATACATGTTCAGGGATATCATTTAAACTAAAAATGTATGTGTAGACATCAAAATTTTGTTGAGTTTAAGATGCGCCAATACAAGACTAGCTCAATCCATGTTCTTCAAACCTAGAGGTGGGTTAGAGGTTGTTGGAGGCTAATCTACCCTGAACCCTAGCCCATGCAATAAAAAGAAGGTTTATGGTGGAGTAGCCTCCAACAATATCTAACGGACCTTTGGGTATGACGAACATGGATTGGGCTAGTCTTGTAGAGGCCCATCTTAAATCCAACATTATTTTGATATTCACATATACATTTTCAGTTTCAACCCTATCCTTGAATTTGTTATGTATCTAATTAAAGAATCGTATGGGGTGAACAACAATCAATCCGTAGAATCTTTAGCAAAGCACACATGATAAAAAAATAGCTAATCATTGTTGTTGAACTCACTAGTGTCAGGGGACCTTTCCGAAAAACAACCATCTCCCATTACTTCAAGAAAATGATTTGGTACTTAGGTCACATCCACACACACCCTTTAATTTCATCTTATCTATGTTTGCCTAAATCGTTTTCTCTTTACTATGAAAGAAATCATTAATAAATCAAGAGAAAATGATCCAACAAACATAGATAAGAAGAAATGAATTGATTTGTAATTTATTTTATCGCTGTCAATGCAGTGAAATTTATTTTCTTTTTTGTTTGGTGTTTTATTGGAATTGAGTCGCGTTGATGATTAATTACAGTGAAATTTATTTTTGTTTCTTTCCTTTTCAAGGGGAATTATTAGATGACATATATTCCCCTACTTTTAAGTAAATAAATGAAGACTTTAGTATGAAGGCAAGCCTGCATAAGGTTAACCTGGCCATTTTGGAGGTAAAGATGTAGACATGTTGCCTAATATTTTACTTGCATGTTGAATCAAGTTTTGAGAAGCATGAAATAATGTATATTCTAGTAAGTGAAATTGAACACATTAGTGGTAAAGATGAAAGTATCTGATCTTCTTCATGGAGAAACATATAATTTAGTTAGAATTAGTCATCATCATATGAAGATATCTATTATTGATGAAATAAAAGTTCTTGTAGAAGAGGCTTCTCAACCATGAAGTAGTTTCTAATGGGCTTTTTGTAGTAGAAACTTGTATCTTCTCTTTATTTTCTTATGTTAGGTTGAGAGGTATCAGAAGAAGATAACTATTTTAAAATGCAAAAATGTGTTTATGATTTTTTAATGATTATCTCAACCATTGATGTATAGGTGAATTCTTTAAAATGTTCTATTTGCATTTGTTGGGATGCAATAAATTTTATGGAGACTTCCATTTTTTCACTTGCCAGCTTGTTGAATTTAACACCCAAGGGAATATATAAACTTTGAGAAGTATTAATTTCTGATCTTAAATCTGAAAGTTAATATTAGAGTTATTTTCTAGTATCAACTACATTTGCAATATTTTTCTATTTGGATGAAGACGATTGGTTGTCTTAAAACATTTCCTAGCTTATTTTCTCAGCCTGCTCTGGCTAGCATGATTTGGTTAATTTATCATGAAGGTATAATTACAAAGAAGACATACACATCTCATGAGTGATGTATTATTTTCCCCTCTTTGAGCAAATATTGTTAACAAACAACTTATTCTTCTCCCCTCCCTGAAATTCTCGTAGACGTGAAAGATATAATTAGGTATGTTATGTTACCTTCCATAACAGTTATGCTTTAGTTATATTATCCAATAGCTTCATAACTTTCTTTCTCTGTTTTGATATGTTTTATGTCCTGTATTGTTTTTTTTTTATTTTCTTGCAATTTTTCTTATGAGGGGTGATCTTTGGTTCTTAAAACACACATCAATTTTCCTCTCATCAGCTACAGAGCAAACAATTACTCTCCATCCATATTTCGGGTTCTTTTTGTATCAATTTAGTGATTTTATGTAGAGATGTCAGCTGATTAGCTTTCGCTTGAATGACTACTAAATATGTTGCTAGTTTGGGTTCTTCAAAGTCCTTTTATGCTTCTATTTTTTTAATCAAACTAGTTTCTAGAGCATTCCTATTGTTGGAGTATATGTGTTGTAGACATTTTCTTATCCCATTGAGAGAATGCGAATTTTCCAAAATCTTCTTATGATATCCTCTACTCTCTATAAGAGGATCCTCTTGAACGAAAATTTGAACAAATCACTTTTAGGAGGATATCAACGTGTTCAAAGTTGCAATTAGTGAAGTGGGGGTACCATAGTGGTTTCTCCTCTCTTATTTGGAGATAATGCTTTTGTATTCTTTGATGCAAATGAGATCCAGCTAGACTTCCTTGGGTAAGTCTTGACTTGGTTCCAGGTGGTGTTAGGGCATATAATTAACCACATAAAATGTAGAATCATACCCATTGGTGCAGTGAGTAACATTTCCATGCTATTCTATATTTTTTAATGTAGGGTAGGGCTCTCCCTTCTACCTACCTTTGTTTACCTTAGGTGATTCGAACAAGGGTCTTTGTGTTGGAACCCGATTATTTTAAAAGTAAAGAAGAGGTTAGCAAGTTGACAAAAAAGGTACTAATCAAAATAAGGCCAATGCTTATTAAAAGCACATTATCGAGTATCCCTACTTATTGTATGTCATTGTTTAAGGCACCTATCACTGTTATTGGTAAACTAGAAATATTGCAAAGAAATTTCCTTACAGATGTAGTGGATAGGACAAACGAGAAAAACTTAGTTCTTTGGGAGACCATGACATCTTCTAAGCATAAGGTAGGGCTAGGGGCCAACACTTTAAGGTTTTAAGAAAGTAATTTTGGTAAATAATTGTAGAGATTTATGGTAGAGGGAGAATCTTTAGGATGGGGGTGATTATGGATAAATATGGTCTAATTGAAGGGGGTGGAGAACAAATGGGATCACAATGTCTTTTGGTAGTGGAAGACTATAATTAAAGGGCGGGATGAATTCTTTAATAAAATTGTTTTTAAGGCTAGGGATGGGAGTAGAGTTAGATTCTGTAGGCCAAATTGGTGTGGAAGAATGGTGCTAAAGGATGATTTTTTTTTGCGTTGTATAAAGTCTCTTGCTAGAGGGAATCACCCATTTAGAAATTAGGGGACACAAGGAGATGGGAATATTTGGGATATGAAGTTTAGGAGGTAATTCTAGGATTGAGAGGTGACCGAGTTTCAATGATTCCAAATTTACTCCAATAGTATGGGGAGCCAATTGACAAATGTGATCCCTTGAGTTGGGATCTCAAGAATAACAACTCGTTCTTAGACTTTAGCTAAGTACTTTTATGAGAAGCTAGAAGCTAATGGTTAGGACAGAGGTTAGTTTTCCACATACTTCGGTCTATATTCCTAAGGTGTCGAGGAAGGTGTGTTGCTTCGTGTGGCTAGCTACTAGAGGGGTAATTTTGACAATGGAAAATCGTAAAACATATAGGGTTGTTTGCATGATTTGGTGTTGGGTAAAACAACATTCTACATGTTGCAAGGCCCATGTCATTCATGGACAAACATGGAGCATACTTGATGAGTTTGGTTATGAAATCAAATTGTGCCCTTTTTATATTTTGACATACAATAAGAACTTGATCCTCTCCTAATAGAAGAGGCAAACCACAACAAAATTAATGTGGATTAAGCACCAAAGTTTTTCAAAAGCAACCTTTTTCAAAAGTCCTAAGTTTTCAACATACTCTTCAAATATCCTTTTGTCCAACTTAAAAAGAGCGCAACTCTTTCCCTTTTCAAGAAGCTCTAGTCAAGGTTTATGTTGAGCCAGGAGAAAGCTGAAGGGCAACATCCAACATTGTTCTTGTTTCTTTAATGTATTTCTGTGATTAGTGAGCTCATACCAAGCATACTATGATAGAAATTCATCAAATATCAACTAATAAAGATTGAATCATACAAAATGCAATGCATATAATCCTATACATTCCACACATAATTAATAGACTAAGATTTTAGAAGAGATCATCATAAAAATTAGCTGTAATACATTAGAAATTTGAACTTTGAATGGAAAAGAGAAAATGCTTCCTTTGAGTACAAGTTGTGGTGTACGAAAGGTTATGGTTTGTATAGGGTATCACGGGCTGTACAACAAACCGTGGTTAAGGATGAAATTTAGTATGGCTCAAGGCAAGTTTCACATAGGGGTTCATGGATTGTAAGAGGACTACAACCCATCACCCCACCCGTAAAGTTGAACGTAAGGCCCATGAAGGTTTAGAGACACTTGGACGGTCCTTGAAACTTCATATGGACCATGATGTCGTCTGTGCATGGGACCCTTCAGTTTTTAAGTTTTGCTCAACTTCAAAGTATCATATCTATTAGCACAAAATTTATTAAGTGGTCCGTAACCCATCAAATTAAAGGTCGTTGAGTCTCTTTCCAACGCCATCAAGTTTGCCTCAATTCAAGTTTGGATTAAAAATTTATGTCCATTATAGTGAGGGTTGATGACTTGATAGACGATCCGTGAAGAATTTTATGGACCATGAAACTTTAAATGGTCTATGAAACCTCCCTTTTAAGGCAACTTTTCAGATTTAAAAGTTAGGGACATTTTTGCCTTTCCCCTATTCGTTTGGTACTTAAAGTATGTCATATTAATGCCTATTCTAAGCCTTCAACACGACATTTTAAACCTAATTAAGGACTTAAAAAGGGTTAGTCAACTCTTTTACGTTCATTAACACTTCACGACATTAGAAAAAGGTTCTAAGAGGAGAAAAACTATGGTTCAAGCATTCTTCAAGTTACTTCGATTTCGGCAAGGAACTTTTTTCTTCTAGGTATGTAAGGATATCATATTGTTGGACTAGTTCATCCTCATGCCCTACATCTACTTTCAAATAAGTGAAAGATTAATCTAGGATTCTATCCTTAGATTTGAGTATTCTTGAGATGAGTTGATATTAAGTTCTGATTTCTTGAGTTGATGATTATTGGATTCCTATTTCTAATCATTGAATTGTTATACATTGTGTATTGTATGATTGTTAGAGTCTATTTTTCAACATGAACCATATCATTCAGGATTCATTGAATTCTTATTGAGATTCTTTTAAACAAAACATAATTGTTTAAACTCAGTTTTGAGGAACTAAAGGGCATTTTGTGAAAGATGATCAGGGAACTAAGTATTTCCCGAATGTTTTATTTTTACATGAAGAAAAGAGTAGACAGGGCCATCGTTTGAGCAACCAACCATCATTAGGAGTCGTCGTTCATTTTCTGCCCGATAGGGCTTCACTAGAACGAGCATAAATTTTTACTGTGAGCTTGGGTTTTCAAAAACTCGGTGGCGCTGGAAAGAGGATCTAATTATCTTTCATTTGGTAGGTCATGGGCCACCTAATTAATTTTGTGCTAAAAGATATGACTTTTTGAACTGACCCAACAACATGTTTCCTCTAATTGGCTGCTGACCCTATTCTACGGTCTGTAGGTCCAACCACGGACCGTACTGGTCGACCTTGGGTGGGATCAGAGACCATAAAAGCTAGACACCAATGACGGAACCATCCTACGGTTTGTCAGTCAATCATCGGACCGTGGTTCATAGCCATAAGTTTCATCTCTAGATTCTGAAATTCCCCTAAGTTTGGGACTAAACCACGAGACCCCACATACGGTCTGTGGTTCTACTTACGGTTCATGGGTGGTCTCCATTGGTTCTGACAACAGATTCTTGAAAACAACATTGTTCTAGTTTCTTGAATCTAAGGTGTTACATTCTCTCCCCCTTAGGAACATTCGTCCTCAAATGAAGTCTAAACAAGCTGAGTATGGAGCGAAGGATCTTCAATCCCTACCACTAGGTACTAGAAACTGATATCCAATTGAACTGAGTTCCACGAATATGTAAATGTTATAAAATGCAAGAACAACTAAATGAACAAGATACTAAGACTGAATTTACGCACGGGTAACCTGAGAGAATAAAGAGGAACTATTACTTGAAGTTGAACGTAATCGGAAGAAAAGAGGTAAGGATACTTGGCCTTCATGGCTGCTTCTACTTCCAAGTAGCTCCATCTACTGATTGACTCCTCCACAAAACCTTCATTGAAAAAACTTTTTTATTTCTCAACCTACGAACTTGACGGTGAAGAATCTCTACTGGTACCTCTTCATAAGTGAGACTATCCTTCACAGCCACACTCTCTAATGGTACTATCGATGCCAGATCACCCACACACTTCTTCAACAAGGAAATATGAAAGACTAGATGAACCCCTGCTAGTTCGCTAGCAACTCTAACTCATAAGCCACATTACCAACCCTTTTCACGATTCTATAAGGACCTACATATCTAGGACTATGCTTCCCTTTCTTGCCAAATCTCATCACCCCCTTCATTGGTGACACCTTCGGGAAAAACCCAATTATCGATTTGGAACTGTAAGTCCCTTCTCCTCATATCTGCATAGGACTTCTGACTACATAAGCTATCTTTAGTCTATCTTGAATGAGCTGAACTTTTTCCATAGCTTTATGAACCAAATCTGGCCCAATCAATGATGCTTCACCTAATTCAAACCAACCAACGGGAGATCTACATCTACGCCCATATAGGTCCTCATAAGGTTCCATCTGAATACTAGAATGAAAGTTAATATTATAGACAAATTCTATGAGAAGTAGGTGATCATCCTAACAACCCTTGAAATCGATCACACAAGTTCTCAACATATCGTCTAAGGTTTGAATGCTACAGTCTGCCTAACCATACATTTCTGGATGAAATGTTGTATTGAGATTTACCGGGTTACCAAGACCGTTCTGAAATGATTTCCAGAAATGAGAGGTATACTTAGGACCTCTATCTTAGATGGTATCCAAGGGAACCCCATGCAACCTGTGTAACACCCCGTATACTAGAACATGCCAGATTGCAGATTTCAGATGTTGCAGGTGGCACCCATGGGCACCATACACGGACCATAGGAGGACCCATTGTCCGTCCTGCATGTTTTTTGTTCACAACCTACGACCCTCCCCTAGAAGTTCCAAAAAAATTATTCTAAGAGTCTACCCATGGCCGGACCCACAAATCGTAGGTTAGGCCACTGAGCGTGGTCCGTGGCCATGGAACAGACCCCAGTTTTCAACCCCCAGAACCACATTGACGGTTGACCAGCACGGACGGTTAGTCGATTGACAGTCCATCGGTACCATTTGTCGGTGACCCCGAAAGCAGTTAAGTCAGGGATCTTTTGGTATTTTCCTTATGCGTTGGACCCCTAAACTACGTCGTTTAACCACCAAACGACATAGTTATGGTAAGTTTAAGTGTAGAAAATGAATTAGAATCTACCCTAAGCAAATCATTCACCAAAACATAGAAAAATTAGAACGTAAGAGGTGAAAGAGGCAACCAAACCCTTTGCAAGAACGCAACAAGTTTCCTTCAGTTCCAGTCCCAAAATCGAAAGATTTCTCCGTGAATTTCGTCACTAGGTATTTGGAATTTGACTCGGTCGCATTCTTGATTCCCTTAATATTATCTATACCTAAGGTTTTTAGAATATCAGTAGATCATTATGAATTAGTTACTTTAATGTTACTTTAGTATTGTTTTGTGTAGATCTTTTCATAAATTCAAAACCCTAGTTATGTAGTTTGTTTAATGCATGAATTGCACATGCTAGGTCAGATATTTCAGTTATACATGCCTCAAAAATTAATGTTTCATTATCAATATATTAATGTTGCAGTTTTAGTTAGCATGTAAGTATTTTGAGCTATCCTGTATTACAGAACTTCAGTCATAATTTGTTAATTACTTAATCAATTGGGAAAAGCTTAACACTGAGTGGACTAGGGTCAGTCACCCTCAAGTCCCAGAACTACATGCCCTGTAGGTTGTAAGCCCCCTCCATGGGCATCATTTAAGTGATCACGCCTGCATGCCTCTATACCTCTGGCAGGGTATATTGGGTCCTCTCGATGGGGCGTATACATCAGACTCCACATTTATCTCATGTGGTTTGATGTCGGTTATTAGTAGCTCCCTTACTGTCATATTCTATTGCATTGACCATGCTATCAGTTTTAGTTCAGATTTCAATTTCAGCATGTTATAAACTTAATCATTGCATTTAGTTTAGTCAAGTACAATATTTTCAGTATCCTTATCATGTTCAAATTATGTACTTGCTATTTATGCTTTAGGTCAATTATGTTATTGTTCAACTTTATTCTATCCTACATGCTCAGTACATTTCAAGTACCTACACATACTCTGCGTTACATCTTCTCATGATGTAGGTTCAGGTCCTCGGTAGTCAGATCACGCATAGATGGATTCCGATCTTCAATTCAGCAGCATCAATGGTGAGTCCTCATGTCATGTAATCTTTCCATTTGTCTTAGTTTCAGTTTTTCTATATTTAGCTTGGGCATGTCTCAGCACTTCTAGTAAGTTTAGAGGTTTATTTCAAATATAGTTAGATTCAACTATAGTGTTAGAGTTTGACTTTTCAGTTGTATTTAAACTCTCAGTTTTCATATATTCAGATTTAGTATATAGGTATTCCCCATCATTTCAGATGATTTATATGATTTATCTTCCACACAAAATTTATTGATGTAGTTTGCTTTAGTATGCTTATGATATTCCAGCAGGGTAAGCTTGGGGTCACTCATGATCCTAGGTCCCGTGTCCGCGTCCAGGGGGTAGCCTCGGGGAGTGACGAACTTAGTAGCAGAGCACTAGGTTTAAGAGTCCTAGGATGTCTCAAAAACCTCATTAAGTAGAGTCCCTTTCATAGGTGTGAAGTGCACCACATCTAATAAGAGGGAGGCTACAAAGTATTTTAGGAAAACTTCAATTTCTTTGTTACTTTTATCATGCATAAGGTATGATCTAATTCCTCGTGCTAATCCTTCGTTATGAGCTTTCAGATCATGCCTCCTCATAGAGCTTAAACAAGGATGAGAATGTCAGGAATGCAAATGCAGCTCCTCAAGTCCTAGATTAGAAAGTTTCGAATGCTGAATTTCAGAATGCTATCCAGTTGTTGGCTCAGAGTGTGACCAACCAGAACAACCAGCAGGTTCCAATTCCGGCAAATGCTAATGTTGGATCAGCTGCAGCTAGAGTTCAGGATTTTACTAGGATGAATCTGCCTGAGTTCTTAGGATCGCAGATTGGTGAGGATCACCAAAACTTCATTGATGAGGTCAAGAAGATCTTTGGAGTGATGCAGGTAACTGGGAATGATCGGGTTGATTTGGCATCTTACCAGCTTAAGGATGTAACTTATATCTGGTATACTCACTGGAAATAGAGTAGGGGTACAAATGCAGCTCCTATAACTTTGGAGTGGTTTAGTGAGACCTTTCTAGAAAGGTTCTTCCCAAGATAGTTGAGAGGGCAATAGCTCAAGAGTTTATGAATTTGAGGCTATGCCTATCCAAGAGTATGGACTCAAGTTCACCCAACTCTCCAGGTATGCTCTTCACATGGTTGCTAATTCCAGGGCTCTAATGAACAAGTTCATGTATGAGGTATCTGATCTAGTGAAAATAGAGTGCAGGAATGCTATGTTGCTTGAAGATATGAACATCTCTAGGTTCATGACTCATGCTCAGTAGGTTGAGGGTGATAAGCTTAGGGAACATGCCAAGGAGAAAAAGAAGGCTAGGATAGGCAACTATGACTATTCTTAATAGAAATCGGGTGGTGTAAATCGCTTGCAATTCTAGCAAAAGTCTACAGCTCCATCACCTTCATCAGCCAGTGTTCCATCATCCAAGTTCTGAAATGATCTTAAAGGTAGGGCATCAGGCTCTATGTCTCAGGGGAGTGTTTCAGGGAGCAGAACCTACCCAACTTGTCCAAATTGTGGAAAGAACCATACGGCTGAGTGTCTTGCAGGAAAGGAAGGATGATTTGGGTGTGGTCAGTCTGGTCACATGTTTATATATTGTCCTTCTAAGCAGGGTCAAAGAGGAAATAATGGTAGAGTTTAGTCCACAACTTCAGCAGCACTAGCAGGTCACCTGACTCACCAGGGTAACTTATCTTGTACAGGTGGCGGTTAGTGCCAAAACAGGTTGTATGCTCTCTAGGCTCGCCTAGTTCACGAAGATTCTCCTCATGTAGTGACCGGTACGTTATGAGTCTTTGACTTAGATGTTTATGCATTGTTAGATCCAGGGGCTACTTTTTACTTTGTATCTCCGTATGTAGCAGTCAACTTCAGTATTAGTCCAGAAAGTCTCAGAAGCCTTCTCAATTTCTACTCTAGTAGAAGACCCAGTTATAGCTAGACCGGTATACAAAAATTGCTCTATCACAGTTTTCTAGAAAGTCACCTCAGCAGATCTTATAGAACTAGAAATGGTAGACTTTGATATCATTCTAGGCATGAATTGGTTACATTACTATTATGCCTCAGTCGATTGTAGATCTAGGATTGTTCGTTTTCAGTTTCCAAATGAACCAATCTTAGCTTGGAAGGGTAGTAGTTTAGCGCCTATGGGTAGTTCCATTTCTTATCTTAAGGCCAAAAAGATGATCTCTAAGGGTTATCTCTATCATCCAGTTCGGGTTAAAGACACAAGCTCTGAAACCCCAACTCTTGAGTCAGTCTCTATAGTTAATTAATGAGTTCCCAGAAATATTTCCAGAAGATTTTCCCGGAGTTCCTCCCAAAAGGGAAATCGACTTTGGAATTGATCTCCTTCCAGATACCCAACCTAATTGTATTCCTCCTTACATAATGGCTCCATTCGAGCTTTTGGAATTGAAAGAGCAGTTGAAAGACCTTCTAGATAAGGGCTTCATCAGACCTATTATTTCCCCATAGGGTGTACCGATGTTGTTCGTGAAGAAGAAATATTGTTATCTTAGAATCTGCATCGATTATAGGCAGTTGAAAAAAGTTACAATCAAGAATAAGTATCCCATCCCCAGGATTGATGACTTCTTTGACAAACTTCAAGGTGGTAGTCATTTCTCAAAGATAGACCTCAAATCCGATTATCATCAGCTTAGAGTTAGAGATAGTGACATTCCGAACACAACCTTTAGAACTTGGTATGGTCATTATGAATTCGTAGTTATGTCATTTGGACTAACCAAAGCTCCTACAACTTTCAGGGATTTGATTAAAAGAGTGTTTAAGCAGTATTTGGACTTGTTCATTATCGTCTTCATTTATGATATCCTCATTTACTCTAGGAATGAGGAAGGATATGCGAAACATTTGAGTGTTGTTCTACAAACTCTCAAAGATCGCCAGTTATTCGCTTAGTTTAGCAAATGTGAGTTTAGGTTGCAATCTGTTGCTTAAGGCCAAAGTATCCTCACCTCTTTCCTTCGGATTCTATTCCAGCGTGAGGTAATAGTTCCTCTTCAGTTTTTCAGTCATTCATGCCTAGTTTCAGCCTTAGCATCATGTTCATTCAGTTGAATTTGCATTTTTAGCGTAGTTGCAAGTTCTTGGAACCTAGTTCAGTCAAAAATTAGTTTCCAGTGTTTAGTGGTAGGGGTTGCAGCCCTTTCCCTCCATTTTAGCTAGTTTAGTCTTCATTCGAGGACAAATGTTTTCAAGGGGGAGATAATGTAACACCCCGTATGCTAGAACATGCCAGATTGTCGATTTTGGATTTTACAAGTGGTACCCACAGGTACCATCTGTAACATCTTGCAAATTGAAAGAACTAGAAAGAGCTAGAATTAGAATGAGTTTTTTTGGAAATTATTATATATCTGGAAATTTGGTTAAGTGAAGTTACGTTTGAGTTTTTGGACAACTTCTAGGTCAGGATGAGTTAGGTGGGTTTCCAGATATCGTAGGAAAGACCTTGGAATAATCTTTCCAACACGGTCAAGTTTGCACGATTCCAAATTTGTATGAGTGATTTAAGCCCATTGGAAGTTGAGTTGTTCGAATAAGGAAAGTCCAATCCGCATTTTAGAAGGGTGATATGGTATTTTCACCACCCAATTAATTAATTAATTCATATTTGGTAATATTTCTAAGGGTCTAAACTAAAATTGGTCAGTTTACGCTTTTGAAATTAGAGCTAGAGCTTTTGGAGAAAGAATGCAAGAGGAGAAGAAAGGAGAAAAAAGCCAAGATCATCGTTTGTAAGGAGTTTAGTTTGTGGATTTCATCAAGGGGTGATCCCTATGAGGTATGTGAGTCTTTCATAGCATTGGGTTCGTTCACCCACACGCCAATCTTGTTTATTTTAGTAAAGTTTGTTCTAGAAAGTTTAAAGTTGATGAATCTTGAATGGTATTCTTGAAATTGGCCTTCGTTCTTGAGTTAGGTTGAGATTGTGGTGTTCTTTGAGGTTAAAATGTTGTTTCCTTGAGTTGTTTGAGTTAGATTCTTTTGTATACATACTGGGTATCTGAATCTAAAGAGAATTTGAGAATAAGAACCGAACCGAGTTTAGTTGAATTGGGATTAGAAAACGAAGAAGGAACAAGTCAGCTAGACACTGGGTACCAGGTCCGCGTCGTGGACCTGTTCCTCAGAAGTGTAAATTTCCCTTCGCATCGCGGAGAGGTCACATAACTCTCTGCCTCCAAAATTATTTTTGTGACCAAAATTTAAATATACCTCTGCGTCGCGGACTAGTTTTCACGCTGTGATTTCTTGATCATTTTTTCATGTTTAACTATCTAAAATCATTCCTAATTATCATTAGATCTTTCCTATCAAAAATCACAATCCTTGAATCCATAATTCAATTCAAGGAAAGTTAAGAGTCAAGTCAAGAGAAGTTCACAGAGTCTTCCAAGAGTCTTTTACAAATGTTTTAACTTTGTTTTAAGAATTGAGTTTTGAGTTGTGTATAGAGTAAAGTTTGTAGTTCATTTCTTCAAAAGAGTATATCGGGACAATGTATTCCCAAAGAGTAAAATTTTTTCATATTTAAAGAAGAAAGGAAACCTTGATTTCCAAACTAGCCTTCGAGCTAGTTTTTCAGTAAAGGGCCTTTGAGCTAGTTTTTCAGTAAAGGGCCTTTGAGCTAATTTTTCAGTGAACAACCTTTGAGCGAGTTTTTCAGTAAAGAGCCCCTGAGCTAGTTTTTCAGTAGAGAGCCTCTGAGCTAGTTTTTCAGTTCAAGAGTAAATTCTTTCACAATTAAGTAAGAGAGGAAACTGAGATTTACAAGATAGCCTTTGAGCTAAGTTTTAAGCAATTATCTCAAACCAGAGAAAGGAGTTATGTTTTTAAACATAAATAACTAGTATATTTTGGGAGAATTATTTAGCACTGATATGGGGGAGAGTTCAGAAAACTCCGAGCCGTCATATACCATGTAGCCACCATGGGTAGAAAAGGATAATAATTTTTAGATGATTTATTTAGTGCTTTTTAGCATAGACTAGTGGATCCACTTAGTAGTTCATGTTTTATACTCATAGAAAGGTATAGGACGACCCTGGCAGCGTGAGACAAAATGTTGTATCATCACGATAGCTTTTAAGTGATGGCTGTCGGTTAGAGAAACTCCCACATCAGTATTTTTTATTTTTATATACATTAGTGATATTGTCTTTTCATAAACAAATAGAGTTCATAGTATATCTTTGCATACATACAGAGTTATTATTGTCTTTCTAAATACATAGAGTTGAAAACCATGTTTTAAAGCTTTTCTTTATACTGCATTTATTTACAGTGCTATATATTGAAATTACTTTAGTTCAGTTCATTTCAGTTGAGACCAGGTTTGTTTCTTCAGTTCCTTTCAAGCTTACGTCTTGTTTTAGAATTCCCCTTGCATACTCATACATTTAATGTACTTATGCCATTTGGCCTCCATAGTATTATGATGCAGACAGAGGTAACTAGGATCGGCATCCAGTGCACCGTTGATCCAGTTGAGCATTACAGAGTCTTCTGGTGAGCCTCCTTTCTTTCCGGAGGATCCCTTTTATTGCTTTCAATATTATTATCGTTCATTAGTATGTCGTGGGGATTTTCCCGACATTCATCTCAGTTGTTTGTGAGGCTTCATAGATAGACAATTTGTTAGTTCATTTGTCTTTATCTTATTATTGACTAATGTTCAGTTTTGAGTTTCCACATTGGCTAAGTTAAATGTTTATTTCTAAAACATTATGATTTTAGTTTGAGATAGTTGATTTATCTTGCATTTGAATTCTTTTCTTAATGTTTTAAGTCTTCCGCTGAGTAATTATGTTTGGCCAAGAGTTTTCTTGGGGTCAACAATGGTTCTCGAGTGCCGGCCATGTCCAAGGTGTAGGTTTGGGGCATGACAAACTTGGTATTAGAGCACAGAGTTCAAGAATCCTAGGGATTCTATGAAGCCGTGTCTGTAGAGCCCTAATTATTGGTGTGAAGCGCGCCACATCTATAATTAGGAGGCTGCAACATTTAGGAAATTCCTTCACTTCTTTCATACTCATTTCGTGCGTTAGAGTTTTTTCTCTAAAAAGTTTCTTTCTAACTCGTGCTTGCGCTTAACCGATTGTGAGTTGGACTATTTTGAGAGTTCTTTCATTGGGCATTTCTTTCCCAGTGAGCTAAGAGAAGCATAGAGATGGTTGCCGACATGAGTAGCAGGATGAGTTTATTCGTTGTTGGCTTTCCTCGTCTGTCAAGTGAGGAAAGTATGGCATCCATGCTAATAAGTGACAGGGACATAGCAAAACTGATGATCCATGTGCAACAGGTTGAAGAAGACAAGCTGAATAATAGAGAAGAGTTTAAGAATAAGAAGGCTAAGACATGAGGAAATGAATCTGGGCAGCAAAAGAGCAATGCGAACCGGTCTTGTTTCAAACAGAAGCAGAAAGGACCTGCTTCATTATATGGTAGTGCACCTGCACCAAGGAATAAATGTGAGTACATTAGTCAGAATTCTCAGAACTTCAAACTTAGACCTGCGCATTCCCAAGTTAGTAATGCACAATGGGGTACTAAGACTCCTGCATGTTCTATTTGGGGTAGGATTCACTCAGGCGTGTGACATGATAGCTCCACTAGTTGCTTCAAGTGTGGCAAGAACGGTCATTTCATTAAAGAGTGCCCTAAGAACAGGCAAGGTAGTGGAAATCAGGGCAATAAAGCCCAATCTTCATCAGTTGCACCACCAGACAAGACTGCAGCTAGATGAGCTACATCCGGTACTAGCGGAGGTGCAATCCACCTTTATCCGATTAGTAGTCGCAAAAAGCAAGAGAACTCTCCAGATGTTGTCACTAGTTTGATCAAAGTCTTAACTTTTGATGTTTATGCTTTGCTAGACCCAGTAGCAAGTTTATCTTTTGTAACCCCTTATGTTGAAAATAAGGTTGCTTTTATTCCTGAGAAACTCTGTGAACCCTTTTGTGTTTCTACACCTATTGATTCTATTCTACATGATGAGTATATCGTGATTGCGTCATTTCCATCAATCACAAAGACACCATACCTGATTTAATTGAGTTAAACATGATAGATTTTGACGTCATTCTAGTTATGGACTGGTTTCATGCCTGTTATGCCTCCATTGATTGTAGAACTCGAGTTTTTAAGTTCCAAATTTCTAATGAGCTAGTCTTATAGAGGAAAAGTAGTTCAGCAGTGCCTAATGGTTGTTTCATTGCATACCTTAAGACAAGAAAGTTAGTTTCCAAGGGTTGTGTCTATCACTTAGTCCGAGTTAATGACTCTAGTGTTGAGATAGCTCCTATTCAATAAGTTTATGTAGTTAGAGAGTTTTCAGAAGTCTTTCCTGATGATCTTTCCAGAGTCCCTCCTAAGAGAGAAATAGACTTCGGTATAGACATTCTTCCAAATACTCATCCTATATCTATTCTGCCATATAGAATGGCACCAACAGTGTTGAATGAGTTGAAAGAGCAGTTGAAAGTTCTTTTAGAGAAAGGTTTCATTCGACCAAGTATCTTACCTTGGGGCGCTCAGGTCCCATTTGTGAGAAAGAAAAATGGTTCCCTTAGGATGTGTATAGACTACCGTCTGTTGAACGAGGATACCATCAAAAATAAGTATCCTCTTCCAAGAATTGATGATCTTTTTTATCAGCTTCAGGGTGCTACTTGTTTCTCTAAGATAAACCTCAAATTAGGTTACCATCAGTTGAAAGTAAGGGAATATGATATTCCCAAGACAACATTCAGGACCTGTTTTGGTCGTTATGAGTTCTTAGTTATGTTATTTGGTTTGATCAATTCACCTGCAACATTCATCGACCTTATGAATAGGGTATTCAAGCCATTTTTAGATATGTTTGTTATCATCTTCATTGATGACACACTAATTTATTCAAGGAATGAGGAAGATTATGCTAGTCATCTCATAATAATTCTTCAGACTTTGAAAGATAAGGAGTTATACGCTATGTTCTCTAAATGTGAGTTTTGGCTTGAGTTTGTGGCATTCTTGGGCCACATAGTTTCCGGTGATGGAATTAGAGTTGATACCCAAAGGATAGATGCAGTGCGGAATTGACCTAGACCCACATCACCAACTTTTATTAGGCGTTTCTTGGGTTTGGCTGGATATTATAGAAGGTCCGTAGAAGGCTTCTCATCTTTTTCATCCCCTTTGACCAAGTTAACTCAGAAATAGTGAAGTTTCAATGGTTTGAAGCTTGTGAGAAAAGCTTTCAGGAATTGAAAAAGAGGTTGACTACTGCCCCAGTATTGACCTTACCAGAAGGCACATAAGGCTTTGTTGTTTATTGTGATATGTCTAGAGTTTGTTTAGGTTGTGTGTTAATGTAGAATGACAAGGTTATAGCTTATGCCTCCAGACAGTTTAAAGATCATGAGGAAAATTACCCAACCCATGACTTAGAGTTAGCTGCTGTAATATTTGCTTTGAAAATATGGCGCCGTTATCTTCATGGTGTTCATGTGGATGTGTTCACCGATCACAAGAGTCTTCAGTATGTGTTAAGTAAGAAAAAGCTTAATCTCAAGTAGAGGAGGTGGTTAGAATTACTCGAAGATTATGACATGAGTATTCTTTATCACCCAGGTAAGGCTAATGTTGTTACTAATGCATTGAGCACGTTGTCTATGGGTAGTACCACCCATTTTTAGGAAGGTAAGAAAGAGTTCACAAAAAAGGTGCATAGACTTACACGACTAGGAGTTCGACTAATGGATTCCACAGAAAGAGGAGTAGTGGTGATGAATGGGGCTGAATCATCATTAGTGTCACAAGTAAAACAAAAGCAAGACCAAGATCCTTTATTACTTGAACAAAAACCAGTGTTCATAAGCAAAAAAGTGATGGCTTTTGAACAAGGGGGAGATAGTGTTTTGAGGTATCAAGGTGGATTGTGTGATTGATTTCAAGGGTAATTGGGATGATCATCTATCTCTCATTAAGTTTACTTACAACAATATTTAACACTCTAGCACCCAAATGTCTCCTTATGAAGCTCTTTATCGAAGAAGATGCAGATCTCCTATTGGATGGTTTGAAGTTGGTGAAGCTGGGTTAATAGGACCAGATTTAGTTCATCAAGCTATGGAGAAGGTGGAAGTGATTCAAGAGATGTTGAGGACAACACAGAGGCGTCAGGATTCCTACACTGATGTTAGGAGAAGAGAGTTAGAGTTTGAAGTAGATGATTGGGTGTATTTAAAGGTTTCACCAGCGAAGGGCGTTATGAGATTTAGTAAGAAGGGGATACTTAGTCCCCGATATATTGGCCTTATAGAATATCCAAGAGGATGAGCAATGTAGCTTATGATTTAGACCTACCACAACAATTAGTAGCAGTTTATCCGGTGTTCCATATCTCCATGTTGGAAAAGTGTATGGGCGATCCCTCATTGATCATAGCAACTGAAGATATTGGGATCAATGATAGCTAATCTTATGAGGAGATTCCATTTCAGATTCCAGATCGCCAAGTTCGCAAGTTGAGAACAAAAGAGGTAGCATCAATCAAAGTTCTTTGGAGGAATCGGTTTGTTGAGGAAGCTACTTTGGAAGCTGTGGAAGATATGAAGAAGAGATATCCACATCTCTTCGAATTCGTAGAAATTCCAAATTAAGGTACTAATCCTTTTCTTGGATTTTATTTATAAGATTAGCATGTTGTAATTGCATTGCTTGTTGGGTGTTTGAGTTTAATGTTAATGTTACATCATTGGCCTAGTAAGAGTAATCTCATTCGAGGACGAATGTTCCCAAGGTGGAGATATTGTAACATCTTGGAAATTGAAAGAAATAGAAAGAGCTAGAACTAGAAAGAGTGAATTTTGGAAATAATAAAAAAATTGGAAATTGGTTAAGTTATGTTAACTTTGAGTTTTTAGTCAATTTCAAATGAGCATAACTTTCAGCTCAGGGTGAGTTAGGAGTATTTCTAGATATCGTACAAAATATCTTGGAATAATCTTTCCAACACCGCCGAGTTTGCACTATTCCAAGTTTGTATGAGTGAGTTATGCCTATTGGAAGTTCAGTTGCTCAAATAAGGAAAGTCCAATCAGGATTATAGAAGGGCAGAATGGTCTTTTCACCACCTAATTAATTAATTCGTTTCTGGTAATATTTCTAAGGGTCTAAACTGAAATTGGTCAGTTTACGCTTTTGAAATTAGAGTTAGGGTTTTTGGAGAAAGAATGCAAGTGGAGAAGAAAGGAGAAAAGAGCCAAGATCGTCGTTCGTAAAGATTTTTCATGTGGATTTCATCAAGAGGTGATCCCTACGAGGTATGTGAGTCTTTCATAGAATTGGGTTCATTCACCCACGCACCAATCATGTTTATTTCAGCGAAGTTTGTTCTAGAAAGTTAAAAGTTGATGAATCTCGAATGGTGTTCTTGAAATTGGCCTTTGTTCTTGAGTTAGGTTGAGATTGCGGAGTTCCTTGAGGTTAAAATGTTGTTTCCTTGAGTTGTTTCAGTTGGATTCTTGTGTATACATACTGGGTATTTGAATTTAAAGGGAATTTGAGGAAAATAATGGACTTTAGGTGAATTGGGGTTAGAAAATAAAGAAGGAACAAGTCGGGAAGAAACTGCGTAACAGGTCCGCGACGCGGACCTGATCCTCAGAAGTGTAAATTTCCCTTCGCATCGCGGAGAGGTCACGGACCTCTCTGCCTCAAAAATAATTTTTGCGACCAAAATTTAAATATACCTCCACATCACGGACTAGTTTCTAGGGAGTGATTTCATAATCATTTTTCATGTTTAGCTATCTAAATCATTCCTAATCATCATGAGATCTTTCCTATAACAAATCACAATCCTTGAATCCATAATTCTATACAAGGAAAGTTAAGATTCAAGTCAATTCAAGAGAATTTCATATAGTCATCTAAGAGTCTTTTAAAAATGTTTTAATTTTGTTTTAAGACTTGACTTTTGAGTTGAGTGAAGTTTGAAGTTCATTTCTTCAGAAGAGTATATTGGGACAATGTATTCCAAAAGAGTAAAAAGTTTTCACATATAAAGAAGAAAGGAAAGCTTGATTTCCAAAAGAGCCTTTGAGCTAGTTTTTCAGTAAAGAGTTTTTGAGATAATTTTTCAGTAAAGAGCCTTTGAGCTAGTTATTGAGTAAAGAGCCTCTGAGCTAGTTTTTTAGTAAAGAGCCTTTGAGCAAGTTTTTCAGTTAAAGAGTAAATGCTTTCACAATTAAGCAAGAGATTAAACTGAGATTTCCAAGATAGTGTTTGAGCTATGTTTTGAGCAATTATCTCAAACCAGAGGAAGAAGTTATGTTTTTAAACATAAAGAGGTAGTATATTTTGGGAGTAGTATTGAGCACTGATATGGGGGAGAGTTCAGAAAACTTTGAGTCGCCATAAACCATGTAGCCACCATGGGCAGAAAAGGGTCATACTTTTTAGATGATTCCTTTAGTGCTTTTTAGCATAGACTTTTGGATCCACTTAGTCGTTCATGTTCTATACTCTTGACAATATATAGGACAGCCCTGACAGCGTGAGGCAAAGTGTTGTATCATCACGATAGTTCTTAAGTGATGGTTGTCGGTTAGAGAAACTCCCACAACAGTATTTTGTATTTTTATAAACATCAACGATATTTTATTTTCATATACAAACAGAGTTCATATTGTATCTTTGCATACATACAGAGTAATTATTGTATTTCTAAATACATAGAGTTGAAAACCATGTTTTAATGCTTTTCTTTACACTGCATTTATTTACACTTCTTTATATTGAAATCAGTTTAGTTTAGTTCAATTGAGTTGATACCAGGTTTGTTTCTTTAGTTCCTTTCAAGCTTATGTCTTGTTTTAGAATTCCCCTCGCATACTCATACATTTAATGTACTGACGCCATTTGGCCTGCATCTTATTAAAATGCAGACACAAATAACTAGGATTGGCATCTAGCACACTGTTGATCCAGTTGAGCATTTTAGAGTCTTGTGGTGAGCGTCCTTGGTTTCTGGAGGATCCCTTTTATTGCTTTCACTAGTATTATCAGTTCATTAGGATGTTCTGGGGCTTATCCTGACATCCATCTTAGTTGTTTTAGAGGCTTCATAGATAGACAGTCAATTAGTTCATTTGTCTTTATCTTGTAATTGACTAATGTTCAATTTTGAGTTGCCATTTTGGCTAAGTTAAATGTTTATTTCTAAAACATTATGAGTTTAGTTTGAGATAGTTGAGTTATCTTGCATTTGAGTTCTTTTCTTAATGCGTAAAGTCTTCCGCTGAGTAAGTAAGCCAGGCCAAGGGTTTGCTTGGGGACATCAATGTTTCTCGAGTGTCGGCCACGTCCAGGGTGTAGGCTCGGGGAGATACACCATCCATGGACCGTAGATAATTAAGTTTCAAAATAATTATTCAAGTGTTGACACACGGCCGAACCCACAGACCGTGGTTCGTGTCCATGGATCAGACCCCTGTTTTCAACCCCCAAAACCCCATTGACGGTTGACCAGCATGGACCATACGTTAGTCGGTCGATGGTAAGTCGATGACCCTGATAGTAGTTCAGTCAGGGGTCTTTTGGTCTTTACCTTATGAGTTAGACCCCTAAACTACGTAGTTTAACCCCTAAACTATGTAGGTTTGGTCAGTTTGAGCCTAGAAACTAATTAGAATCTACCCTAAGCAAATCATTCACCAAAACATAGAAAAATTAAAACGCAAGAGGAGAAAGAGGTGATCAAACACTTCTCAAGAATGCAACAAGTTTCCTTCAGTTCCATCCCCGAAATCAAAAGATTTCTTTGTGAATTTCGTCACCAGGTATGTGGGATTTCACTAGTGGGTTCCTTTCGCCCAATAGGTCCCTAGAATTCAGTCATATTCTTGATTCCCTTAATATTATCTAGACCTAGGGTTTCTAGAATTTCAGCAGATCATTATTAATTAGTTAGTTTAATGTTCCTAATCTGATTATTGTGATTTTAGTATTGTTTTGCGCAGATCCTTTTATAAATTTAGAACCCTATGTAGTTCGTTTATTCTATGAATTGCACATACTAGGTCAGATATTTCAGTTATACATGCCTCAGGATTTAATGTTTCATTTTCAGTACATTAATGTTGCATTTTCAGTTAGCATGTCAGTATTTTGAGCTATCTAGTATTATAGAACTTCAGTCATAACTTGTAAATTAATTAATCAATTAGGAGAAGCTTAATACCGAGTGGACTATCGTCAGCCACCCTCAAGTCCCAAAACTACGTGCCCCATAGTTTGTAATTCCCCTTTGTGGGCATCATTTTAGTGATCACGCCAGCATGACTCTATACCTCTAGCATGGTATATTAGGTCCTCCGGATGGGACTTATACATCAGACTCCACATTTAGCTTATGTGGTTTTATATCAGTTATTAGTAGCTCCCTTACAGTAAGATTCTATTGCATTGACCATGTTATCAGTTTTAGTTAAGATTTCAGTTTCACCAAGTCATAAACTTGGTCATTGCACTCAGTTTAGTCATGTACAATATTTTCAGTATCCTTATCATGTTTAGAATATATCCTTACTATTTATGCGTTGGTTCATTTATGTTATTTTTCAGCTTTATTTTATCCTACATGCTTAGTACCTTTTATGTATTGATGCATATTATGCGCTACATTTTCTCGTGATGTAGGTGCAGGTCCTCACCTGTCAGATTACGCATAGATCGATTCTCGATATTCAATTCAGCAGCATCAGTGGTGAGTCCTCATTCTTCGAGGACACTTGACATGTTATCTTTCCATTGTAGTCTTAGTTTTAGTTTTGCTAGATTTAGATGGGGCATTTCCCAACACTTTTAGTATGTTTAGAGGCTTCTTTCAGACATATTTAAATTCAACTATAGTGTTAGAGTTTGACTTTTCAATTGTATTCAAACTCTCAGTTTTAATATATTCAGATTTATTATATGGGTATTCCTTATCATTTCAGATTATTTATATGATTTAGCTTTCAGATAGTATTTATTGATTATATTTGTTTTAGTATGCTTATGATATGCCAGCAGGGTTAGGTTAGGGTCACTCGTGATCCTAGGTCCCATATTCGCCTCTAGGGGGTAGCCTCGGGGAGTGATAACCTGACTATCTCATTGATGTAGAGTTTGGCGTAGTCCTCTGCTGAATTTGTTGTCTTAACAGCCAAGAAGTGAGTGAACTTGGTAACTCTGTCTACTATCACCCAAATGGAGTCATGCTATCTGTGAGTACGAGGTAAACTCATAATGAAGTCTATCTTTATCACTTCCCATTTCAATTTAGGAATATAAATCTCTTCAGTCACACATCATGGTTTCTGATTTTCTACCTTAACCTGATTTCTATTAGAAAACATAGCCACGAAGTCTCCTCTATCCCTTTTCATGCAGCTCCACCAAAAGACTTTTCGTAGGTTACAGTACATCTTAGTAGTACCTGGATGAATGGAATAACTAGAGTTATGAGCTTCTGTAAGGATTTTCTGCCTCAACTAACCCACATTAGGAACATATAAGGGGACCTGGTAATAAAGTACACCATCTCCCTCTAGGGAGAAAACCTCAACTATTTGTTGATGAGCTGCACCTTTCAACTGATGTAATATAAGAACACTATCCTGTTTTTCCTTAACCTCCGCTACCAATGAAGAGTCTTATCCATTAAGGACTATTGCCTCACCATCTGATCTATCAGTAAGGCAGACTCTTAAGCGAGCAAGCAGGTGAACATCTTTGGCTAGCTCTTACCTTTCTTCCTCAACATGTGCTACACTACCTATAGACAGCCTGTTGAGAGCATCAACCACTACATTGGCCTTACCAGGATGGTAAAACACATTCATGTCATAGTCTTTGAGGAATTCAAGCCATCTCCTCTGACAAAGATTCAACTCTTTCTGGTTGAACACATACTGGAGGCTTTTCTGATCTGTGAATACATGTAATGCCTCCAAATCTTTAAGGCAATACTACATCTGATAGCTCAAGGTCATGAGTCAGGTTTCTTTTCATGAACCATAAGTTGTCTAGAAGCATAAACTATGATCTTACCTCGCTACATTAACACAAAACCTAGGCCCACCCTAGATGCATCACAGTAAATCACGTAACCATGTAAACCATCTGCTAGAGTCAAGATCGGAGTTGTAGTCAACCTAGTCTTTAGTTCTAAGAAGCTTTTCTCACATTCATATGACCACTGAAATATGACCTTCTTCTTAGTTAACTTTGTCAATGGGAAAGCTATAGATTAAAATACTTCAACAAATCTCCTGTAATAACCGGCTAAACTCAAGAAATTGCAAATATCAGTTGGAGAGGTGGGTCTTGCTGGTGCTGAACTACCTCAAATTTTTGAGAATCCACTCAGATCCTTTCGCTGGATACTATATGACAAAGGAAAGCGACATACTGTAACCAGATATTTGTTGAACTTAGAAAATAATTGGCAATACTTGAGAGTTTATAGAACAACTCTCAAATGAGTCGCATGCTCTTCCTCACTTTGAGAATAAATGAGGATATCATCAATAAATACGATAATGAACAAGTCAAAATACTGTTTGAACACCCTGTTTATTAAATCCATGAAAGCCGCATGAGAGTCCAAAAGACATAACTACAAATTCATAGTGACCATACCGAGTTCTAATAGATGTCTTCGGAATGTCACTATCTCTGACTTTCAGCTAATAATAGACGGATCTAAGGCCTATCCTAGAAAAGCAACTAGCACCTTCAAGTTGGTCGAACATGTCATCAATCTTGGGAATGGGATACTTATTCTTAATCATGACTTTGTTCAACTTCCGATAGTCAATGCACATTCTGAGAGAACCATCTTTCTTTTTCACAAACAAACTGGAGCACCAAATGATGATATGACCCTAATGAAGCCCTTATCTAGAAGGTCTTTCAACTTCTCCTTCAATTTCTTAAGCTCGGCTGGAGCCATTCTGAACGGAGGAATCAAAATTGACTGGGTATCTAGGAGAAGATCTATTCTGCAGTCGATTTCCCTTTAGGGAGGAATTTCGAGAAGATCTTGTGGGAACACTTCTTGAAACTCATTTTCTTTCGAGACCACATCAGGAGAATATTCCTGGTCCTATCGAGCCTGGATAGCATACGACCTATTCTTGCGCTGACCACCATCTGTACCAGACAAAGCACCCTGCTGAGTTGGGCGACCTACTGGTGTTGCTAGAGCTGTACACTAAGACCCGTTGTTATTACCTCATTACCCCTGCCAAGATGCAGGGCCATCCTTCAACCTATGGTGAGACTAACAACACCCAAAACACCCTTCCTTCCCTACAAGACACTTACCTGGAAGCTTCTTACCTCACTTTAGACAAGTTCGAAAGGTCCTATGTTACCCTAAAGTAATCCCTTGAGACCTAGAGTCTAATGCCCTGCCTTTCTGATCCTGTCGAAACCTTGGGGATGGAGCACTAACTAATGGGGCTGTAGACCTCTGCTGAAATTCTGAGCGATTCCCACCGTCTGACTTTTGCTTTGAGTATTCATAATTTCCTATTCTAGCCTTTTTATTATCCTTAGCCAATTCCCTAAGCTTATCTCCCTCAACTTTATGAGCATGATTCATTAGTCTGGAGATATCCATATCCCCTAGTATCATAGTATTTATGCACTCAATCTTCACCAGATCGGATACCCCAAATAAGAACTTACTCATTTGTGCCCTTGAATCGGAAGCCATGTGTGGAGCATACTTGGAGAGCTGGTTAAACTTCACCTCGTACTCTTGGACTGACATTTACCCACTTTAAGTTCATAAACTCTTGTGCCTTAGCTTCTCTTCATTCCCTTGGGAAGAACCTGTCTAGGAATGCTCTAGTAAAACAATCCCAAGTCATAGGATTTGCATTTGTATCCCTGTTGTCTTTCTACTGAGTGAACCATATATGAGCAACATCCTTAAGTTGGTAGGATGCTAACTTGACACTCTCACTGCCACTCACTTGCATTACCCCAAGAATCTTTTGAACCTTATCAATAAAGTTCTATCGGTCCTCACCAACCATTGACCCTAGAATTTCAGGTGGATTCATCCGAACAAAGTCTCGAACCCTAGCGCAGATGATCCACCTTTCATATTTGTTGGGATTGTGGAATGCTAATTGTTCGGATTGGCCACACTCTGAGCTATGAGCTGGATCGCATTCCAAAATTTTGCATTCGTAACCTCATGGTTTGGGACTGGAGGAACTATGTTAGCATTGCGTGCATTAGCATTCCATGTGTTAGCTTTATATGGAGGCATGATCTAAAATACATAACGATGGATTAGAAAGGAGAAGTTTGATCATACCCACACATAATAAGAATAGCAAGGAAAATGAAGTTTTTCTCAAAACACTTCGAAGCCTCCCCTTCGTAGATGTGGCGCGCTTCACACCAATGAAAGAGACTCTACTTAGTGCGACTTTCAGACATCCTAGGACTCTCGAATGTAATTCTCTGATACCAAGTTTGTCACGCCCCGAGGCTACCCCTTGATCGATCTAAGCGCGATCTGGATGCTGAGTACCTGAACCTACATAATGAAAGAATGTAGCACACAGTATGCGTTAGTACTTGTAATGTAGTGAGCATGCAAGATATATATACTAACATGAACAAATATATATAGGTTGAACAACGCATAACTGAGCAATGACATAAACTGAGCAAGAATGTAAATATTGAAACATTACTGAAATACTAACTGAATGCAATAACCAAGTGCTAATCCTTTACATGATAAGCTAAACTGAATACTAAAGTATATACTGAAAACCTGGTCAAATGCACTAAGAGTCTGACTGTGGGAGATACTATTAACCGACATAAACAGCGTGAGCTAAACATGGAGTCCGATATATATATATATATATATCATCGAGAGGACACAATATACCTTGCCAGGTGTATAAAGGCATAACTAACGTGATCACTAAATGTGATGAACAACAGAGGAGACTTATAATATTCCTACGGGGGCACATAGTACTGGGACTATGAGGGTACGTTGAACCCTAGTCCAACTCGGTGCTAAGTCTACTCCCAACTAAATATGTATATAACACAAATGTAAGTGAAATGTTGAATTACTGAATAGCGCAAATGGTGACATGCAATCTGAGAATGCAATATTTATATACTGATTATGTAACATTCAAAATTTGGAGCATGATTATCTATTCAGCTAACCTAGCAAGTATAATTCATGAGCTAAGAGAATATAAACAAATAGGGTTCTGAATTTCATACAAGGAATTAAAAAAATTCAAAGAAATACGTTATTTCGATTTAGGATACTACAACAGCTAAATCACATTAAATATCCAAGGTTTCAGAAACCTTAGGTCTAAACAAGATATGGACAATATAGGAACTTACAGAATTCTAGAGACCTAGTGCATGAAAGGAACCCACTAGTGAAATCCCACATACATGGTGACTAAATCTATGGAGAAATCATTTGGATTTCGGGGTTGAACTTTGAAGAATAGTGTTGCTTGTTCTTAAGCGGTTTGGTCGACTTTTCCTCTTCATTTTTCTCCAAGTTTGGATGATTTTTGGAGAATGAGGGTTCTCGGTATGTCTTACTAAGTTACTAGGCTTAAACTAAGTAAAACAACATAGTTCAAGTGCCCAATGCATAGGGGAAAAGAGCAAAATGACTGTGACTTAAATTTGACAAGTGCCACCTACTACAGGACTAATGGGCGTCGTTTGACATACCAATCATCGTTAAGAGTCATTTTTCATGCTCTACCTAAATGGCTTCACTAAAACAAAGATAAAGTTTTACTCTGAGCTTAAATATTAGCAAACTCGGTGGCATTGGAAAGAGGATTCAATTATCTTTCATTTGATAGGTCATGAGCCACCTATTTCATTTTGTGCTAAAATATATGACCATTTGAAGTTGACCTTACAACACTTTTCCTCTAATTGGCTACTGATTCTCACCTACGGTCAGTAGGTCCAACCACGAACCGTACTGGTTGACCATGATTGGGATCAGAGACCATAAAAATCTGGACCCCAATGATTGAACCATCCTACGGTCCGTGAGTCAATCAACAGACCGTGGTTTACGGTTGTAGGTGTCATCTTTAGATTATGAAATTCCCCTATGTCTGGTACTGAACCACGGGAAACCTACAGTCTAAGGTTCTACTTACAGTTCATGGGTGGTTTCGGTTGGTTTTGACACCAAATTCTGGAAAACTACATTTTTCTACTTTCTTGAATCTGAGGTGTTACAACTAATTTTGTTGAGCATATACTTTACAATTTAAAGAAAAAACTATATTGTATAAACTCATAACGAATAAAAAGGTATAGCTGAAACTACACTGATTGGCTTAGGTTGATTAGTAGGAGAAAGAGCATAAAGTGCAGCTTGCACAAGCTAGCTTGATCCAGTGCCAATAACAATATAATGATCATCCACAATTGCATTTACAACTACATTGTGCATCCTCTTAATGTTTTCCTCCGGTCTTGACTCCATAAACCAACGCAAGCTCTTAACATTAGCAAAATAACTCAATGAATCATCACCATTTAATGTTATATCACATTCGTTCCCCATTTTTCTCCAATATGACTCATGTATTGTTGGATTACCACTATACACATTTTATTGTATGAAAATGGACCTAATCTTGAGAGAGATTTAAGCAATCTCAAAACCAAGCCAGTTCATTAGAGAAGGATTCTATAATGACACAATGGTTTGCACGCCTGATATTTTCTAAGGCCACACTTTAAATTTTGTCCCCCTTTAAAGTACTTAGATGAATTATTTTTTATAGATAAATTTTATCCACTAGTCTAGCCAAAGACATAATTTAAACAATCCCCTCAAAAAGGACATCGGAGAAAAATTATCTCATTCAAACACATAACACCCCATGACATTTGGAGGGCAAAAAATATAATAGAGCGCTAAACATTGTTTGAATCGAAATTGGAGTTTCATATATAAATAATTGATTCATGAGGATTAGTCAAGACCGTAGGCGTATAACTCATATGAAACATTCTAAGAAAATTGAAATAAAATTGTAAATAATACTCACTGATCTAGATTAAAAGTGGTGGGAGTGTCCCTATAGTATCATTTTCTGGAGTTGCACAAGGGACTTTTTTCTTTTCTTTCTAAAATCTTAAATCAGTCACAAATAAACCTATGAGAGAAGAAGACAAACTTGGGGTCATTATATAGGGAAGGATTCGAATCTAATCTTCTTGTATATAGAAAGGAAATTATATTTGTGACTGTTGAGTTGAAAAATGTATGCTTGGAAAATGAAAAGTTATATAAATGGAAAATGAAAAGTTATATCAATGGAAAGTAAAGAGTTATAACTTTTACGAAGAGTAATGACTTTTATGAAGAGTTGTGATTTTTATGAAAAGTTGACTTTTCTGAAGAGTTGTGACTTTTATGGAAAATTGTGACTTTTCCGTAAGGTTATAACTTTTAAGAAGGGTTATGACTTTTGACTTTTCCCGAAGGGTTGTGACCCTTGATAAGGAACAATAAGAAATTGTCCACACAATAAGGATACATTGTGCATTTAGTGGGCTCCATTTCTTATTTGAGAAAAAAAATTTATATTATTTCTAATATGTTGCACGTATCTCAATTATATAGGTTGAAACAATATTAAGAACATTATTATACTATTGGATTTTTCTTGGTTCTAGTAATTGAGGGAAATAAATATACTCGTACACAGACCTTTGGTCTATCTTTAATCAACTAAATATTTTCGTAAAAACTAAATTGTGAATATTTTCATATCAATGATCAATAAAAGAAAGATTAACAATATTTTTTACCAAACATACACATAGTGAAAAAACTCTAATATATTTGGAGTGTGTTTGGTAGGGAGGAAATATTTTTAAGATTTTCTCATGATCAGGTTGGTCAAAATCATTGAAAAATATTTTTCTGGGAAATTAGATTCCTTAAACGATGAGGAACTGGCTTCCACAATATAAGTACAAAAAAACAAGTTCTATAAGTGGCATTCCACATTGATTGTCTCCTCTCACCCTCCAACTCAAACACACCTCATTGTCACACTACCCTCATAGATTCCATCCCCACCCCTCATAGTATTTGTGTCTAGATTATGAATGAATAATTTTAGGATAATATTTTGGCATACCTACCTCACACAAGATCAAAATTACAAGTAAGAAATCTACTTAATTTCTAAGAAAATTTTTCCTTCGTATACTAAATTTGGTCTTTCCTTACGAATTTTTGTTGCATGTATACATTTAAAAATTAGAGTGCCCTATTCTCATACGTAAATCTCTAGTCTATATTTAATAAACTATATATTTTTGAAAAATATAAATTGTAACATTTTGTGCATCAATAATCAACGAAAATAATATTTTAACTTATATAAAATATTTATATACTTTTAGTCTAAGGTATGATGTTTGTCTTTCATTTTCAACATGGCTCAAGGCCATAAGCCTATCTATCATGCGAGGACATAAAGAGGAAGAAGACCTATTGGTTCAGGATAATCCTTAATTTCATGTTCCAATAATATAGGCCATAAATTTCATGATCCAAAAATGGACGTGATGACACACGTCTATTCCCACCAAGACAAGTCAGTTTCCAATTCAAAAACATGAAAGAAATGTGGAAAGTAAAACAAGAATAACATAAGAGTAGAAAACATAGTCATTCTAATATAACCCCTATCACACCCCGAGTCTACACCCTGGACGTGGCCAACACTCAAGAACCATCATTCTTCCCAAAGCGAACCCTTGGCCTAGCTCAATACTCAGCGGAACACTTACTCAGCAACATGGGAACTCAAATGCAGTTATTAGCTCATCAGACCTCATTAATAAAGTAGTTTAACTCAAATCATCTTAAATACTCAAATAAACATAACTATTCAACTCAAAGTCTTTAAAACATCAACAAGGGAAACTGGAAAAAGACTCTTTAACTACTACTGTCTAGGAAGCCTCTAAATAACACAATGGATGTTGGACAAGACAAATGACAACCTAACAAGAAAAAAGCCATGATGTGAAGCCCTTCGGAAAGCAAAGAGGCTTACCAAAGCTAGCTGGAATGCAAGGGAATCAACGAAGTGCCTGTTGATGACCCTGAACACATATATCTGCATCGTGAAAAGATGTAGATCGAATGACATAAGTATATTGAATGTACGAGCATGAAAAGGTAAAATTGAAACATATGTATTATAGTTGAACTGATTGAAAGGGAATAGATACTCAACTAAACTCATTATAAAAGCAATGGAAAAAAATCCAATGTATAAAAATTTTAAAATTAGTAGATATCAACTCAATATGTATAAAAATACTATGAACAAACTTTTCACTCTTATTTGGGAGATTCTCTAATCAACAACCATCACTATGAGCTACCTGATAATACAAAGTCTTGCCCACGCGTCCAGAACTGTTCTATACCTTGTTGGTGTATAGAACACCTCAACTAACTGGATAAACTAAGACATGCTTAAAATAAATAAGGAATCATCTAAAAAGTATGACCCTTTAGCCATGTTGGCATACATGGTTTATGAAGATTTTGAGTTGTCTGAACTCATCACCATATCGGTGCTCAATACTACTCACAATAATATATATAACTCATTCTCATATATTTTAAAAACACAACTTTCCATCAATTTGAGATAATTACTCAAAAGATCCTCTTAAAAGAGGTGATGCTCAAGACTCCTCCTAAACTCATTTAGAAATCAGTGTTTCTCTCATTTTAAATGTAAAAGTATTACACTTGGGAATACTTAGTTCCCTTTATACTCATTTAAAACATATAAATTAACTCTCCTCATTTTCATACTCATTTACCCAAGTCTTAAATAAAATTATATATGATTGCAAAAGACTTCTCGAAATGACTCAAAAGAACTTTCTTGAAACTTTCCTCTTTATTATACTTTGATCTGTAATGTGAATTTAAGAGATATGATTAGGGTATATGATCTCTCAATGATTAATGAAGGCTTAGATAGTTAGTAATAATAAGAGAGCGATTACTCGAACTAAAAAGGATTGGTACGACGTGGAGGAGGATTTAATTTTTGGTTGTGACTTTAATTTCGAGACAGAGGACTTTGTATCCTCTCCGCGACGCAGATATGGGGTGAGTATCTAAAGACTGAAATTTTAAAACCCCTCCTCGATGCGGACCTGGGCACATATTTTTGTCCAGTCAACTCTTCTTCTCCTAAACTCTATTGAATTCATACCAAATGCAATTCCATTATCCAATTTCTAGAAATTTCATAAACCCAGAATAATTTCAATGAAACCCACACAAAATCTATCTAGTGACTCAACATATTTGCAAAACCCTCACCTCAAGAACTGAAATACCTCCATTGTCAACTATAACTCAAGAAACTTATTAAGAACTCAATAAAGAACTAAGTTCTTCGCGATTTCCCTAAATTTCTTGATGAACTCTTGAACCCTTCTATTTTCTCCTCTTGAACCTTAACCTAACTTTCTGGACGTTTAAGAATAAATGAAAACTGATGTCAATCAGTTTAGACCCCTATATTGGTGAGAATAATGCTTAGGCTTAGTGGTGGTAAGGAAAAGACCAAAATACCCCTTTCTAAAATTGATGAAATGCATTAATTAGAGAGGCTCCACACAAATGGGAATAACTCATTCATCCGAGCTTGGAATTTAGAAAAACTCCGCGGCGTTATAAATATGCTTCAAAGCCCTTCGATTTGATACCTCATGGGCCACCAAATTCTTTATTTGCGGAAATTGATGGTCGATTGAAGTTGGCCACAAACTAAAAACTGACTGAAGTCTAAGGTGTTACAATATCTCCCCCTTGGGAACATTCGTCCTCGAATGAGATCATACTATGCAGAATAGGGGTGGAAAACATCCAACTATCCCAATTCCGGCACACAGTGAGTAATCAAATATACACTTAATGTGGCAACTTGAATAATACTTGACAAATAGTTATTACTTTAATTTGTATTTTCTCGAGAAGCAAATAGATGTGGGTATCTCTACTTCATATCTTCCTTAGGCTCTCAAGTAGCTTCTTCAACAAATTGATTTCTCCATAAGACCTTAACTAGTGCAACCTCCTTGGTCCTCAACTTGTGAACCTGATGATCAACAATCTGAATGGGTACATCCTCATAAGATAGGTTTTCCTTAATACCGATATTCTCAGTAGGTTTAATAAGTGAAGGATCACCCATATATTTCTTCAACATTCAAATGTGGAATACTAGATGGACTGCTGCTAACTCTGATTGTAGCTCCAACTTATAAGCTACATTTCCAATTCTCTTTGATATCCTGTAAAGACCAATATACCGGGGACTGAGCTTTCTCTTCTTGCCAAATGTCATATTACCCATGGGTGAAACCTTTAAATAAACCCAATCTTCCACCTCAAACACTAAGTTGTTTCTCCTAACATCTGTATAGGATTTCTCACGACTTTGTGATGTCTTTAAGATTTCCTGACTAATGTTGACCTTCTCCATGGCTTGATGATCCAAATATGGTCCTATCCACTCAGTTTCAACAACCTCGAACCAACAAATAGGAGATCTACATCTTCTCCCATAAAGAACCTCATAAGGAGCCATTTGTTAACTAAATTGATAGATATAATTGTAAGAAAACTCTATGAGAGGTAAGTGATCATTCCAATTTTCTTTGAAATCGGTAATATATGCCCTCAACATATTTTTTAAAGTCTGAATCGTTCGCTCCTCTTGACCATCAGTCTGAGGATGAAAAGCAGTACTCAAATTAACCTTCCAACCCAAATCTTTCTGAACAGACTTCCAAAATTGAGCGGTGAATTGTGTACCTCTATTTGAAATGATAGACATTGGAACACCATGAGGTTGATTAATCTCTTGAATATAGAACCTGACGCTGAATTGATAGTCTTTACTGGCAAGAAATGGGATGATTTAGTCATCCAATCTACAATCACCCAAATCAAATCATAATTCCTGCGAGATCGCGGTAAATCAGTAATGGAATCTATATTAATCATCTCCAGCTTCCATTTCGGGATATCTATATTCTGAGCCACACACCTAGGCATTTAGGTGCTCTACCTTAACTTGTTGGAAATTTGGGCACTTGAAACGAACTTTGTGATACACCTCTTCATACCACTGCACCAGTACACTACTCTCTAGTCACGATATATCTTTGTAGAATCAGGATAAATTGAATATCTAGAACTGTGAGCTTCTTTCATTATCATCTCTTGGAGTTTATCCACCCTTGGTACACACAACCTACCTTGATATCTCAATACACTATCTCCTCCTTGTTAAAACGCCATTAATTTCTGCTTATCAACATTTGCTTTTAGTTCAAGTAAAACAAGGTAATGGTCTTGTTTCTCCTTCACCTCAGACACTAGTAATAATTCAGCTCCATTCATCACCACCACTCGACCTTCTTTGTAATCTAGCCACCTGACTCCCAATCGTGCAAATCTATGCATATCTTTGACCAATTTTTTCTTGCCTTCTTCAACATGGGTGGTACTTCCCATAGAAAACCTGCTCAAAGCATCATCAACAACATTAGTCTTACTTGGGTGATAGAGGATTGGCATGACCAGGGGTACACCTTAGGTGTAAAATGGCGTATAGGACCTTGAGGGACCCTATACACACCACTTAACATTCATAACATAGGAAATAGTAAAATAGAGGTAAAACAACATTTCAAGTCCAATTGTTTTATAAAAGAAAAGCGGAAGTCTAAAACACTTGTTTCAATAGCCATATAATACAATACACATACATCATGTCCAAAACTGAAAATAAGAAAGAAAATTGAAAAAATAGAATTCTTCCTCAAAGCATGAGGACTCACCAAAGCTCGGGAATCTCCAAATCAACTAGTAGTCATGAAACGGAGAAACCTGACTGTCGGACCCTACTTTGGGGTAATATAGGCAAGAGTATGTGTTAGTACAAAACAATGTACAAAGTATGATAGCTATGCATAAAACATTTAAAGTATGCTAGAAGAGGACATTTCATGACATGCAATTGACCAAGCTAAAACATGATATAAAAGGGTTAGAAAACATAAGTCATAAAACATGGTTAATGCAAGCTAACATCATTTGAAAACTTTGAACACATATGAGATACTTCTTGAAGTAACCTTAGTTAATTATTAATGTGGAAATTAGCCTTAACCGACATAGAGACCATGTGAGCTATAACATGATCCCCTGGTGTCTCCCACACCGAAAAGGGTTGTCTTACTTGCCAAGGCAAGGACCATAAACTTCTAGCTTAGGTGGATCCACTAGCTAATGTCTATCTAGACAATCATCCTCTGGGGGCACCTAGGTTAGGGATAAGGATATGGCTTCTAGAAACATAGCCTCTACTAATAGGAGAGCTTCCATCTTAATATCCTCTTGGTGCTAAGCATAAATCCCATAGAATAGTCATTTCTTACTTGTTCTTATTATCCATTGAAAGGCATGCCATCTTGCCTATCAAAGGTAAGTCATAATCCATGGAAAGGTTTCATACATTAACCAATCCAAGCTGAGTTTCATTAGGATATCTCTAAATCATTGATTCGATTAGGTGAGAAGACCTTTAACCTTGAAACCCTTTATTATTTGAGAAAACCTTTCACATCATACTTTTATGTGCTTCATGAGAAATCCTTTCAACAACACAACAACAAAATCATCAGTTATAAACTCTCAAAGCATCCTTAAAACATATGCATAGATTTTATAAGAACAAACATAATTCCTTAATTTACCTTTCAAGGTTAAAAACCAATTTTCAATCATCAACATTTAGAAAACATTGGTTAGATATGTATTTCATCATAAATTCTTGTAATTCTAGCAATACATGCTTAATTTCATAAAACATCTCCTTTAAGAATCAAAATCCCACATCACATGATCATAACTTGAAAACATGGAGGTTGCATGGGTTCATAGGGGAAATCATCATAAAATCATTGTATTTCATCAATTCATTCATAAGAGATCATAATCCAATCATTCAAATCAATAATCAAGAGAGCCCATGACAATTGAATAAACCCCTACCACAATTTAGGGATTTCTAACTTTGAAAATAGAGAAATTTGGGAACTCCATGAATGGAAGGAATCCATGGATGAAAACTATCATACATTACTATCAAAAGTCCACAATTGCTTGAGGAATGGTGACTTGACCTTGATCTTAGCTTGAACCCTTTCTTCTTCTTCAAGTTCTAAAGAGAGAAATAATTTGGAGATAAAGAACCCAATTTCTTTTCCTGAGTTTGAGAGAATGATTTCTATTGGGAAATTTGGGGGTTAAACTTTTTATATAGGGGTATTAGTGAAGGGTAAAACTATGTAGTATAAAGATAAAATAACTAGGAAAAGACCCAACTGCCCCTCAACATAACTAGCAGTTCACGACCCACGGACCTAGTCGACGGACCGTGGACTGACCGACGGTCCGTCCTGCATGACCGTTAACTGAGATCAGAAAGTAAATTTTGGCCATTGAACCATGGGACCCAAACCATGGACCATGGTTTGACCAACGGTCCGTTGGTCAGACCGTGGTTCTGACCTTTGTGACTTACTAAGGCAGTTCCATCCATGGACCATGCCTATGGTTCATGGTCCCATCCACGGGCCTTGGGTGGCCCTCGTGCGTTGGCACCTACAACTTTTCAAAAGTGCTATTTACCCTCTTTGGGATCCGGGGTGTTACAAGGAAACTAATGTCATTGTCCTTGAGTAACTCTAACCACCTCCTTTATCTGATAATAAGCTCATTCTGGTTGAAAATATACTGAAGACTCTTATGATCGGTGAAAACAGCCACATGAACAACATAGAGATAGTGACGCCATATTTTCAAAGAAAATTCTACAACAACACACTCAAGATCATGAGTTGGGTAATTCTTCTCGTGAACCTTAAGTTGTATGGAGGAATAAGCTCTAACCATACTGTTCTGCATCAAAACACAACCAAGCCCAACTCTGGATGCATCACAATACACAACAAAGCCTTTCGTAGCCTTTGGTAGGGTCAACAGTGGGTGATGTAGATAACTGGGTTTTGAATTCCTGAAAGCTTTTCTCACAAGATTTAGACCATTGAAACTTTATTGTCTTCTAAGTCAACTTTGTCAATAGGGATTAAAACCCCTTGACAAACCATCTATAATAACAAGCCAATCCCAAGAAACTCTTTATATCAGTTAGAGATGTGGGTCTGGGCCAGTTCTACACTGCTTCAATCTTTTGACTGTCATCTCTTCACCAGAAACAATCTGGCCAAAGAACACCATAGACTTAAGATAAAACTAACACTTAGAAAATTTGTCATACCATACTGTATCATTGAGAGTTTGGAGGACTACCCTGAGATGGATAGTATGATCCTCCTTACTCCTAGAATAGATCAAATGTCATCAGTAAACACGATAACAAACATGTCATGATATAGCTTAAATACTTTGTTCATAAGGTCCATGAAAGTTGTAGGAGAATTAGTCGTACCAAAAGACATAACAAGAAACCCATAATGACCATAACGGTTCCTGAATGTTGTCTTAGGGATGTGACTTTCCCTTACTCTCAACTGATGATAGCAAGATCTAAGGTCTATCTTAGAAAAGCAGGTGGCACCCTGATGTTAGTCGAAAAGATCATCAATTCTGGGAATGGGATATTTATTATTATAGTGATATGTTTCAACTAGCGGTAATCAATACGTACCCTAAGAGAACCATATTTCTTTCTTAAAAATAAGAACGATGCGCCCAAACGTAAGACACTAGGTCGAATAAAACCTTTATCAAGTAGATCTTCAACTGGTCTTTTAATACCACTAGAGCCATTCTATATGGTAGAACAGAGATAGGTTGAGTATCAAGAAGAATTTCTATACCGTAGTCTGTTTCCCTCTCAGGTGGGACTCAACGAAGATCATCTGCAAAGACCTCTGGAAACTCACTCACAACTGGAACCGACTGAATCAACAATGTCTCAACACTACAGTCATTAAATCGGACTAAGTGATAGGTGGCCCACTTAGAGACTAGCTTTCTAGCCTTATGGTACGAAATGAAACGACCCTTACGCACTGTTGAAGTACTCCTCCACTCTATAACATGCTCATTAGGAAACAAAAGCTTGACTACTCGAGTTCTACAATCAACTGAGGCTTAGCACACATGAAGCCAGTCCATACCTAGAATATTATCAAATTTCACCATATCTAGCTCAACTAAGTCAGCCATGGTGTCTTTGTGATTGACAGAGATGACACAATCACGATAACTATCTCAGCTAGAATAGACTCACCAATGGGTGTAGAAACACTGAAGGGCCAATAAGTCATTTGGGAAGAATATCAAACCTAATAGCAATATATATATTCACAAAAGATAGACTCACACTTGGATCAAGTAATGCACACACATAAAAAGTAAAGATTTTGATCATACGAGTGAGAAAATTTGGTGAATTATTCTACTTTTGTCGTCTGGTGATAGCATACAGATGGTTTGCTCCTCCACCTATCCCTGAAGTAGCTCCTCTAGGTGCAGCTCTATCTGTCGGAGCCAATGAAGAATATTGTGGTCTATTGTCCCCATTACCGTTATTATACCTATTATTAGGGCACTCTCTCATGAAGTGACATGTCTGACAACACTTGAAGCAGACATTGGAGGCCATTATGACACGCTCTTAGGTGGTTTCTACCCACTTAGAACATTCAGAAACATTGAAGGGCTGAAGAAGTAATTCGGGAAGAATATCAAACCTAATAGCAATATACATAATAACAAAAGATAGACTCGCACCTGGATCAAGTAATGCATACACATCAAAAGTAATGATTTTGATCATACTAGTGAGAAAATTTGGTGAATTCTACTGCTTTTGTCGTCTGGTGATAGCATAAGGATGGTTTGCTCCTCCAGTTATCCCTGCAGTTGCTCATCTAGGTGCAGCTCTATTTGCCAGAGCCGCTGAAAAAAATTGTGGTATATTGCCCCCATTACCGTTAACATGCATGTTGTTAGGGCACTCTATCATGAATTGATATGTCTGACCGCAGTTGAAGCAGACATTGGAGCCATCATGACATGCTCTTGGGTGGTTTCTACCACGCTTAGCACATGTAGGAGTCCAGTTGGCTCATTGTACCACACTACCCTGAGATTGAGTAGGTCATGCCCTGATGTTTTGTGAATTCTGATTCCTAAACTCGGCTCTGTTATTTGGTGTAGGTGCACTAGCAGATGATGGTGCAGACTCAGTTGCCTTTGTTGGTACGATGATAAATTTACATTCCGGTCATCTGTTGTCCGGACTCATTAGCTTTTGTCTTAGCCCTCTTGTTACAGAACTCTTCCATATCTTTCTGCCTATCTTTCTCAACCAGTTGCAGATGGATCATAAGCCTTTCTATGTTCATTTCCCCTATAAACATAGAAGCCTTACCCTTTTTTCTTGACAAGAGGGATAGTCCACACATAAATAGACTTATCATGCTTTTCATATCAACCACCATATGAAGAGCATAATGGGACAAGTGAGTGAACTTGAGGATGTACTCATTCACAGTAATGGATTCATGTTTAAGATTTAGAAATTCTCTTACCTTTTATTCCCTTAGTTTGTAGGGAAAGAAGCGGCCCAAGAAGGAACCTACAAACACCAGCCAACTAAAAAGTTGTGCTCCTTCTTCCCTGCTCTTCTTCCACTGATCCTACCAAATCATAGCAACACCCTTTAATTGGTATTCAGCTAACTGTACACGCTCAGCATCAATAATTCACATCACTTCAAACTCCACAAAGTTCTCGGAATCCTCAGTGACATTGGACCATATGAATTCTGGAGGATTCATTCTCAAGATCTGCCGGATCTTGGATGTATCAACCACATCCTGACGAACAACTCTTTGTTGACCGACTTGATTGGCCACAACTTTAGTCAACATCCTTAGAGCATCCTCGAACTCAACATTTGTGACTTCTCCTTGAGGGGGTTGCACTTCTGGTGTATTGTGTACCTCTTGATCTTGAGGAAAAACATTTCTCCTTGTAGGACGTCCTCGAGTAACTCTTTTTGGAGGCATGAGTTGAAAAGATACAAGCAAGCACGAATCAGAAGAAACTTTTATATAGTTGAACTCTATCGCACGAAAAATGGTAAGAAGAAGTAAAATGTTTCCTAAATGGTGTAGCCTCCTAATTATAGATAAAGTTCTTCACATCGATAACAATGACTCTAAAGACACGGCTTAATAGACACCCTAGGACTCTTGAACTCTGTGCTCTGATACCATGTTTGTCACGCCTCGAGCCTACACCCTGGACGTGATCGACACTCGAGAACCATCGCTTGTCCCCAAGAAAACTCTTGTCCTGTCTCAATACTTAGTAAAAGACTTACTCAACAATATATGAACTTAAATTTAGTTATTAACTCACAAGATCTCATTAATAAAGTATTTTAACTCAAATTGTCCGAAATACTGAAATAAACATAACTATTCAACTCCAAGTCTTTAAAACATCAACAAGGGAAATGGGAAAAAAACTCCATAACTACTACTTTAAATGAAGCCTCTAAATATTACAAATGGATGTCGGGAAAAGACACCCGACAACCTAACAAGAAAAACACCATAATTTGAAGCCCTCCATAAAGTAAGGAGGCTCAGCAAAGCTATCTGAAATGCAATAGATAAATGGAGCGCATGTTGATGACCCTGACCATCTGTATTTGCATCATCAAAAAATGTAGGTCGAATGACATTAGTACATTGAATGTTGGAACATTAAAGGAGAAAAATTGAAACATATGTAGATATAGTTGAACTGATAGAAAGGGAAAACATACTCACCTTAACTCAACTCAACTCATTATAAAAGCAATGGTCAAAGAATGAAATGTATAATTTTTTTATAACAATAGATATCAACTAAATATGTATAAAAATACAATAAATAAACTTTTTACTCTTATTTGGGAGATTCTCTAACCAGCAACCATCACTATGACCTTCGTGACGATATATCGTCTCGCTCACGCTTCCAAAACCATCATATACCTTGATGGGGGTATAGAACACCTCAACTAAGTGGATCCACTAAGGTATGCTTAAAAACAATAAGGAATCATCTAAAAAGTATGACCCTATAACCATGTTGGCATACATGGTTTATGAGGGTATTTTATTTTCTGAACTGAAAACTGATCTCAATCAGTTTAGACCCCTATTTTGGTGAGACAAATTCTTAGGCTTAGTGGGGGTAAGGAAAAGACCAAAATGCCCCTTCTTAAAATGGTTTAAATGCCTAAATTTGTGAGGTTGTAATCAAATGGGCATAACTCATTCATCTGAGCTCGGAGTTTGGTTAACTTAGTGGTGCTGGAAAGAGGACTCAAAGACCTTCAATTTGATATCTCATGGGCCATCTAACTCTTTATGTGCCGAAAGTTATGGTCGTTTGAAGGTAACCCAAAACTTAAAACTGACCGATGTCTAAGATGTTACAACCCCAAAACCTTACTGTGACGTGTACATGCCACTATACAAAATTGAAAGATAAGTACAAGTCTCAATGTATTTGTCTCTAGAATAGAACAAAACAGAAAAAAGGAACAAGAGGGTCCGTTGGGATGACAAGCAGCTGCCTCTAAATGTCTTTCTAAAGCCTCAAAAATAGAAGAAAAACAATCACATGGATCTGTACCAGGAACCTACACAAGTGTAGAAGCAAGGAGTGAGTACCAAACAACAAGGCACTCATCAAGTTACCTACCAAAAAGGAAAAATTAAGCTAAAATATGACTACTCCTTTCATCCAATTGAACTTCATTAAACCACAACCTGCACAGAAATCAGTCAAATCTAACAGTTTTAAAATACATAAATCACAAGGCTTAGCAATAGCAGTTTAACAGTCATAGTTCAACAACCAACAAGTATCAAGTAAACCATTTTCCTTTTGCATAATATCACTTTCTAGAACCATTTTCCTTCGGTAAAATATCACAAGACAGAATCATTTTCCTTCGGTTTTATATAATATCACCTGTCAAAACAATTTTCCTTCGACATAATCATCACATGTCTCATCACGGTGCACAACAATCGATGCAAATGAGTAATTTTACACCGTAAGGAAGAGACAACAAATCAAGTGATTCAAGTCCAAAACCATGCAATCAAGTCTTTTTATCAATCAATACACAATGAACGGAAATACAAGATTCTACAAGTTTTATAGGGCTTAGAAAATCACTTGCCTCAATTAAATCAAAAGTCAATCCAAGACTCGAGTCTTCCCTTTCTGAACAATGTACAACACACAATTTAGTTCAATCAAGTAATCACAATAAAATTCTAGAAATAACAACAGCTAAATAATATATTTTAAAAAGTGAAAAGGGTCAAAAATACCCCTCCATTTTGTTTTCTTAGTTAATAATACCCCTACCGCTAAAACAAATTTATTTATACCCTCGCCGTCATTAATTTCACCATTTATACCCTCCATTAATGGAAATCCCTAAATTGACTCAAATTAATCGGAATTTTAAAAAAAGACCCATTTCCCATTTTAAACCCAATGCCCCATAGTATAACCCGTATAACCTATTCCCCTTTTACACATTCTTTCAAATTTTCCATATAACCCATTCCCCTTTACCCCTTTACCCATTAACTTCTTCACATTTGTTCTTCATTTCCCAATATGTTCAAAAGTCTATCAAGCACTTTCCTTCTAGAGAACAACAACAACAATGGCTGTACAAACAAATTCACCTTGGAAACACAAAAGATTGGATAAAACGTAAAATGTTGATAGCTGACAAAGATTTTTTCCAGCGAATCGAACGTTAACTCTCTTCCATAGAAGGTAGAATTCAATGACTTAAACAAACTTGAAGATACTGCAAAAACTGGAAGTGTTGAAGATCAAGATCATAATCCAAGCTATTACAAGCCACATGATGAGCATTATGAGTCCATTTCCGCCAAGTAATGTGAATCCCAAAAAGTCGTTTCTCTGACATAATCTATATCATCTTATTGTACCCCTTATTTGTCATAATCAAGTAAAGACTTGAATCACGACCCATGTAAGAAATCTGCATCCAAGTTAACCCCAACAATACTCCAAAAAGCATATTAATCAAGAAATCATCACTAAAAATTACAGCATAGAAAGTCAAGAAAAGCAAAAACCCATTAAAACAGAATAAATACATAACCCCATGACCCTTTTTCTTAAATAATCCAGCTTTAGCAAAGTCAATACAAAGCTTTCTATAATCCCTTGATACCTCAGAAACCTAAGAATCTTCTAAATATTAACCAGTAAAGAGGTTATCAAGATGTTTCCAAGTTGTACCTGGATGAAAAGCAATGAATGCATCAGTTACCTCTTGTCCATTATGATTAAGTAAACGGATATCCCCACCACGGTGTTGTATAATCCAATCAGTCACATTAAATGGGTAAGGGAAATAAAGAACAATTTTGTAAAAGTTAATGGGTAAAGGGGAATGAGTCATATGGAAAAAATTGAAATAATGGGTAAAAGAGGAATGAGTTATACGAGTTATACTATGGGACATTGGGTTTAAAATAAGGAATGGGTCTTTTTTAAAAATTCAATTTAATTTGAATTAATTTGGGGATTTCCATCAATTGAGGGATATAAATGGGGAAATTAGTGACGGTGAGGAAATGAATAACTTTATTTTAACGGTAGAGTTATAGTCAACTAATAAAACAAAGTTGAAAGGTATTTTTGACCCTTTTCCCTTTTAAAAAATGGTCAAAACAACTCAAAACCCCAATTCCAAATTGAGGTTTGAATCAAATAATATTTACTGCAAAATGTAATCCAATGAATTTGGAACCCATTGGTGAAAACTATTTTGAAAAAGGAATTAAAATCAGTTCACAATCACCATTTTATTTTATAACTCAAGTTCTTCTAAAACATTGTCAGTTGTCAATCAAAACACCAAGGTTTGATCTTAAGTTTTCTAAATGATAAAATGGAATTGAGCTTTTAGGGTCACAAAGGCTTACCCTAATTATTTAGCACAAGAAATCACTTCAAAATCGGCTCCAGTGGTTCTCCGAAATTCAAAATGGGACTAAATCCCCGAAATGACAAGCCAAAAGTGTCTGTGATATCGCAAAAGAACCTCTAGTTCGCAAAAGTGAACCCCAAAAAAACCTGGCCTTCGCTTTTGCGAACCAGTTCTCGCTAACGCGAAGGTCGCGATCACAAACAGGTCATCGCGAATGTGTTGGTCAGACTACTAGCCCCTTCGTGGATATGAGCCAACTCTCTCTATCACGAAGATTGTGAAACTGATGACCCTTCGTGAAAGCGGGGCATAGAAGAAAATAGCAAAATTCAACCAACTCAAAATCACCAAAAGGACCCTTGGGATTCACTTAGAACCCCGTACATACAAATCACATATGCAATCAAATTATACTCGGCATTCCAAACTCAATGTAACCATCGAAATATGAATCTCAGGTTTCCTTGACCTAAAACTCATGAGAGTCTCAAGAAAAAGAGCATAACGCCTGAAAAAGGTTAAATCAAGCTTGGAACCTCTGAAAATTTAACCAAGACCACACTTGGGCCTAAAATCATCCCTCGAATCTAATGGAACTCTCACAATTCAGTTCCGAATATCCAAACCCCAAATGTTGACCAAACACAATCCAAAGGTTAAAATTTCACAAATTTTTAACCTTCAATCCCAAAAAAGACTCTGAATATGCAACCCACAACTCTCTCAGACCAATTTCCATATTTCTAGACTGATGGAATTATCAAAATTTCATTCTAACACTCGAAACTACAAAATATACTAAACATCACTTCAAATTACGTTACTCTTTAAAAACCCAAGAACTTACAATATTCACAACTTACACTCAACGTTGGAAACCAACTTTCAAAACTCAATCAGAAAAGACTCGGGCCTGATATTGGGAGGGATAAAATTATAATTTTACAAAAATTTCTAAAAATAGCCAACCAGGTTATTACATTATCACAACTAAAAACCATGTTCATCGTCGATCATAAAGCAAAAGAAAGTACTTGGAGCCTAACAAATTTAAGGATATCTAGCATGGATATCTGACTTTTTGTACCAAGTAGCCTCACTAACTAAATAGTTCTTCCATTGCACTTTCCATTAAACAATATTTTTGTTCCTAATCTTTTTTACTTGCCCATCCAAAATGGCTATAGGCTTGATGAGTCCACGAATTGGACTCTTTTAGGGGTTTATATTGATAGATGTAGTGTCCTTAAATGTATATTTTGTCTCAATAAGTGATAAAAATCCTAGAGTTTTAGGTATTTGCAGTTAGAGATAAAGCATGGACACTACGGAGCAAAAAGAAATAAGGCAGCTGAAAGAACGAAGAAAACAAGCCCAGAGAACGCCTAAGCCATTGGGCGAGTCGCCAAATGGCCTTGGTCTCGCCCAATGTTCCAGTGTGCCAAACCCTAAAGGACAAAATCAAATAGTCAATAGAAAGGAGCAGTCGGCTAGTCGCTGAACGGTTCCGCGAGGTAGTTCCATATCACCCAATGTTACAGAACTTGAAGTTGTTGAATGACAATGTAGAAAGGCGATGAACTAGATCAAATCACGGATTGCCGAGTGGATCGACGATCCCAACTAACTGCACTGAGTGATCTTTCGCAGCACACTTTTTGACAACTATAAATACTTGTTGGAATATTTAGTTTAGTATCAAGTTTTACATTTTAGAGCTTAGTTTTAGAACTTTCAGCCATTAGGACTTAGTTTTTGGAGACTATTTTCCTTAGTTTTGAAGAGTTGAAGATTTCCATTTTCTAAGCAATTGGAAGTGGGTATTGAAGATTCTTCATCCTTGACATGTGTAAGACAATATTTATGGTACCCATTTGATGGAAACACTTTTTGGTATCAATTTCTATCTCTTTACTATGTGTAGCCAAAATAGTAATTCTTGGAATGTGATTTTGTGAATATGGGTTGAATTTACTGCTGGGTATTGCTTATTGATTGTTTATTTACTGTTTAGAGGTTATTTCGTTCAATAGTTTTGTTTGAATTAAATGGGGTTGTAGTTGCAAATACAATTTTATCTTCGTGTTTTTTACTTTCTTGAGAGAGACGTTTTAAAACCAAAACTACTGAATTGATAGTCTGTGGTTATTGGGTTGTCGTGGATTAAGCTCGAGAGAGTTAATCCTAAGACCTCTCCCACACATTCAGCTCAAGAGAGTGAATGGACTAAGGCGAAGGTTGTGCTTCATTGCCGCTTATCGATGTTCGAGAGAAGCCGATTCGATTGGGGGTAAATTGTTCGAGAGAAAATTTACCCCCACTAAAGTCTAGCGTAGTTACAAATTCGGAGCAAATTACTATCAATAGCATTTACCCGGTTGTATATTTTAGCCCATATTCCTATCACATCCCAAGAATCCCGTCTCCCGATTTCGCATCTTTACATTTTTATTATTTTTGTTTATTAGTTGAATAACCCCCATCCATTGATAATTGACATTCGTGTCAGTTTTTCATTTAGTATGCCTTTTATTCATAAATATTTATAGCTGTGATTGATTAGAACATAATTTTACTTTTCTACTTGATTCTCGACTACTAACTGGTCCCTTGGGACTCAACCCTAACCCATTTTGTTGGCTTATATTACTACTCACGATCGTTGGCATTTGAACTGGATGTAGTATCCTGATACGTGAAATCAAAATGGCACCACTACTGGGGAGTGGTGTTAGTTGAGAATTTTTAGTTAAGTTGAATTTTGGTCTTGCTAGTGATAGTTCTACTTAATTAATTTTAATTTTGTTTTGCTTGATTGTGTTGAAAACAGGAAGTAACAGCGTAATAGCAACAATGGCAACCAAGTAGGCCATCAAGACGACATCAGAAACCTCAACAATGTCAACGAGCCTCATGCTAATGATACCCATCTCATGGGAGGTATTGGTGCCATTTACTTGCCTCCAGCCGAAGGGAATGCGGTGTTCCACATCACGAGTACTATGTTGCAACTCTTGCAACTAAAAGGTCTTTTCAATGGTTTGGCTTATGAGGATCCACATGAGCACATTTGAACCTTCGTGGATGTGTGCGGACCATTCTCCTTCAAGAATATCTCCCAAGAATCGGTCCGATTGAGGTTGTTCCCGTTCTCGTTGATGGGTGAGGCGTGCAAGTGGCTGGCTGAATTGCCACGTGAATCAATCACTTCGTGGGAGGAGTTGGTCACCTCATTTCAAGTGTAATTTTCCCTCCCTTGAAGAGGATGACTCTTCGGGACAGCATTCAGAGCTTCAAACGTCTAGAAGGCGAGCCTATCCCTGAAGCTTGGCTGCGATTCAAAAAGTTGGTGCTTCAATGCCCAACCCATGGCTTGCCTGATAACGTGTTGTTGTAGTATTTTTACCAGAGTCTGGATTTGGTAAATAAGGGTGTTGCTAACCAACTCTCTCTGGGAGGTTTGATGTAGTAACCTTATATGATAGCTGCTCAGCTTTTGGATGGCATGACAACTATAAACAAGGCATGGTATACCCGTGAAAACTTGGTCTCCCCTCTCACGTTCAAGTTGACTAAGGAACAAATGGAGAAGTACCAAGAGAGGGACCAAAACATGGCCAAGATCATGACACAACTTGACATTTTGATTGCTCCTTTAAATCTTTAAGTTCTATCGGAGCGATTCAGTATAGAGGAATAGAGACAGGTTGCGTATCTGGGAGAAGGTCAATACTGATGTCTATTTCCCTCTCGGGAGGAACCTGGGTAAATCATCGGGTAAAACATCCAGAAACTTGTTGACCATAAGGATCGACTCAAAAGTAGGGGTTTTAGACTCCAAATCCCTAACCCGCACCATATTGAATATGCAACCCTTAGAAATCATCTTTCTAGCTTTAAAACATGAAACAAACTGACTCTTAGACATAGAATTTCCCCCTTTCCATTCTAGGATTGGTTCATTTACAAACTGAAACTTGATTACACGGGTTCTACAATCGATAGAAGCATATCATGACTACAGCCAATCCATACCAAGGATAACATAAAATTCTAGTATTTCAAGCTCTACAAGATCAACATGAGTGGCTCTTTGGGATAAGGACACCAAACACTTTCTATAAGCCCACTTAGCCACAATAGAATCACCCACATGAGTAGAGACAGAAAAAAGATCTAACAACACATCTGGAAGAATATCAAACCTCATAGAGAAATATGGCATCAAAAATGACAAAGTAACAACGGAATCAAGAAAAGCTAAACATCAATATGAAATACTTTCAACATACCGATAACCACATCGGGAGAACCCTCTTTCTCATGACAAGTCTGAAGTGCATAGAAATGATTTTGCTTTTGATTATCCCTAGAACAAGGGTGTCACACATCGAGGCTACCCCCTTGATATAACACGAGACCTAGGATCATGAGTCACCCCAAGCTAACCCTGTGTCTGGCATATATCAAGCATATTGTGAATAACTGAATAAGACATATATTGTGCGGAGTCTAAAACATAATTAAAAGTGGGGAAAAACCCAACTAGTCTAAGTATATAAAATATACTAAGAGTTTAGTGATAATTGATAATCTTAATAACTCAAGTTGAATCTACTACTATGTCTGAAAAGCCTATAACTAAGTTGAGTTGCTGGGACATGCCCCCTAGCTAATTCTAACAAAACTGAAAACTAAATATAAAGTTTAAATGAAAGCATGTCTATTGTCCTTTAAATATGAGGACTCACCACTGAAGGTACTCAATGCGGACCGAGAATTGATCTAAGCGTGATCTGGATGCTATGTACCTAAACCTACATCATGAAAGGATTTAGCGCAAATTATGCATCAGTACTTGGAATGTACTGAGTATGCATGATATTTATATTAAGCTGGCCATATATATATATATATATATATCTATATATATAAGCTAATCAAAGCATAAATGAGCAATGACATAAACTGAGCAGGAATTGAAATATCGAAACACTAGTGAAAATAAAAATTGAATGCAATGACCAAGTACTAATCATGAAAATAACATGTTGAACTGAATGCTGAAGTATATTATAAAAACCTGGTCAAATGCACTAAGAGTTTGACTTTGGGTCTACTATTAACCTACATAAACCACGTGAGCTAAATGTTGAGTCAAATGTATACGCCCCATCGAAAGAACCCAATATACCTTTTTTGGGGTATAAACACATGACTGGTGTGATCACTAAATCTGATGCCCAACAGAGGGGACTTAAAATCCTATGAGGGCACATAGCTCTGGGACTCTGAGGGTACGCTGAACCCTAGTCCAACTCGGTGCTAAGTCTACTCCCAACTGCATATGTACATGACACAAATGTAAGTGAAACACTAAATAGCTCGAATACTAATATGAATTCTAAGAATGCAACATTTATATACTGATAATGTAGGATTTTTAAATATGGAGCATGATTGTTTGTTTAACTAATCTAGCAAGTCGAATTTATGAATTAAGAGAATTTAAAAAAACTAGGGTTTTGAGTTTTACACAAGGAATTATGCAAACTTTCCAATAAACATGCTATTTCGATTAAGGATACTACAACAACTAAATCACAACAAAGAGCTAGGGTTTTAGAAACACTAGGTCTAAACAGGATACGGAGAATCAAGGAGTTGACTGAATTCTAGAACCTAATTGATGAAAGGAATCCTCTAGTGAAATCCCACATACATGGTGACAAAATCTACGGAGAAATCTTTTGGATTTCGGGGCTGAACTTCAAAGAACGCTTCTGCTTGTTCTTGGAAGAGTTGGATGCCTCTTTCTCTTCTCTACGCTTTAAGTTAGGTGATTTTAGGAGAATGAGGGTTTTAGGTAGTTTCTGACTACTTCACTAAGCTTTGACCTCGTAAAACGATGTATTTAAGACTTAAACGATGTGGTTTAAGTGCCCAACACAAAGGGGAAAAGACTAATGTGACCCTCACTTAAGATCTACCGAAGTGGCTTCAAGACAGGCTTCACGGACCATCATGATGACCAAGGCCTGTCAAACAGCTCATGAAGATGCCATACACAACAGGGCTTTACTAAAATGGGCATAACTTCCTACACCAAACATGGATGATAGCAAACTCGGTGGCGCTTCAAAGAGGACCCCGTTATCTTTAATTTTATAGGCCAGGAGACACCTAATTCATTTTATGTTGAAAGATATGGTTGTTTGAAGTTGACCCTAAACTCTAAGACTGACAAGTTTCCTTCACGGACGACTTCACAGTCTTTGTGGAACTCCACAGACCGTTCAAACGTCCGTGGTGCTAAACCAGTGACTCTGGGTGAAACCTCATTTAAAATCTCACAAATCAACTTTAAGACATGCTTCACAAGCCATCATGAGCACCAAGTGGGTTGTGAAGATGCTCTGCTCGATAGGGCTTCACTAAAACAAGCATAACCTTTTACTCCGAGCTCGAAATTAGGCAAACTTGGGGGCGTTAAAAAAAGAACTCAGAGACCATTAATTTGATAGGTTGTGGGCCACCTAATCCATTTTTTACTGAAAATATGATCGTTCGAAGTTGACCCAAACCTCAAAGTCTATCAAGCCTCTTTCACGAGCCACTTCAAGGTTCGTGTGAAGCTCCGAGGACCGCCTGTTGGTCTATGGTACTTCACAGTAGCCATGTTGGTTTTGTGTCCTCATCTTGGGCCAGTTCATGACTCGTTTGGATTTCCACGGACCGTTTGGTGGTCTGTGGTCTTTCTCCTTTTGTTGGGTGCATAACGACGAGTAGGGTGATGAGTCGTGGTCCTGTTCACGTCACGTGGACCCCCTCCATGGTTTGCCTTTCTCTCTTGTTCAATCTTAGTTTTTATTTTGAGGTGTTACAATATCTTCCTCTTGGATTCATTCATCCTCTAATAAAGTCTAAAGAAGCTGAGTATGGAAGGAAGGACTTGAAATTCCTACCACCAAGTACTAGAAATTGATATCTAACTGAAGTGAGTCCCCTAAACATGAAAATATACTAAAATGCAAGGATAACTAAGGAAACAAGGTACTGAGACTGATTTACACAAGAGTAAACTAAGAGACTAGAGAGGAAGTATTACCTGAAGCTGAAATGGAATAGAAATGAAAGAGGTGAGGATACTTGGCCAGTATGGCTTCTTCTGCTTCCCGGGTAGCTGCCTCTATGGACTTACTCCTCGACAAAACATTTACTAAAGCGACTTCCTTATTCTCAACCTACGAACTTGACGGTCAAGAATTTCAATTGGCACCTCTTCATAAGTAAGACTATCCTTCACACCTACACTCTCTAATGGTACTATTAATTTTATATCACCCACACACCTTTTCAACAATGAAATGTGAATGACTGGATAAAGAACTTCTAGTTCTACTGGCAACTGATTAGTTTGAGATTTAGACTCATTTAGGGCTTTGTTTATATAGATTTAGTCTTAAAATGCTTAATTTATGCCAATAACTAATGTTAAATCCTTGATTTTTCCATTATGGATTGAGAAACAAATCAAAGATACTAACAAGCAAAAAAGAACAAAACAAGCTGAACAAATGAAAAAGGGCGAGCCTAAAGATCGCCAAGAGCACTCGGCAAGTCAACGTGTCGCTCATCTAACCGCCTAAAGTTCCAGTGTACCAAGCCCCAAAGGAAAAAACCAAGTCAGTGACGAAATAGAGCACTCGGTGGATAGCAAAGTGATTCCGCGAAGCCAAGATAGATCACCCAAAGTTATATACCTTGAGGATGCTGAATGCCAAGGCGAAATGGCGATGGAAGAGACTAAAGGGCAACTCGCAGAGTAGTTTGGCGAACCCGACTTACTTCGTTAAATGGGCTTTCATAGCTTATTTTCAGCGACTATAAATACGTTTTTGAACATTTGGTTTAGTCTCTTTGAAATCTTTTGACATCTTTTTGACATTAGAATTAGTTTTTATCATTTGGAGAGTGTTTTCTCTAGAGTGTTCTTTATCTTTGTAGGAGGGAAGAAATTCACTTTTGAGAAATTGGAAGTGGGTCTTTGAGATTCTTAAATTGGAGCGTTGTAAAGACGAAATCACTCTTAACTAGTTGATGGATAATTAATTAGGTAATTTTTTTTACCTTTTTATAATGTCTAGCTAAAACCCAATTCTTAGGGTGAGATTATGTGATTATGGGCGGATTTAGCTTATGGGTATTGCTAATTATTAATTTAAATGCTATTTAAAACTTATTTGAAACATTAATTGTGGTTTAATTTAAGAATTGTAGTTGCAAATGCAGTTCTATGTTTGTGTTTTTGGCTTACTTGAGAGAGATTTTAAAATTAAGGTTTTTGATTGATGGGTTGTGGATATTGATTTGATCTTTGTTTAGTTGGAGAGAGTAAATCCTAAAGCCAAACCCACACATTTAGCTCGAAAGACGGAATAGATTAAGGTGTGGATTGATCTTAATTTGCATGCTTGTTGATGTTCAAGAGAAATCATCTGATTCGGGGTAATTGTTCGAGAGATAATTACCTGCATTTTAGCCTAGCCTACTCACTAATATCTAGCTATTTACTAATAGTTGCAATTACCCATATGTCTATATTTGCCTATAATCGATCACATCCCAAGAATCTGTGTCATTATTGTTAATTCCTAGTGTTTCTGACTGTTTGTAGTTGATAACTAAAACCAAAACCCCATTCTGACATTCATGTCATCCTTTTACTTGATTATCTCTTTAATCTAAAATCTCTATTCTTATGGCTGATTTAACCACATTCATACTTCCTAATTGAATTTGAGACACATACCGCTCCCTGTGGGATTCGACCCCAACTCATTTAGTTGGGTTTTATACTGATTTATGATCGTTGAACACCTAGAATAGGATGAGGTGTGCTTGAAACATCAAATAAAAATGGCTCCGCTGCCGGGGAGTGGTGTTGTTTGAAATTCTTTTGGTGAAGTTAAATTGTATTCTTGTTAGTCATAGTTGAATCTACTTATTTTAAGTTTTGGTTTTGTGTTGCTTGTGTTAAAAATAGATAAGGAAATGAGCGTAAACGATAGCAATGGTAGCCAAGTGGGTCACCAAGTTTACATCGGAGATATCAGTGATGTTAATGACCCTAATCTAGTGGGTGGTGTTGGTGCCATTCGTTTACCTCCGGCTGAAGAAAACATTTGTGTTTCACATTACAAGCACCATGTTGTAGCTCTTACAACTGAAAGGTTTGTTTGGTAGGCTGGCTCATGAGGATCCCCATGAGCATATTAGGAATTTTGTTGATGTGTGTGGACCTTTCTCCTTTAAGAATATATCTCAAGAATCAGTCCGGCTGAGGTTGTTCCCATTTTCTCTAATGGGAGGAGAATGCAAGTGGTTGGCTGAGTTGCCAAGAGATTCTATCACTTTGTGGGATGAGCTTAATACCGCAATCCAAGTGCGATTTTTCCCTCCTTCAAGGATGATGTCACTTATGGACAATATTTAAAGCTTCAAGCACTTGGAGGGTGAATCAATCCATGAGACTTCACTAAGGCTTAAGAAGATGGTGCTGCAATGCCCAACTAATGGACTGCCCAATAATGTACAACTGCAATACTTTTACACAAGCTTTGATTTGGTGAACAAGGGACTGACTTATCAACTTTCTTCAGGAGGTTTAATGCAACAACCTTATATAATTGCAATCCAAATCCTTGATGGCATGACTAAGATTAACCGGGCATGGAACACCCGTGAAGATCAAGTATGTCCTCCTACTTACAAATTGACAAAGGAGAAGACTGAAAAAGTTCAAGAGAGAGAGGAAAACATAAAAAAGATGACGACCCGGGTGGACATCTTGGACAAGAACGTCATGGGTGTTGGTACTAAGAGTGTTAATATTGTTTGTGTTAGTGGTGTAAACCCCGAAGATGCCAAGTTTGAAGCGTTGTACAATGAGGAAGTGAACTCCTAGCCAACCAAAGAGGAGGCTATCAAGCTAACTACCCAAGGCAGGGTGGAAACCAAGGTTGGATTAGAGATGAGGGCTGGAGAGATCGTGATAGAGAATGGCGTGATCGTAATGCCACATGGAAGGAAAGAGAAGGAAAGAAGGATAGGTATGCTCCTCCCCACGAGCGTCAAAACCCCAAAGATTCTGAGGGTGGCTGGACTGAGGATATGCTCTCGCGTATTCTCAACAAGGTTGAAGTGTCTAATAAAGTTTTGAAGGAAATGAAGAAAGATGTATCGACTCTCAACCAGACAGTGACCTCTCATTCCATATCTATCAAGCAGTTGGAGACCTAAATGACTCAAATTTCTTCACATCTAAACCCAAGACATCAAGGGGAGTTTCCTAGTGACACTATGGAAAACCCTAAAAATGATTCTTAAATGGGTAGTTGCGTCGTGCCATGACGTTAACTAAGACGCTTCTTGGGAGGCAACCTAAGTTTTCAATGCTTTGTGTTTGTTTTTGGAATAACAAGTGTTGATTGTGCAGGTTGAAAAGTGGAATGTGTTTGAAAAGTGCAGATTGGCGAGCCAAGAGTACAGTCCGCGACTCATCGAAGAGGTCGGCGAGCCTGACTTGGACCGTCGTTGGACTCACAAATATTTCAGGTGGGAGCTTGTAAAACACGGCGGTCCCATGGATGAGTCGGTGAGCCCAATTGTTTTTGCCGTTTGGACCCCTAAATTAACTGGAGGTCCTGTAAAACTCTGTGAGGTAGTAACAACTCGGAGGATCATTGAGTGGTTCGGTGAGGATGACTAATATCACCGAAAGGGCCGTGAACTGAAAGGTTTTAGAAGGTCAAAGGTTTAAAATTTAAAAATCTTTCAAATTCTCTCATTTTTAACCCGGTACACGCACTTCATATTTCCCAATTTTTTGTTGTTTTTATCGCTTTTTGCTATTGATCTCATGCTCGGATTTGGATTTCATTGTCGTCTAGCATTTCAAACTATTATTTCGGCTCAAGGGTTGGTTTTTTGAACTCCGTACTATCGAATAACAGTTGAACTTGAATGCATTTATTTAAATCTTTTTGTTGTGTGATGGGCTTGTACTGAAATTGTAGTTATTGTGCTAGTTTACCTATCGAAGTTTCGTAATTGTGCTTAATTGATAAATTGTTGATTTCTTGAGTTTTGTGCTATAAAATTGATCATAATTTGTTGGGTCTAGTTGGGTGAAGTATGAGTAACCCTAATTGTGCCAAATGATGTACTTTACCCAATAATTGAGCATTTGACATCATTATTAAGGGAAATGGTCGTCAAATGGCCAATTTTGGCAAAACCAGGGGAAGTTTCAGTACCCCGGTGGAATGGGTTGAATGGGTCTTAGTTTAATTGCATAAGTCTATAGTTTGATTTTGTTTTTCAAAGGCCACGGGCTTGCGATTGGGAAACGGTGTTGAAATTTGGCACGTTGGGCAATTCGGTGAGCTAGGTCGAGCTCACCGAATCACTTAGTGGTTTACCAATGTTGCCTTTGATAGTCCTTAATTTAGTGTTGTGGCTTAGTTAGAGTCTGTAACTTTCGGCGAGAAGCTTGAGCTCGCCATGTTTACTCGGCGACTCACCGAAAGTCTCATTTGATCATCCTTTCTACGCCTCTAACCCTTAAAACAAACCGTAACTTTCGGCAAGCTAGTCTGAGCTCACCGAGTGATGTCGATAATTCACCGAAGGACCCGACCTACCACTTTTTGGGAAATTTTCATGCTAGTTCTTTCGGCAAGCTAAATATGGTTCACCAAATTGACTCGACGACACGCAGATTGGTTCGGTGAGTCTTTCTGCTACTAAATTTTGAGATTATTCTTGAATTATTTCTAACTTTTCCTGATGTATTTTGCAGATATGGCTAGGACCAACTGGTACGAGAGTGAAATGCCGCCTCAGAAATGAGCACAGGGCACAGTGACTAATGAGGGAGCAGATACTCCTTCTAAAAAGGGAAAACAAGCACCTCTAAAGGGAGGCAAGGGAAAGGGCAAATCGCCTGTAGCTGAGATACCGGAGCACAACTCCTGTAAGGATGGGGAGTCTTTTGATTCTCAGGCTGCATTGTCTGAGCCCAAGGATGACCAATGATATACCGTGAGTTTACGGTATTTCTAATACATTTCACTTACTAGTTGTGTGTGTCTAGGGCCTTTTTATATTGGTTTTTATGTATTTTATCATGTTTTGTAGGAAAGGTGTTCAGGCGCGGAAGTTTAGAGACAGCTGAAGGAAATGCAGAAAAAGGCATCCACGGAGGTCATCTACGGACCGTAGGTCCATTCACGGTCCGTAGGTGATGACCGTAGATCACCAGGAATGTGTTGAGGACAAATCAGGGAAATCTGACCAAGTGTGGAACCACTGTGCCCATTGACGGTCCGTAGATTGATTTACGGACCGTACTGTTGATCCGTAGAGTGAGACTGCGAGGGTTCCAGTACCTGATTTTTGAAGATGCTAAGTATGGAGCTACGGAAGGGATTGACGGACCGTAGGTCGATCTACGGTCCGTGCTGCTGGTCCGTCGTTTGCTTCAGAGAAGCTGATTTTTGGATGCTGAAATATTTTCTAAGTCCCGAGTGACGGAAGGGACTTACAGACCGTAGATCAATCGACGGTCCGTAAGTTAGTCTCGTAGATCGAAGACGCGTACCTGAACAAAACTTTCCTTAATTTGTTTCCTTTTTTATTTAGGATTTGTTTTCTATAAATAGGACATGTAAACCTCGTTTTTGGGGTTAGACACTATTATTCTATTTTTACTTTGTAACTTTGGAGATTATTTTGCAACCCTAGCAATTATTGATTTCCCAAGTTCGTTTTTGAAGATTTTGGCTTTGCAATTCAAGTTAATTCTCTGGGTTTATTATTCTCTTTACGTAAGTTCATGATTTCTCCATCTGCAATTATGAATTGTGTTCTTGCTAATATGAGTAACTTAATCCACAACTAGGGTTGTGGGAACCATGATCGATTAACAAGGTATGAATAGTAAATAAGTAATTCTTGACTAGTATTTTGCATGCATTGATAATTCTTTCGTTTAGAAGTCTTTTTAACGGTGGCCAACGTTAGAACTCGCCTTGTTACTACTTGCCGGACCAAGGAGGTAATTAATAAGAAAAGAATTATCAACATAGATTTAGTGTGATACTATCTAATAGGCTAGTGTCGATTGGTGCGAAGTAATAACTAAGCCAAACATCGATTATGATGTCTAATATGAGGTAAAGGTAAGGGTTAGTAAATTATACACACGTAGCGGGACCAAGGTGTGGGGTGAAATTCTCTAGATGCCGGACCAAGGATTTAGAGATACCTAACTTATCACTTTGAATGTAATACACTAGAAAAGGATTGCTATTACTAGGATTACTGCGTTATGAGATTATGGGGAACACGTGTACCCTAGTTATTTCTGTTATCTTGATAACAACCAAAGTTGAATCTAATTACTGATTACAATATTAAGTCTTGCTATTCATTTCACACAAGCACAACCCCCCTTTTTTTTACCTGTTTCTAGAAATAATTTGACTAATTGAATATAATTGTTGGTTAAAAGTAAAGTCTAAACCATTTTCCTCGTGGGATCGATCCCAACCTACAAGTTGGGTTCTTTACTTGATAACGATCGCTTATGCTTCTGAAAGGAGGTGTAATTTGAGCGTATCATATTTTGGCGCCGCTGCCGGGGAATTTTGGCTTTTAGATTTAGTTTTAACTACAATATTGAACGTTAGTCAAATATTTCCTAATTTTATTTTTTTTCTTTGTTTTTGTCTCTCTTAGGTTCAGACTCTAGTGTATGCCAAGTACACGGAGCCAAGGAGAACCACTTACTCCGTACGATCCAACTATCGGGGCAACGTCGACATAGCAGATTCCGATGGACCCATCGTCCTACCTCCTCTACCTCCTGGGCACACATTTGTGGTGACTAGTAGTTTGATGAAGATGCTTACAACAAGAGGCTTATTTTCAGGATCGCCATCGGAGGATCCACATGCTCACTTAGCCAAGCTCAGGGTGGTTTGGAAAAGTTGTGTAGGCAGACCAGACTTGGATATGAACGTCATTGGGTTACGAGTGTTCCCTCTGTCACTGACAGGCGATGCTGCAGTATGGTTCACTAAGCTTCCTTATAACTCAATTTTCACATGGGACCAACTAGCAGAGGTATTTAAAGCAAAGTACTATCCATTATCTAAGAAGCTCAATCACAAAGATCGGGTCAACAATTTTGTGGCATTACCTGGAGAGTCCGTGAGTAGCTCGTGGGACAGATTCACTGCTTTCGTAAGAAGTGTCCCAAATCACCGTATTGATGATGAGTCACTGAAGGAATATTTCTATCGAGGATAGGATTATAACAATAAAGCAGTACTTGACACTATTGCTGGAGGTTCATATGGTGATTGTACATACGCACAGATTGCTAAAAAATTGGAGAGGATCTCTCGCAATAATAAAGCGTGGAGCACTAGAAGGTCAGATACTAGGAGAAACACATATTCGTGAGGAGATGTCTCAGATGAGGTAAAGGTAAGGGTTAGTAAATTATACACACATAGCGGGACCAAGGTGCGGGGTGAAATTCTCTAGATGCCGGACCAAGGATTTAGAGATACCTAACTTATCACTTTGCATGTAATACACTAGAAAAGGATTGCTATTACTAGGATTACTGCGTTATGAGATTATGGGGAACACGTGTACCCTAGTTATTTCTGTTATCTTGATAACAACCAAAGTTGAATCTAATTACTGATTACAATATTAAGTCTTGCTATTCGTTTCACACAAGCACAACCCCCCTTTTTATTACCTGTTTATGGAAATAATTTGACTAATTGAATATAATTGTTGGTTAAAAGTAAAGTCTAAACCTTTTTCCTCGTGGGATTGATCCCAACCTACAAGTTGGGTTCTCTACTTCATAACGATCGCTTATGCTTCTGAAAGGAGGTGTAATTTGAGCGTATCAAATTTTGGCGCCGCTGCCGGGGTTGGTATTGAAGCATGTGAGTGGAGGAGCAGAAAAGGTAAATGCTGTAAATTACTTAACTAGAACTCCACCACCAGTTGAGGAGTGTTACTATGAAGAGGACACTTATGCGGTGAATGATCAGACGGGGGGTTTCCAACCAAACGCCCAAGGATCTAACACGGAAAATTGGCGTCAAGGTCAAGGGAACCAAGGTCGGAACTATGGAAATTACAACCGAGAGGGTCACTATGTCCGAGATGGGAACTTCAATCGCGACAACAACTACAACAGGAACAACTATGGCAACAGAAACGATCGGGTTGGACCCTATGTTCCCCCTCAAAATCGGGAATCTGGTGCTAGGGAAGTTGGAGGTAATATGACGCGTATTGAAGATATGATGCAGAAGATGATGAGAAGGTTTGATGCCACTGATGAGAATGTGAAGGAGATGAGAAACGACTTATCTGGTATTGGTCAAAAGGTTGATGCCCATGCAGTGTCAATTAAGCATCTAGAGCAGCAGATGACGCAGTTGTCTACTACAGTGAACCTGCGTCAACCTGGCACTCTTCCTAGCAACACCATCCAGAATTCGAAGAATGATGGGCATTGTATGGCAATTACCACTCGAGGAGGCAAGCAAACCGTAGATCCACCTATGCCGGCTATGGTAGAAGTTGAGAATAGAAAAGAAGATGATGTGGTGAAAGTTAGAGAGAAGTCAGAGGTTGTGACAGAACAAGAAGTGGAGGTACCTCAGAAAGTGGTTCCCATACCTAGACCTCCACCACCTTTTCCTCAAAGGTTAGTGAAGAAGACTGAAGATGGGAAATATCGCAGATTTATCACTATGTTGAAGCAGCTTTCTATCAATGTCCCTTTGATAGAAGCCTTGGAGCAAATACCTGGATATGCAAAATTCATGAAAGATATGGTGACAAAGAAAAGGTCTGTGAGTTTTGAAGATGATGATAGATTACAGCACTGTAGTGCTATTGCTACAAGATCTCTGGTGCAGAAGAAGGAAGTCCCTGGTGCTTTCATAATCCCATGTACTATAGGGTTATTACACTTTGCTAAGGCATTGTGCGATCTTGGTGCTAGCATCAACCTCATGCCTTTATCTATTTACAAGATGTTGGGTCTAGGGGATCCAAAGCCCACTGCAATGCGGTTACTGATGGCTGATCGGACTGTGAAGAGGCCCATAGGTGTGCTCCATGATGTGCTAGTGAAAGTAGAGTCTTTCATCTTTCCGGCGGATTTTGTGATCCTTGACTGTGAGGTTGATTTTGAGGTTCCCATCATACTTGGGAGACCATTTCTTGCCACAGGGTGTGCGTTGGTTGATATGGAAAAGGGACAGATGAAGTTCAGACTAAACAATGAAGAAGCAACTTTCAATGTCTGTAGATCCATGAAGCAGAATAGTGAGCTACAAACAGTATCTGCTATAACTTACAGAGTGGAGAGTGGGTCAGAAGTGCAAATTGAAGAGCGATTAGGTGTTGAGGCACTAGCAGCAGTCATGATGAATTTTGGTAGTGATGGTATTGAAGAATATGATGAGTTGGTAGCCGCACTTGATAAGTGTGAATACCGCTCCAAACCAAAGAAGTATGAGCTAGACATGAAGAATCACGAGTCCCCACCCATAAGACCATCAATTGTGGAGGCACCGAAATTGGAGCTTAAAGCTCTACCACAACACTTGAGGTATGTATATTTAGGCGAAGAGAATACTTTGCCGGTCATCATTGCAGCAGATTTGAATGCAAGGCAAGTAGAGTGTTTGGTGACTGTATTAAAGAAGTTCAAGTGAGCGATTGGGTGGACTATTGCAGATATTATTGGGATTCCCCCCGGTATCTGTTCTCACAAAATCCAATTCATACCAGATCATAAACCCAGTGTTGAGCACCAGAGAAGATTAAATCCATCGATGCAAGAGGTAGTCAAAAAGGAGATCATCAAGTGGCTGGATGCGGGAGTTATTTATCCCATCTCAGATAGTAATTGGGCGTGTTCTGTGCAATGTGTACCTAAAAAAGGTGGTATGACTGTGGTTCCAAATGAAAGAAATGAGCTTGTTCCAATGAGGCCTGTCACTGGATGGAGAGTTTGCATGGATTACCGGAAGTTGAATGCATGGACTGAGAAAGACCACTTCCCTATGCCATTCATGGATCAGATGTTAGATAGACTTGCATGCAAGGGTTGGTATTGTTTTCTTGATGGGTATTCTGGCTACAATCAAATTTCTATAGCTCCAGAAGACCAAGAGAAGACCACCTTCACTTGCCCATATGGGACTTTTGCGTTCAAACGAATGCCATTCGGATTGTGCAATGCTCCAGCGACCTTCCAGAGATGTATGATGTCCATATTTTCTGATATGGTGGAGGACACTATTGAGGTGTTCATGGATGATTTTTCAGTGGTAGGTGATTCGTTTGATCACTGTCTAAAACATCTGGCCGAGGTGCTCAAAAGATGTGAAGACTGCAACTTGGTGCTGAATTGGGAGAAATGTCATTTCATGGTAAAAGAAGGTATAGTGTTGGGTCATCGAATTTCAAAAAAGGTATTGAGGTTGATAGGGCTAAAGTCGAGGTAATAGAAAAGCTTCCACCACCTATCAATGTAAAAGGTGTTAGAAGTTTTCTTGGGCATGCAGGTTTCTATAGGAGATTTATCAAAGATTTCTCAAAAATTGCACATCACTTGTGCAAACTGCTCGAGAAGGAGAATAAGTTCTGTTTTGATGATGCTTGTCTTAGAGCATTTGGAGAGTTGAAGGAAAAGTTGGTTACAGCACCTATCATTATTTCACCAGATTGGGAACAACCGTTTGAGGTAATGTGTGATGCGAGTGGAGTGGCGCTTGGTGTGGTATTGGGTCAAAGACGTGAGAAAATTCTTCATCCTACTTACTATGCTAGCAAAGCTCTGAATGTGGCCCAGAAGAATTATACAGTGACCGAACAAGAACTTCTTGCAGTGGTTTTTGCATTCAAAAATTTCGTTCCTACTTGCTTGGTACTAAGGTCATCGTGCATACTGACCATTCTGCATTGAGATATTTGATGGCGAAAAAGGATGCAAAACCACGATTGATCAGATGGGTATTGTTGCTGCAAGAGTTTGATTTTGTGGTAAAAGATAGAAAGGGAACCGAAAATCAAGTTGCCGACCACTTGTCCAGATTAGAGGAAGAGGCCATGCTAAAGCTTGGAGATAGGGCTGAAATTAATGATGCGTTTCCAGATGAACAGGTATTGGCTGCTTCTAATGATTTGATTCCTTGGTTCGCAGACTTTGCTAATTATTTGGCAAGCGACATTGTGCCACCCGATTTGTCTTTTCACCAAAGAAAGAAACTTATGCATATGTGAAGAAATTCTTTTGGGATGAACCTTATTTGTATCGTAGTTGTACTGATGGGATTATTCGTCGCTGTGTGTCTGAGGTTGAAATGCTGAGTGTACTTGAAGCATGTCATTCATCACCCGTTGGTGGGCATCATAGTGGAATTCGGACTGCACATAAGATTTTGCAGTGTGGGTACTACTGGCCTACCATCCACCAAGATGCTCATGATTTCGCCAAGTCTTGTGATCGGTGCCAAAGAGATGGAGGAATTTCAAAGAGACAAGAGCTCCCTATGAATCCCATCTTGGTGATCGAATTGTTTGATGTATGGGGCATTGATTTCATGGGGCCATTTGTGAGTTCATATGGGATGAAGTATATTCTGGTCGCGGTTGATTATGTATCGAAGTGGGTAGAAGCTGTAGCACTCCCCAACAACGAAGGTAAAAGTGTCACCGCATTCTTGAAAAAGAATATCTTCTCCAGATTTGGTACACCAAGGGCTATTATTAGCGATGGAGGCTCTCACTTTTGTAACAAGTTGTTCAAAACACTACTTGAGAAATATGGTGTCCGTCACAATGTAGCCACTCCTTATCATCCACAGACTAGCGGTCAAGTTGAGGTGTCCAACAGAGAAATAAAGCAGATATTGGCGAAGACTGTGAACGCCAATCGAACTGATTGGTCAAGGAAGCTTGATGATGCCTATGGGCATATCGCACTGCATACAAGACCCCCATAGGTATGTCGCCTTACCAACTTGTTTATGGGAAGTCTTGTCATTTACCAGTAGAGTTAGAGCACAAAGCAATGTGGGCAATGAAGAAGTTAAATTTGGATTGGGGCACTGCATCTAATCAAAGGATGAACGACTTGAACGTGCTTGATGAGTTTCGCCTAAAAGCGTATGAAAGTTCAGCCTTATACAAAGAGAAGATGAAGAGGTATCATGATCAAAGAATTGAAAAGCGAGAATTTGTGGTTGGCGATCGTGTGCTGCTATTCAACTCTAGGTTGCGCTTGTTTCCAGGCAAACTCAAGTCCAAGTGGACTGGGCCATTTTTGCTCACAAAAGTGCTCTCGCATGGAGCGGTTGAGCTTGAAAATAAGGATGGAACAAGGTTTGTGGTGAACGGGCAAAGGATAAAGATCTATCTGGGAAATGCTGAAACTGTGCAAGAAGTGATTGAGGCCTGCAATCTTGATGAAGTCTGAATAATCAAGATACCTGCGTCGTGCCGCGACGTTAAATCAAGCGCTGCTTGGGAGGCAACCCAAGATGTAAAATCTAGCCAACAATAGGGTTCTGTTTTACATTATGTAGTTAGCTTTCTTTGATTACTTGCAGTTTTGTATCAATGTAGGTAGGGGTTTCAGTATTTTAGTTCTTAGTGTTGGCTAGAAGTAATATAGGGTCCGTGTCTAAAAAGTGTCCAGAAAATGTAAAAAAAATAGCCTATTGGTTGCTTCATGTGCAGGTACACCATGCAAGAAATCTGCAGAAAATGGTCTGGTGCAGAGGTCTACGGACCCCATCGACGGTCCGTCGTTTGATCCACGGACCGTCAATGGTATCCGTAGATCCCAGGTAAGTCCCTAACATTGTCTTAGAATAATTGTGATCTACGGTCCTGATCTACGGACCGTAGATCGACTCACGGACCGTAGACGGGGTCTCGTGAGTCCACACCTTACAGTTGACTGACCCGACCCGGACCCCCATTACTTAAAACACCCATTGTTTCAAATCATTCCCCTTCCCTCCATTGCTCCCACAACCGTTTCTCCCACTCTTTAAACTCCCCAAATCACTCCATAACCACCACATAATATCCTCCCTTCCATATATTCCCTAAACCCTTTCCATACCATAATCAACCCACTCCATAATCTGATAAAAAGAGTCCGGTGTTTGGTCAGTGACGAAAAGGTGAATCCTTGGTCTTGCTAAATCATAGTACCATCACGCAATCACCCCACTCCTTGTTGCTTGTAAGGTAATAGACTTTCTCTTCACTTTGAATTTCAATTCATAGATTGAATATAGAGGGTCGGGAGTGGGTCTTGACCTTGGGTAATTGTTAGATGATATTGCATGATAAACTTGAGTAGTACAATGCCCTTGGAATGATAGATAGTGATTGTATAGCTTTAATTGTGATGTGAGCTTATGTATTCGTAAATACTATATGCTAGTTTCGACTTAGGGTTCCACATCTAGTCTAAATTGTTGGGCATAATAATCGGTAGGAATCTTAAGAATGACGAACTAGCATGTTTCAATGGTGTATATGCATAACTAGGTTGTGTTAATGTTGAAACCAAATGCCAAAAATGTATGATACCTGGCACTGATTGCTTCCACGATACCCCGTCTACGGACCGTAGATGGGGTTCGTCATTTGATGCACCTGCAAATTTTCACCAAGTGTAAAACCACGGATGTGGACTACGGTCCGTAGATCCATCTACGGACCGTTCTGCACTTCCGTGGTTTTCATCTGCGACCTATATTTCAGGCACCCTGATCCACGGAAGAGATCCACGGACCGTAGATCAGTCTACGGACCGTAGATCTCCTCCGTGGATGACTTCTGTAGCATCTGTCAAAATATTTTTTTGGACATAGTTTGGGTCGTTACCAACTCTACATGAGTTCTTTTGCTGCATATGGTTAGTTTTGGCACTAATGACGTTCCTGCAGGTACGATGGCACCCAAGAAGATGGTCACCTACTCGAAACGGGGCAAGTCCAAATCGGTTGCCCCTAGCTTCCGGTTAATTGATGAGGACACCGAGAACGACTCTGACCCCGCATATGTGCCTCTAAACCCTAGGGCCTCTCGCGCAGCACCCAGGAGCACCCCCCGGAAGGTGATCCCCGACGTAGTCACTGTCTCCCAGTCTGATGAGGAGCACACACTGATCGGGTCACCAACTGGGGCTGCTTCCAGTTCAGAGGGTCCTATGTCCGGCTCCGAGTCTACCCATGCATCAGGCTCCCACTCATCATAATCAGAGTCGGTCCATGCTACAGGGTCCAACGCCAAATCGTCCACAGGGTCTGGAGAGAATGACCAAGCAGCCTCGTCTGATGAGGCAACTAGTTCAGAGGCCATTCCTGTACCAAGGAATGATGAACCCGCTCCGGTAGCAGGGAGCTGAATAGGTGGTGTGTCGAGGGTCAATGGCAGATCTATCGGGATGCAAAGATGGTGAATGACAAACAGAAAATGGCCCGATTAATACAAGAGGAGCGCAGAGTCCTCACGGGGAGCTTGCATACTGTGCCAGATATTCACCGGCTTTTCAAACTTCACAAGTGTGACTGGATGGCTCGAGACCCAGGGACGTATAGCGAGGAGATTGTCCGGGAGTTCTATGCTTCCTATGCTGCCACTCTCCGCGGGCCCATTTCCAAGCGGTCAAAGCCACTAGCGCAGGCCCCACTCACTTCCACCTTGGTTCGAGGGTGTCCGGTAGATATATCACCTGCCACCATTAGCCGGTTTCTCTATGGTCCTACCACGGGCCACTCATGGTCTCCTAACACGTCAAATTTGATTACCGCTGGGAGATCGTGCGGAGTGGCACTTTCCAGAGAAATACTGAGCAGCGAGAGGCTGTGATACTATGGCTGGCCCGGTACATTGCTGCAGATGGCGAGCGTGTAGAATGGGTCGCTGCTCCACGGTTGGGCATCCGGAAGGCCACATTGAACTTCACCTCCAAATTCTTCTGGCTATTGGTACGCAACAGAGTGTCGCCCACAAAGGCTGACAATCAGGTCACTTGGGACAGAGCGGTGATGGTTGCTGCATTGGTGGCGGGAGTAGAGATCGACTTTACCCGAATGCTGCTGGCAGAGATCCACGAGAGAGCTTTCAGGACCTCCACTACTTACCCTTTCCCCTGTCTGATATTTCACTTGTGCAGGGACTCTGGAGTGCCGATCTGGCATTGTGACAGGCTAGTCCACCCTACAGGGGCATTGGACATCCGCCTTATTCGGGATGACGCGAATGTGGCAGCACATCGCAGAGAGCCCCAGATTGAGGTACCCCCCTTGAGCTCCGATCTTGCAAACACTGTGGGGCAGGCACAGGGCGGTGACCCTATTATCCCAGACCACACCGACACTGTCCCAGGCTCCTCTTCTCAGGCAGCTAGTGTTGCCCCTAGTTCTTCCCGGTCTACACCACCGTTAGGCGCAACGGTTGTCCCGATGGCCAGAGTACAAAAGTTTGAGGCGCAGATGGCCACACTGCTGCATCACATCTAGCCTTGGATGCAAAAGTCAATTGCCGAGTCCGAGGCTAGATTGGAGCGCAGGATGGAGGGGATGATGGACCGTAAGGTCCTGGCGGTTAATAAGCGGCTTGACGCCTTTGAGTTGTGAGTCCTCGAGCGATCAGTTCTGGCCACAGACTTATCTGTTTTGCAGGCTGACATAGCCAGCCTCCGGACTGATGTGGATGCCATTCTTGTTGCACCTTCAGTTGAGACTCCGGCGGCTCCTACTGCACTGGCTGATGATACAGTGCTAGATGCTCTATTCAGTGGCATCGCCGAGGAGGGGCCTGCACCGACCCATGCCAAGGGCAAGCGGCACCGTTCCCATCGCACGGAGGAAGAGAAAGCTCAGAAAAGACAGCGCCGACAGGAGAAGGAGGCTAGGAGGACCTCGATTGCAGATGAAAAGTTACGCCAGCAGAGGGTGCGTGAGAGAGCTGCAGGGGCATTGAGCTCTGCTCCGGTTGCAGTGGATCAACCTAATTTGGGAGGCGTTGCGTGCACCACTGATGATGCGGAGCGTTTGACAGAGCGCACTACTGAGGATGCTAGGAGTGCTGAGGTGGGCACTACTGAGGGTGCCCCCACTGATGTTCCAAAGGGCTCCGGGAAACCGGATCCCCCTGCTTGTTGATGATTCGCCGGCGCTTAGCGCCACAAGTTTTCTTCATTCGAATTCATTCACTTTTACTGTCTATGTATGCAATTGTGGGCAATTGCATCTATTTTTGTTGGGGGTGGGGTAAATGGATCGTGAGTGATAGGGCGAAGCCTGAGTAACCCAACCCATGTGTCACGACCCGGGAGCACCCCCTAGTCGTAACCGGCGTACTCGACCTCGAAGAGGTCTAATACAAGCCTCTTAGCATTCATTCATCGCATAGACACCAAAACTATAAGGAATTAAAAACTTTCTTCACACACGAAGATACTTTCAATAAATAGCAAGCGGAAGACTTTCTAGACTTTATACAATATGTCTCAAAACCATCTAATACTTGAATATAACATTGGGACTAAGCCCACTCAAAACCTAAGCAAATACTAGAGAGACATAAAAAGAACATGTTGGTTATTGCCCTCGAATCTATGAGGACTCACAAGTCTTCATCTTCAACTCTTAAAAACCTATCAAGTAGCCATGACATATCACCATCTCCAAATCCCTACACTTTAGTCAAAAGCGAAAGAAAGGGGTTAGCACAATTAAGTACTAAGTATGGAGACCATGCAAGAAAATATGCACAACGGACATTTACAAGAAATGTATGCTTTCATGTCCTTTGATAAAACCTTTCCTTTACAAGTATAAGAGACATAATACAAGTCAACATTAACATATTAGACCATAACCAACCATACATATACTTAACATAAATCCATATACAACCCATGCTTAACTTTAGAAGGACACATGTCATTTCATTACCATAGGACCTCTACCTAATATAACCTTAAGACACACTTGAGTGAGACAAGAAGTGACCGCCCACACAATCCTCTTCAAGCACACTTAAGTGTTCCCCAAGATTACCTTAGATAAGGACTTTATAGGCAAAGTGCATAATCATACCCGATAGATAGCATATTAATGAGATGATATGTATAATGATGCTTACATAAAATAAATCATATTTAGTGGGGCATAGTACATGTGTGGTGAGTGACCATCAATATAGTATTTCCAAGGCCTACCACCCCCTTGGAGAGGCGAATGAGGTACAAACCCCTCAATGTGGTTACCCGGGCCTACCACCCCCCGAGCTAGGGACCAAGGTACAAACCCCTCGATATGGTTATACGGGCCTACTACCCCCCGTACTAGGCAACCAAGGTACCAACCCCTCGATATGGTTATACGGGCCTACTACCCCCCGTACTAGGCAACCAAGGTACCAACCCCTCGATATGGTTATACGGGCCTACTACCCCCCGTACTAGGCAACCAAGGTACCAACCCCTCGATATGGTTATACGGGCCTACTACCCCCCGTACTAGGCTTGGTCGACTCACAACACTTATATAGAGAAAACAATATACATGTGTCCATTTCATCATCATTCCAGTAATTATATAACCATCCGATTCATAGGACGTACATTGGACCTTCCATTTCCTAAGAATTCTATAAATGGGCATTTTATCAAACACAAGGTGGGCTATTGTTCATGTAAATGAAATCTTGTATTTCAAGAATACTAAGTCCAACCAATTCCAAAATCCATATAAATCAGCCCACCAACAACATACATATATATCAACCTTAGAAATACAATTACATAGCTTATTTAACTTCTATTAGCTCAGTAATGTTGACGTAAAATAGGATCATCACAAGATCACATAAAACTCATTCACACCATTCCTTCACATATAGTTTCACACAAAACTCATTCACATCATTCCTTCACATATAACTTCACATAAAACTCATTCACATCATTCCTTCACATATAGCTTCACATAAAACTTTACATATAGCCTCATATGTGTATAATAATACAACAATATAATAACATTCATATAATGCCCTTCATGGCCTCAATTCACAATAATACAACAAATAACCACCTCCACCAAAGGTGGATCAAACCAACCAATAACAATTATATTAATACTAAGAGATCAAGCTATCTTACCACCCTTTTCAAAGGCCATAAGCCACAATACTCAATTTCATGCCAATTATACAATATTTATCAAGTTTGATCAACTTACCCTCTTTCCATGGCAATCTTCATCATCCTCCTATTCCAACAATTAACAATACAATAACAATGATAATAACAACATTCAACTATACAAACTAAGCTAAGCATAAGCCCATAATCAACATGAAGACCAATTCACAATTTTGCCCATTCAAGGCTAACATCCCACATCCTTCAATTCAATAACAATTCTTAACAATTCAACATAGATAAATACATACATGAACAGCCCACAACAATTTACACAAATCAATACACCCACTTTAGGCCAAATTTAGAGAATTTGTAAAGGCATGGGTTCATGAAGATTTCTTTCCTAAAACCATCAATAATCATTAATAACAACATAAAACATCATTGGAAATCATTTAATGCAAGGACCCATGCTTAGAATTCGAAATAGGATTTTGGTGTATTTGAAAGACCTTGAAAACCTTTTGATTGGGCTCCTTGAAAGAAAGAATGATCAAGGATAAAGGATCCCCATACCTTAATCTTCAAGAACCAAACGAAATTGGTGAAGAAATCAATAGCCACCATCCACCCTAGCTCCATCTTTCACCTTGAGCTTCCTTGGGGTTTTGAGAGAGTTTTTGAGAGAGGGAAATGTTTTTTTTAGGGATGGGAATTGGATTATGGTATCTAGGAAATAATATAAGTCCTTTGAAAAAAATGGTCCAACACTTGGAAAAGAAAATGAGGCGGGTGAACAGTAACCCCGCATACTGGAAATTGTCATTTCCTACCGGACAGATTTTACGAAAATGGGCATAACTTCTTCGTCCGAACTACGAATGAGGTGAAACGAAGTGCGTTAGATAGCTAACTCCAAGGGCTTTCCATGGATATATTATTGGCCACCAAATAATTTGTGTGCTAGGAGATATGACCCTCCAAAGTAGACCCTCGAAAAAGGCTTCACTTGGAAATTTTGGATTTTGATACGGTTGCTCTAAAATTTGGGTTAGACCCATTTCCCACTCAATTTGACCCCCTAAACGAGAATATGAAGTCGGATTTTCGAAAAACGAAACGGATCTTTTTATATACAGTTAAACAAGTTTCCGGTAACTTCCGAAGCACATTTTAAGAACTTTTTGGGTCAAATTCAATTATAACCATTTCATTAAGTTCTCGACTCCAAACTCACATGTGAGGCTCTAGTTTCACTCTATCATTTTCCGGGTCGTTACATTATCCCCCACTTAGGAACATTCGTCCTCGAATGACACTTTAAACACATAAGGGGTAACGACTCAAGTAAACAGTCCATCAACATGCATACAACATCAATACAAATGCATAAATATAGGAGGAAACATCAACTCCACATAGAAAGTCCCACACAACTTCATGCAATTCAAGAAAGTAGGCACAACATCTACTAACTCCTTATGTATCATCTTTGCCATTGCTCATTTCTCATTTCATTTCATTGGAGGTACTTCCTTCTCCAAATCATCTCATGCACATCATAACATCAAAGGACACAATATGCAATTTTCTCATTAAAGTACATCATGCAACCTTCTCCAAAACTCGAGTAAGCATGCTCACATTATCACCTCATAAAACAAATAGACAACTTATGCTAAATGCACATCATGCAACTTTCTCATAGAAGCACTTTAGGCAACATCATCAAAACACTTTTAAACATGCTCATAAGTCAACTCATGCAACATTTAGGCAAATCATTATAGATGCACATCAACATGAGTAACATAAATTTATGAAAACTCATTTTCTCATTTAATAAGAATTCATTTAAAACATGCATGACATAAGGAGACCATGGAAAACACTTTTTCACATAAGACTCCAAAACATAACCCAAGCTTCTAGGAACTCTTTGTTTTAGGCTTGAGTAGGCACATATAAAAGTAGGTAAGGATATCAACACTTCTCAACAACTTCACTACTCAACATACCATCCCCCACTTAAGGGTAAACCCAACTAAGGTCAACCTTAACATCTCATAAAAAATCTCAATGAAAATACCATCAATCTTACCAAAACCATTCTTACCCAACTCTTTAATTCACTAAACCTCTTGTAATGAAAACATCCTTCAAGCCTAACTCATAAACATCAACCACACTTGAAGACCTTATCATCTAACCACATATTTCCCCCACTTAGGAGAAACTCTTACTAGTTCTTTCAAATTCACCTCCTTCCATCCTAAGGTCGGATCAAAACAACACTAGGCTTTTATACTCATTACACCTAGCATTTCTAAATCACCACACATTTCACAAATTCCTTCAACACATCACAAAACTTCCTCATGACTAAGCCGGATACTACCAACAACACGCATAACCAAAGGAATCCCATTCATACTAAAGTCATCACCACAATCTTTCACCTCACACCTACTAAGTCACCAAGTCATAGTTGGCATCACAACTAACATTCTCTCCCTCAATCCTTGCAACATTAAAACTTCCTCAAAGGTTACACCCAAATGACCATCACATATGAAAAAAAAGGGAAGACATTATAGAGAGAAACTCCATGGCACGACTAAAAGAATGAAGAAGTGAAACTTTCTTAGCACCCAATAGCCTCCTATTCATAATGTGGCGCGCTTCACATTATGAACAAGACTCTACTAGATGTGGTTTTGAGACAACCTAAGACCATCCCGGAAACTTATGCTCTGATACCAAGTTTGTCACGACCCGGGAGCACCCCCTAGTCGTAACCGGCGTACTCGACCTCGAAGAGGTCTAATACAAGCCTCTTAGCATTCATTCATCGCATAGACACCAAAACTATAAGGAATTAAAAACTTTCTTCACACACGAAGATACTTTCAATAAATAGCAAGCGGAAGACTTTCTAGACTTTATACAATATGTCTCAAAACCATCTAATACTTGAATATAACATTGGGACTAAGCCCACTCAAAACCTAAGCAAATACTAGAGAGACATAAAAAGAACATGTTGGTTATTGCCCTCGAATCTATGAGGACTCACAAGTCTTCATCTTCAACTCTTAAAAACCTATCAAGTAGCCATGACATATCACCATCTCCAAATCCCTACACTTTAGTCAAAAGCGAAAGAAAGGGGTTAGCACAATTAAGTACTAAGTATGGAGACCATGCAAGAAAATATGCACAACGGACATTTACAAGAAATGTATGCTTTCATGTCCTTTGATAAAACCTTTCCTTTACAAGTATAAGAGACATAATACAAGTCAACATTAACATATTAGACCATAACCAACCATACATATACTTAACATAAATCCATATACAACCCATGCTTAACTTTAGAAGGACACATGTCATTTCATTACCATAGGACCTCTACCTAATATAACCTTAAGACACACTTGAGTGAGACAAGAAGTGACCGCCCACACAATCCTCTTCAAGCACACTTAAGTGTTCCCCAAGATTACCTTAGATAAGGACTTTATAGGCAAAGTGCATAATCATACCCGATAGATAGCATATTAATGAGATGATATGTATAATGATGCTTACATAAAATAAATCATATTTAGTGGGGCATAGTACATGTGTGGTGAGTGACCATCAATATAGTATTTCCAAGGCCTACCACCCCCTTGGAGAGGCGAATGAGGTACAAACCCCTCAATGTGGTTACCCGGGCCTACCACCCCCCGAGCTAGGGACCAAGGTACAAACCCCTCGATATGGTTATACGGGCCTACTACCCCCCGTACTAGGCAACCAAGGTACCAACCCCTCGATATGGTTATACGGGCCTACTACCCCCCGTACTAGGCAACCAAGGTACCAACCCCTCGATATGGTTATACGGGCCTACTACCCCCCGTACTAGGCAACCAAGGTACCAACCCCTCGATATGGTTATACGGGCCTACTACCCCCCGTACTAGGCTTGGTCGACTCACAACACTTATATAGAGAAAACAATATACATGTGTCCATTTCATCATCATTTCCAGTAATTATATAACCATCCGATTCATAGGACGTACATTGGACCTTCCATTTCCTAAGAATTCTATAAATGGGCATTTTATCAAACACAAGGTGGGCTATTGTTCATGTAAATGAAATCTTGTATTTCAAGAATACTAAGTCCAACCAATTCCAAAATCCATATAAATCAGCCCACCAACAACATACATATATATCAACCTTAGAAATACAATTACATAGCTTATTTAACTTCTATTAGCTCAGTAATGTTGACGTAAAATAGGATCATCACAAGATCACATAAAACTCATTCACACCATTCCTTCACATATAGTTTCACACAAAACTCATTCACATCATTCCTTCACATATAACTTCACATAAAACTCATTCACATCATTCCTTCACATATAGCTTCACATAAAACTTTACATATAGCCTCATATGTGTATAATAATACAACAATATAATAACATTCATATAATGCCCTTCATGGCCTCAATTCACAATAATACAACAAATAACCACCTCCACCAAAGGTGGATCAAACCAACCAATAACAATTATATTAATACTAAGAGATCAAGCTATCTTACCACCCTTTTCAAAGGCCATAAGCCACAATACTCAATTTCATGCCAATTATACAATATTTATCAAGTTTGATCAACTTACCCTCTTTCCATGGCAATCTTCATCATCCTCCTATTCCAACAATTAACAATACAATAACAATGATAATAACAACATTCAACTATACAAACTAAGCTAAGCATAAGCCCATAATCAACATGAAGACCAATTCACAATTTTGCCCATTCAAGGCTAACATCCCACATCCTTCAATTCAATAACAATTCTTAACAATTCAACATAGATAAATACATACATGAACAGCCCACAACAATTTATACAAATCAATACACCCACTTTAGGCCAAATTTAGAGAATTTGTAAAGGCATGGGTTCATGAAGATTTCTTTCCTAAAACCATCAATAATCATTAATAACAACATAAAACATCATTGGAAATCATTTAATGCAAGGACCCATGCTTAGAATTCGAAATAGGATTTTGGTGTATTTGAAAGACCTTGAAAACCTTTTGATTGGGCTCCTTGAAAGAAAGAATGATCAAGGATAAAGGATCCCCATACCTTAATCTTCAAGAACCAAACGAAATTGGTGAAGAAATCAATAGCCACCATCCACCCTAGCTCCATCTTTCACCTTGAGCTTCCTTGGGGTTTTGAGAGAGTTTTTGAGAGAGGGAAATGTTTTTTTTTAGGGATGGGAATTGGATTATGGTATCTAGGAAATAATATAAGTCCTTTGAAAAAAATGGTCCAACACTTGGAAAAGAAAATGAGGCGGGTGAACAGTAACCCCGCATACTGGAAATTGCCATTTCCTACCGGACAGATTTTACGAAAATGGGCATAACTTCTTCGTCCGAACTCCGAATGAGGTGAAACGAAGTGCGTTAGATAGCTAACTCCAAGGGCTTTCCATGGATATATTATTGGCCACCAAATAATTTGTGTGCTAGGAGATATGACCCTCCAAAGTAGACCCTCGAAAAAGGCTTCACTTGGAAATTTTGGATTTTGATACGGTTGCTCTAAAATTTGGGTTAGACCCATTTCCCACTCAATTTGACCCCCTAAACGAGAATATGAAGTCGGATTTTCGAAAAACGAAACGGATCTTTTTATATACAGTTAAACAAGTTTCCGGTAACTTCCGAAGCACATTTTAAGAACTTTTTGGGTCAAATTCAATTATAACCATTTCATTAAGTTCTCGACTCCAAACTCACATGTGAGGCTCTAGTTTCACTCTATCATTTTCCGGGTCGTTACAAGTGATTCCGTCCTAACAATGATCCAATTTGATGAACTTCAAAGACCCACGTCTAATTTCTCAAAAGTAAATTTCTTCAATCCCTGAAAGCGAAGAAAAACTAGAGAAAACTGTCTCCAGGTGCTCAAAACTTAAAATAAAATATTCTAAAGATTGTTTGATAAAAGATACTAAACTAAATGTGCCAAAATGTATTTATAGTCGCAGAAATAAGATACGAAATCTCATTCGGTAAAGTAAGTCGGGCTCGCCGTACAACTGCTCTTTTTCATCGCCAACTTGGATCTTCCCTTTGGGGCTTGGTACACTGGAACTTTAGGTGGTCTGATGAGCCATTCGGCGACACGGCGAGTGCCCTTGGTGATCTTCAGGCTAGCCCATCTTCAATTCTTCAACCTGTTTTGTTCCTTTTTGCCTGTTAGTGTCCTTGCTTTGTTCCTCAATCCATATTCTTGTAAAATCAAGGATTTAACATCAGTTATTAGCAAAAAATAAGCATTTGAGTACACTAAATCTATATAAACAATGCCCTGAATAAGTCCAAATCTCGGACTCATCAATACCCCCAACTTAAACTTTTTCTTCTCCTCAAGTAAAACTCAAGTTCAACAGTTCAAAAAGGATGTCTCAAAAAGTGCTACAAAAGACTCAATCATGAATGCTCACAACAAGACTCAACTTACTCATGCAAGGATCAATTGTGCACTCAAAGATTTAAGTTGTGACTCACCATTATCAAAGATGCTCTAGTTTACAATACTTTCTTCAAATGCAACTTCAAGTTTAACAAAGGTACTTAAATTCCCTCACAACAAGGATGATTCCATATTCACACACAATTCTTCAAAAAATTATTGATCTAGAACCACCTACAACTCTTGCACTCACATGGATGAACACATGCATGACTTCAACCTTAGGGTTGCCCTTATTTTCCTATAAACATTAGTTTCAGCTTACTCAAGATCAAAAAGGTGTTTTCAAGAATTGTAACGGGGATGAGTGTAAATGTATGATCATTTTAGGCTCAGTTGTTTCCACCCTCATGAAATGTGGGCTGAACATCACTTTCTTCCTTTCCTTCAACATTTGAATCATGCTTAACATTTACCCCATTACTGAACTTCCAAAGGAATACCGGACACCCCATTTCTTTTGCAATTTTCATAACTTTATTTCACAACTTTTTCATTCTTTTTCTTTCTCTTTTTTTTTATATGGAGGGGTTCCATCTTTTTCCATGTCCATTGGTAGAAGGGGGAACTTTCACATTCTTGATTTACCTTCTTTTTTCACCACACCCTAACTTAGGCTTTTGGTCTAAGTTGGTTATTCACACAAACCACACTTTATGAGGATTATGGGTGAATGGATAAAGAGGGGTCCCAATCGCTCAAGTTTCTTCCAAGAAAAGGGTAAGGCTCAAAGTTGGTTCAAGCAAGGTTCACACATCTCACAAGGTTGGACACAAAAGAGGTATATTGTCAAATTGTTTCACCCTTCAAAATTGTTGCCTAAGATCATTTCAAGAGCTTGCATCACTAAGTCAACCAGATCAATGGGGAAAATTCTAGGTGTCATCACACAACGTTCACGGTAAGTTCATCACAAAAGGCATTGTCACCAATATCAAATGAGACTCCAAACATTCGTTAGTGTGCAATGTTTATGACAAGAGACTCCATTTGATAACCGGCTAGTCACAACGAGATGCAAAAACTCCACACATTGTCTGTGCAACTTCATTTGACCTCATCGTAGCCACACATTTATTTGTATTTAATTAATAGCACTATTTAAGTCATCGATATTGATCATAACCGATGCTCAAATTTGCACAAGAACATCCACATTCACACATAATAAGAGGTGCCAAAAGTTTTCAGACATGTCAAAAACCATTTTCAATCATAACTAGGAGCCATAAGCTCAAACATCCACATGACTATATCAACACACAATTCAAAACACAAAAACCCAACATATACAAAATATAATCACAAGAGGTAGGTATGGAAATACCTCACCCCACCACAAACAAAAAATAGTTGTCCTCAATGATAGAGAGGGAGGTAAAGAAAGATCCTATCTACACAATCACTCCATCTATCGGGGCATCAATGCCCAGGGTCACATCAATACTGGCTCCACTAGAGCCTACCATGGAGGTCTCTGTCAGCGATGTCTGAATGAACGACTGTACAATCATTTCCTCAATATCCGGCAGGTCTCCATAGATAGTCCCCTCTTAAGCATCCAACTGATCCTCATCCATCTTTTCCTTTGACTCATCAGCTGCGAGATCATCCATAGGAACATTTCCAATGGTTGCTGGAGGCATGTCAAAACTAGTCGAAGCATCCCGATCCTCAGTTGAATCAAATAGGGATGTGAATTATGTGGACTTCAGATAGTCCACATCCTTTCCCAAATATGAAACCTCGGCTTTCAAAGCCATCACCTCTGAAGTAACACTATGTCCTCTCTGAGAGACCTCTACTCTCGCTGTGAGATCATCAATCGACGTCTGAAAGGGCGTCAACGCAGCTAAGATGGCTCATTCAATAAGCCACGACACGTCCTCCTCTAGTCGGGTAGCCTGCACATCGACAAAATGGGCTAGGTGCTCCATCTTGAGGATGATAGCCTGAGTAATCCTAGTGGGCTGAAAAGCAGCAGAAGAACTAGAGCCTCGGAAGAAGTAGAGGTAGGTGTACCAGAAGTTCCGGAGGTCAGAGTAGGCAAAGATGCCACTGCAGGTATAAAATCAACATTAACCTTCAAGGATGCATCCACCAGAGCCACTCTCCTTCTATCTGCCTCATCCTAAGTGTACTTGGCCTCCATGCACGAGATATCTCTGGAAGATGTGGGGGTGACCTCTATGTCCCTCTTCTTGTCGCGAGGAAGTCCAGCACGCTGGCATAGCTCTATAATTATGACCGAGAAAGGATGGGACTTCTGGCGTTGTTTGGCCCTCATGGCCATCTCTTACTCAATAATCAGTCCCAAGTTTAGTGTCTTCCTCGCTATCATGGATCTGAGACAGGCCGAGGATGGACTCATTCTGTGAGGGAATGATGGAACTATTGATGAACCTGAACCAACACCGAGCGGCAATGTTCAAGTCCTTCTTCTCAATCGAAGCTCCTACTCCAATCCACCTCGGGGTGGTGTGAGGAATTAGGGGAGAAAGCCAGCCTTTTACATCATCCAGGGACTGAGCTGTAGCTAGACCCTCGTACACGTGCTCAAACCCATTAGCTCTATCAAATACAACATTGATATGATCGCTGCTGCACCCCACTTATTTCCCCTGGACCAATGCAGACCTAACTGATCTGAAGGAACTAACCTTCTTCTTCCCTTGGTGCACTAGATCATTGTACGCAATGTAGAATTCATGAACCCAGGTGGGGATATATAGGCGTCGGTGCCTGGTAAATATTTTAAATATGTGGAACCGGAGAGTATCCCACAATGTAGGGTACCTGTCCACCACTTCATCTGTAGACAACTACTTCTCCTCAAGAATTATCCTCAATCCCTCGTCTTTTAGCCTTATGAGTAGCTGGGGAAAAGGATCCTGAACTGGTGGTGCTGGAACCACCGTTTGTGCCAGAGCTTGCAGTATATCACTAGTAGAGGGGGTAGACTCTGGGCTCCTAGACGGACCTTGATGAACTCTTGAACGAATATTAGCTTGCCAGGATTGAAAAGGTTGGTCATCCTCAGGCTTATAGAATGTAGCCCGTGAATCAAAGGACTCCCCATCACTTTCAGAGTTGAGCTCTGGTCTTTCTGCTACGGGAGTTTTACCCTTTCCCTTGCCTCCTTTTTGAGGTGATTGTTTTCCTATTTTTGAGGAAGCAACTGCTCCCTCATTGATTACGATACCTCGTGCTCGTTTGCGGGGTAGCATATCACTGTCGTCCATGTTGGTCCTAGCCATATCTACAAAACAAACAAAAGTAAGTTAGAAACAATTCAAGAAAAATGTAGAAAACTGGCTGCAGAAAAGCTCGCCGAATCGATCGGCTCGCTCTCTGAAAGGACTGGATCGAAAAATTCCCAGAAAAATGGCAGGTCAGTGACGATCAAGGCTTTTCAGCGAATCACCGACACAACTTGGTGAGCTCAGACTAGCCATCTGAAGGTTACAATATGTTTTAGGGGTTAGGGGCGCAAAAATGGCCATCAATTGAGACTTTCGGTGAGTCACCCAGTGAACTCTGTGAGCTCAGGCTTCCCACCAAAAGTTACACACTCACACTAAGCCCAATCATGAAATTAAAGCCGATCAAGGGGGACTTTAGCGAACTGCCGAGTGGTTCGGCAAGTTCGACCCAGCTCGCCAAACTGCCCAATGTGTCAATTTTTCACCCCATTTCCCAAAATAATGCCCGCAAACCCCAAAAATAAAATCAAACAACATACTTATTCAACTAACCCTAGGCCCATACGAACCATGCCACCGGGGTACTAACACTCCCCCCGATTTGGCCAAATTGGCAATTTTACGACTTTTATATTAAAAAATGACCTCAAATGCTCAATCTTTGGGAAAATAATGTCATTTAGCTCAATTTGGGTTAGTCAGATTTCACCTGACTAGACCCAACAACAAAAATACCAAAACCCAAAAATTTATGATCAATTTTAAAGAACGAAACTTGGAAATCAACAATATAAGCATTTCAGGCACGATATCAAAACTAAAATAGCCAAGCAAGCCAACAATTACGATTTCATAGCAAGTGCAGCACACATCAATAAAATTTAAACAATTGCATTCAAATTCAACCATTGTTTAGGAGTTCGGGATTAGGAAAACCAACCTTTATGCCAAATTAATAGTTTGAAATGCAAGGCGGAAATGAAATCACACTCCGAACATGAGATCAATGGCAAAAAGTAGTAAAAGTGAAAGAATATTGAATCAATATAGTGCGGGTGTGATTGTATGAGGCTAAAAGTGAGTGAATATGCAAAAGTTTGAAATTCTAAACCTTTGGCCTTTAAAAACCGTTCAGTTCGCGGCCCTTTTGGCAATATTAGTCGTCCTCGCTGAACCACTCAACGACACGCCGAGTGGGTACTTACCTCACCGTGTTATACAGAACCTCCAATTAATTTGGGGGTCCACTCTCCGGAAAAAGTCGGGCTCACCAACTTGTCCATTGGCACGCCGACTTTTATATACTCCATCCTTACATATTCTTGAGTCCAACAGTGGTCCAAGTCGGGCTTGCCGACTTCTTTGGTTAGTTGCCGACTGGACTTTTGGCTCGCCAACCTGCACTTTACAAACACATTCCACTTTTCACCTACACAATCAACACCCGTTATTCCAAAAACAAACATAAAGCAATAAAATCTTGGGTCTCCTTCCAAGAAGTGCCTTAGTTAACGTCGTGGCATGACGCAAGTCCCCACTCAAGTTTCGTTCTTAGGTCTTGCCATAGTATCTCTAGGCAACCCCTTTGTTGTCTGGGATTAAGATGCGAAGAAATCTGACCCATTTGGGTCTCCAACTGTTTGATAGAGACGGAATGAGAGGTCCCCGTCTTGTTAAGAGTCGATACATCCTCTTTCCTTTCCTTTAATACCTTATTGGAACTTTCAACCTTGTTCAGAATACGTGAGAGCATGTCCTCAGTCCAACCACCCTCAAAATCTTTGGGCTTTTGACGCTCGTGGGGAGGTACATACCTATCCTCTTTCCCATCTCTTTCCTTCCAAGTGGTGTTAAGTTCACGCCACTCTATATCACGGTCTCTTCAGCTCTCATCTCTGTTCCAACCTTGGTTACCACTTTTCCTTGGGTAGTTTGCATGATAATCTCCTCCTTGGTGGCTAGGAAGTTCACTTTCTCATTGTACAACACTTCAAACTTGACCTCATCGGGGTTTACACAACGAAAACCCACAACATTTGTACTCCTAGCACCAACACCCATGACGTTTTGGCTAAAATATAAAGTTGGGTCATCATCTTTGCCATATTTTGATCCCTCTCTTGTTCTTTCTCAAGTTGCTCATTTGTTAATTTAAAAGTGAGAGGGAAAACCTAAGATTCGCGAGTGTACCATGCCCAATTTATCTTGGTCATACCGTCAAGGAGTTGGGCTGCTATTACATAAGGCAGTTGCATTAAACCTCCTAGAGAAAGTTGATCAACCACTCCCTTGTTCACCGAATCAAGGGTTCTGTAAAAGTAATGTAGTAGAGCATTATCAGGCAATCCATGAGTTGGGAATTGCAACACCAACTTCTTAAATATTAGCCATGTCTCATGGATTGGCTCACCCTCCAAACGCTTGAAGCTTTGGATACTGTCCCTAAGTGTCATCACCTTTGAAGGATGGAAATATTGCACGTGGAATACGGTGATAAGCTCTTCCCACGAAGTGATAGAATCTCTTGGCAATTCAGCCAACCACATGCATAATTCTCCCTTTAGAGAAAATGGGAACAACCTCTGTCGGACTGACTTTTGAGATATGTTCTTAAAGGAACACGGTCCACTGATGAGTCCATGATTTGGACTCTTTTAGGGCTTTATTTCGATAGATTTAGTGTCCTCGAATGCATATTTTGTCTCAAAAATTGATGTAAATCATTGAGTTTCAGGTATTTGGATTTAGAGACAAAGCATGGACACTATTGGGCAAAAAGGAATAAGGCAGCTGAAAAAACAAAGAAAAGACGGCATGAGGATTGCCTAAACCATTAGGCGAGTCACCGTATGGCCGTATTCTCACCTAATGTTCCAGTGTGCCTATCTCTGAAGGAGAAAATTGAGTCAGCGAGATAAAGTAGAAGTCGGTGAGTTGTCGAACAGTTCTGCGATGCAATGATATATCGCCCAAAGTTATAGAACTTGAATTTGTTGATGGCCAATGCAGAAAGGCGATGAACTAGACCATATGAAGGATCACCGAGTGGATCGGTGATCCCAACTAATTACGCCGACTGGACCTTCATAGTACACTTTTTTATAAGTCTAAATACTTGTTTAAATTTTAACTTAGTATTGAAGTTTATGAAATTTTAGAATATCAAGTTATAGAACTTAGAACTTTTTTTGGAGACATTTTTCCTTAGCTTTGAAGATTTGAAGATTTCCATTTCTATAAAATATGAAGTGGGTGTTGAAGATTCTTCATCTTAGACATTTGTAAAGACAATATTAATCGTACCCAGTTGATGGAAACACATTTCGGTAGCGATTTCTATCTTTTTACTATGTCTAGCTAAAACCTCAATTCTTTGGGTGTGATTATGGGTTGATTTAACTGCTGGGTATTGTTAGTTAATAGTTTATTTTCTATTTAATGGTGATTTTGGTCAGTAATTGTGGTTAAATTTAATGGGGTTGTAGTTTCAAATACAACCTTAACTTCTTGTTTTTGTCTTCGAGAGAGAGAGATTTTCAAACCAAAATTACTGATTTGATGGTCTGTGGTTATTGGGTTGTCGTGGATTCAGCGAGAGAGAGTGAACCCTAAACCTTGTTTCATACATTCAGCTCGAGAGAGTGAATCCTAAACCTTGTTTCATACATTCAGCTCGAGAGAGTGAACGGACTAAAGCAAAGGTTGTGCTACATTATCGCTTATTGCTGTTCGAGAGAAACCGATATGATTCGGAGTAAATCGTTTGAGAGAAAATTTATCCTTACTAAATTTTAGCTTAGTTACCAATTTACAATGATTTACTATTAATAGCAATTACCCGGTTGTTGTTCTTAGCCCATAATCCTATCACATCCCAAGAATATTGTCTCCATATTCATATTTTTTATTTTAATTGTTGATTTAGTTGATAATTAATTACAAACACTCCCCCTTTTGATATTTGAGGCTTGTGTCAACACTTAATTTGATATATTTTTCTTCATATATGTCTTTAGCTATAATTGACTTGAGCGAAGTTCTTGCTTTTCTCTTGATTCTTGATTACAAGTCGCTCCCTTTGGACTCGACCCCAACTCACTAGTTGGGTTATATAACTATTGAATGATCATGGATGCTTAGTATTTGATGAAGTGTCCGGATAAGTCAATCAAAATGGCGCCACTACCGGACAGTAGTGTTACTTGAGAATTTTTAGTTAAGTTGAATTTTGTTCTTGTTAGGTATAGTTCTACTTACTTAATTTTTAGTTTAGTTTTGTGTGCTTATGCTTTGAAATAGATGACGTAAGCATGTCGGGTAGTAATTGCGAACAAATGGATTTTCCGCCATTATAAGTGATGATGTTCAGGGATCGCATGCTAACCTTTAAACAATTGGAAGGTGAACGGATTCATGAGTCATGGCTAAGGTTTAAAGCACTGTTGGTTCAATGCCTAACTCATGAAATTCCTGATGTAGTCCTCCTGGAATGATTTTTCAGAAGTCTTGGTACCAGGAATAAGGTGTTGGCAGATCAACTCCTCTCGAGTTGTGTTGCACGACAGCCCTATATGATAGCAGCCCAACTGCTTGATCAGATGACTAAGACAAACCAACAAGTAGAGAGGGACTTCATGTTGGCCGCACCGATAACTCAACTGGACAATCTGGCCAAGAAAATATCAGATATTGAAGTCCAGTGCAAAAGAAAAGATAGATACGTACCCCTTCATGAGCGAAGAAGATCTAAGGACAATGAGAGTAAATGTGTCGAGGATATGATCATTCTCCAAAAGATCAATGAGCAAGATATAATCATGGAAGAGATAAAAGAGAATATTGAAGTGCTAAATCAGATGATTGGTTCTCACTCTAGATCTATCCAGCTAATTAAAACTCTCATGGGTCACGTATTCCCTCATCTCGACCCAAATAAACAAGTGGGTTACCTAGGGACACTGAGGCCAACCCGAAAAATAGAGTTTGTGTAAGGACTTGCGTCGTGCCATGACGTTAACTAAGGCGCTGCTTGGGAGGCAACCCAAGTTTTATTTACTTTCTTTTCAAATTTTAGAATAATGGTGTGTTGATTATGCATGAAAAAGTGTGGAAAGTGTTTGAGAAGTGCAAGTTGGCGAGCTAAAGATTTAGTTGGTGAATCGCCAAAGAGGTCGGTGACCCTGACCTAGACCGCCGTTGGACTCAAGGCAACTTCAAAGTGGAGTCTGTAAAACTCAGTGAGTCTATGAAATTATTGGTGAATCGCCGACCAAGTCAGCGATTACGATTTAATCCTTGTCTTGACCCCCAATTTAACTAGAGGTCCTATAAAACTCAAAAAGGTAAGTGACCACTCGGTGTATCGCCGAGTGAATCAGTGAGCATGACTAATATCGCCGCATGGGCGAGAACTGGATGGTTTATTAAATGGCCAAAGGTTTAAATTTCAAACTCTTTCACTTTTCCTCACTTTTCATCTTCCCAAACTCGCACTTATTTAGTGTTTTTGATATTTTCGCATTTTTAAGAATATTTTAGTCGTCCGAGTTATGTTCAGAGTGGAATACATTGCCGCCTAGCTTTTCAGCCCATATTATTTGGCATTTGAGGTTTGTTTTTCGAACTCCGCATTTATTTTTAGTAATTTGTACTCTTATGAAAGCATTATTATCCTATTAAAGTGTGTTGGGCCTCTCTGATAGGATTAGAATGTTTAAATGCCTGCTTTTAATTTGAAAATCATGCTCGTAATGTTTTGAATGCTCAAAATCCCGTAAATATATGTCTGAAAATGAATTACATTTTGTGGGGTTGTGCTTGCATGTCATTGGGTTTAGTTGGGTGTAGTCTGAGTAGCCCATATGTGTGCCAAACGATGTAAGTTTCCCAATGATAGTACCAGTGACGTCATTCTTAAGGGTAAAGGTCGTCAATTGGCAAAATTTGGAGAAGTCTGAGTATCCCGAGGTAATGGGTATTGTGGATCTAGTTTCAATTTAACTAGTGCATGCTTTGATTTTGTTTTCAGGGGTTGCGGGGTTGAATTCGAGAAGTTGGGTGGAAAGTAGAATGTTGGGTCGTTTGCCGAGCTAGGTCGAGCTCGCCGAACCACTCAGCGGTTCACCCAATGTCCCCATCTCTCCTTTAATTTCATGCTTTATGTGTTGTTGGTTCTCTAACTTTTGGTGAAAAGCGTCAGGTCGCCGATGGCACTCGGCGACTCACCGAAAGTCTTCTTGATCGCTTGTTTTTTACACACCTGTAACCTTTTTGCACTCTAACTTTCGGCAGGCTAGCGCTTACTTGTTGAAATATGTTGGCAATTCGTTGCAAGGCCCTTCCCATCACTGAATTGCCATAGCTTTAAAGACAATCCTTTAGGCAAGCCTAATTTAACTCGCCAAAGAAATTCGGCGAGTCTGTCTGGACCTGATTTTCTGTGCTTTTGTTTGTATATTTTCTAACTTTGTCTCGATGCTTTGCATACATAGCTAGACCGAAAGTTGCTGGGAGAAACATGCCACCTTGAAAGATAAGAGTACAAAATTTCAAAATAAATAATGGGAGGTCAAGTCCTCCCAAAAAGGGCAAGCAAAAGCCTCCACCTGGAGACAAAGGCAAGGGAAAGAGGCCCATCTGTAACAGGGAGACTACTCCCTGAGGTCCCACTATTCCTTCATGGGCCCGGGGATTCTATGCAGGTGTGAAGAATTTTTTGGTGGATACACCTGTTACAGCTCCTGGTGGATATGGTACTACTGTTTCTTCTGAGATGACTTTGCGCACTGATGCCCAAGTCCAGACTGATGAATCGGGCACTGACGCCTAGACAGATGGAGCGACTGCGTAGATAGAACCCCATCTTTATCTCCCTCTCTGTCTTACTTTTATGTTGACTGTTGGGATAATTTTGTTTGCATTTGAAGACAAATGCCTTTATTTGTGGTGGGGTGAGTCCCGCCCTTTGTGTGACATTCGTAATCCTTGTTTCGTTTATATATTTGGGGTTTGAGCTTTAAATTGTGTTTTAACACTGCTTTTGTGGATGCTTGAGCTTGTGGGTCCTTTATTTTTAATTGTAAATGATTTTTTACCCTTCCGAAAAATCTCTTGTTTGTATTGAATGTGGCTGTTCTTTTGCAAATTTGAGTATCGGTTTTGATCAATACCAATGACTTGAGTAGTACTTATAATCAAAAAAATGAATGTGCGGCCACGGCGAGGCCAATTTAAGTTGCATAGACAATATGTGAACTCTTTGCATTTCATCGTGACTAGACAAGTATCGAATTAAGTCTCTTGTGATGAACATTGCACACTAGCGAAAGTGTGGAGTCTTGTTTGACATTGGTGTCAATTCCTTGTATGATGAGCTTACCGGGAACCATGTGTGATGACACCTAGAATTTGCCTCGTTGGTCCGGTTGACTAAGTGATGTAATTTCTTGAGATGATCTTAGCTAACTTTAAAGAGTGTGAACCAATTTGACATTATACCTCTTTTGTGGCATACCTTGTTAGTGTGTGAACCTCTTTTGATCACCCTTTGAGGTTTACCATTTTCTTGGAAGAAACTTGATAACATTGTGACCTTTTATTGATCCATTACCCATAATCCTCATGATTTGTGGTTTGTTTGAATAGCCAACTTAGGCCAAAAGCCTAAGTTGGGGGTGTGGTGAAAAGAGAAAGTAAATCAAGAAAATGCAAAGAAGTCCCTTTTGCCCATGTTTTGAAAAAAATTGGAACCCCTCCATTTAAAAAAAAAAAGAGAAAAAGAAGAAAAGTTGAAAAAGAAAAAGAATGAAAAAGTTGTGGAATAAAGTTGTGAAAAGTCAACAAGAAATGGGGTTCTCCAACAATCCATGGAAGATGAATAAATAGGGTAACATTAGAGCTTGAATGAAAATGATGAAGAAAAGGAAATAAGGCATTGTTCACATAACATTTCATGAGGATTTCAGCCTAAAATCCTAAATGATCATACCTTTACACTCAGACCCAGTACAAACCTTAAAAGACCTTTTTGATCTTGAATGAACAGAAATTAAAGTCGATTGGAAAATAAGGGAAAACCTATGGGTGAAATCATGCATAGGTTTGTGAGTGTTGATCTTGATTTCGGAACTTTAAATGATCGAACCATTGTGTGTGAATATGGAATCATTCTTTGGGTAAGGGCATTTGAATACCTTTGTTGAGCTTGAACTTGCATTTGAACCAAGTATAGTGTGCTTGAGATTCTTTGGTAATGGTTAGTCACACCTTGAATCTTTGAGTACACAATTGATCCTTGCATAGGTAAGTTGAGTCTTTTTGTGTGCATTCATGATTGAGTCTTGTGTAGCACTGTTTGAGACATCCTTTCTGAACTGTTGAACTTGAGTAATACTTGAGGACAAGCAAAAGTTTAAGTTAGAGGTGTTGATGAGTCCATGATTTGGACTCTTTTAGGGCTTTATTTTGATAGATTTACTGTGCTCGAATGCATATTTTGTCTCAATAACTAGTGTAAATCCTTGAGTTTCAAGTATTTGGATTTAGAGACAAAGCATGGACACTATTGGACAAAAAGGAAGAAGGCAGCTGATAGAATGAAGAAAAGGCAGCCTGAGGATCGCCTAAACCATTAGACGAGTCACCGAATGGCCATGGTCTTGCCTAATATTCTAGTGTCCCAAGCTCTGAAAGATAAAATCGTGTTGGTGAGATAAAGGAGTAGTCGGTGAGTCATCGAACAGTTCTGCGATGCAGTGATAAATCGTCCAATGTTACAGAACTTGAATTTGATAACGGCCAATTCAAAAATGCGATGAACTAGACCAAAGGGTGGATCGCCTAGTGGATCAGTGATCCCGACTAATTGCGCCGACTGGACCTTCGCAACACACTTTTTGACAACTATTTTTAGCTTAGTATTGAAGTTTATGAAATTTTAGAACATCAAGTTTTAGAACTTAAAACTTTTTTTTGGAGACATTTTTCCTTAGCTTTGAAGATTTGAAGATTTCCATTTCTAAGAAATTGGAATTAGGTGTTGAAGATTCTTCATCTTAGACATTTGTATAGAAAATATTAATCATACCCAGTTGATGGAAACACATTTCGGTACCGATTTCTATCTTTTTACTATGTCTAGCTAAAACTTAAATTCTTAGGGTGTGTGTCACGACCCAAGCCTAGGGCCTAGACGTGACCGGCGAATGGGGAACCCGAAGGAACCCCAAACAAGCCTCATAGCGTATCTTACACATCATTGGTCGCGGAAGCAATTAAAATGACCATAAGCGATAAGCATAATCAAGGGGAAAATCGGGACTAAGGGAGCAAGAAAAAAGAAGAAGAAGAAGAAATGGTACATAAATACCATAGATGAGTCAAGCTCAATCATAATACACAACTTGTCCAACACCACCTCTAAACATGAGTACTTAGCGGGGGCCAAGACAAACTACCGGGCTCACCCTCATAGTCAAAACATAACTAAAAAGAAAAGTCTTATACATAGCAAAAGATCATGAGCAACGTCCCCGGAATGGAGGACTCACCAATAACCTTGATAGGAAATCGTATTAGCCACGCGGAGGAGGATGGTCAAGCGGTGCTCCGGTCCCTACATGGTGACATCATGTAGGCATAGAGTATGCGTTAGTACGTTTGAATGTACTAAGTATGTGGGATGCAATGCAATGCTACAATAGATGGACATCATAGGAAAAATGCATAATCGTACCCGATAGATAGCATATTAATGAGATGATATGTATAATGATGCTTATATAAAAATCATATTTAGTAGGACATAGTATATGTGTAGTGAGTGACCATCAATATAGTATTTCCAAGGCCTACCACCCCCTTGGAGAGGCGAAAGAGGTACAAACCCCTCAATGTGGTTACCCGGGCCTACCACCCCCCGAGCTAGGGACCAAGGTACAAACCCCTCGATATGGTTATACGGGCCTACTACCCCCCGTACTAGGCAACCAAGGTACAAACACCTCGATACGGTTATACGGGCCTACTACCCCCCGTACTAGGCAACCAAGGTACAAACCCCTCGATACGGTTATACGGGCCTACTACCCCCCGTACTAGGCAATCAAGGTACCAACCCCTTGATACGGTTACCCGGGCCTACAACCCCCCCGAGCTAGGCTTGATCGACTCACACACTATATAGAGAAAATCATATACATGTATCCATTTCATCATCATTTCAATACTTATATAATCATCCGACTCATAGGACGTACATTGGACCTTCCATTTCATAAGAATTCTATAAATGGCATTTTATCAAACATATGGTGGGCTACTTGTTCACGTAAATAAAATCATGTGTTTCAAGAGTACTAAGTCCAACCAATTTCAAAATCCATATAAAACAGCCCACCAACAACATACATATATATATACATATATAACAACCTTCATAATTTGATCATTGAGGCATGAAAACCATAAACATCATATAATCATTTCATTTCATGATAATATACAAAAATAGACCATAATAGGATGTGTAGTAATAATTCCATAATTCAAGAGTTCATAAATGATCATAAGGACCCATAAACTTGGAGTAAAATAGAGGATAAATGGTTGGACTTGTGGAAAGGAAGGTTTCCACAATCAAACCCACATACCTCAACTTTGGAGAATCCTTGATGAAGATTGGAATGGAGAATTGATGCTTGAGATTGAATCTTGAGTCCGGAATTAAAGCTTGGGATCCTTGAATTTGGTTGATGATCTTGGTGGAATTTTGGAGAGGGTTTAGAGAGAGTTTTTGGATGTTTGAGAAATGTTTTAGAGACTTGGAATGAACTAATGATATATAGGGAATATCATATGCCCTTTTGGAAAAAAAATTGTCCAACACTTAGAAAAATTAATGGGGCGGGTGAACAGTGTTTCGGCTTACTGGAAATGGCACTTTTCTGCCGGCGAGGTTTTACGAAAATGGTTATAACTCCTTCATCCTAACTCGGAATGAGGCGAAACAAATTGCGTTGGAAAGCTAACTCACAAAGCTTTAATTTTTATAGTTTGAGCTCCTTCCAGTTCCTTGTGTGCTGAGAGATATGCCCCTTTAAAGTTGACCCTCAAAATCGCATTTTTTTGCGATTTTCGAAATTTGATACGGTTGTTCTAAAATTCGGGTTAGACCCATTTCCCACTCAATTTGACCCCCTGAATAAGAATATGAAGTCGAATTTCCGAAATGATGCACGGATTTTGAGATATATGGAAATTACAATTTTAGGTGTTTCCGAAGCACATTTTCGGGCATTTTTGGGGTCGTTTCAGTGTGATTATGGGTTGATTTAACTGTTGGGTATTGTTAGTTAATAGTTTATTTTCTCTTTAATGGTGATTTCGGTCAATAATTGTGGTTGAATTTAATGGGGTTATAGTTGCAAATACAACCATAACTTTGTGTTTTTGCTTACTCGAGAGAGTTTTAAAATCAAAATTATTGATTCAATGGTCTGTAGGTATTGGGTTGTCATGGGTTCAGCTCAAGAGAGTGAATGAACTAAAGTGAAGGCTGTGATTCATTGCCACTTATTGGTGTTTGAGAGAATCTGATTTGATTCGGGGTAAATGGCTCGAGAGAAAATTTATCCTAAATAAAGTCTAGCTTAGTTACCAATTTACAGCGAATTACTATTAATAGCAATTACCTGGTTGTTGACCTTAGCCCATAATCCTGTCACATCCCAAGAATCCCATCTCCATATTCGTATTTTCATGTTTAGTTGTCGATTTAGTTGATAATTAATTACAACCCTCCCCCCCTTTGATATTTGACACTTGTGTCAACCCCTAATTTGATATGTTTTTTTCCGTATATGTCTTTAGCTATAATTGACTTGAGTGAAGTTCTTGCTTTTCTCTTGATTCTCGATTACAAACTGCTCCCTTGGGACTTGAACCCAACTCAGTAGTTGAGTTATATTACTATTGAACTATCGTGGATGCTTAGTGTTTGATGAAGCGTCCGGATACGTCAATTATCCGCAAACATAAAAAAAGTTCTTTATATGCTCATGGGGATCCTCATGAGCAAACACTCCAAACAAACCCTTCCGATTGTAAGAGCTGCAACATCGTGCTTGTAATGTGGAACACGGCGTTCCCTTCAGCTGGAGGCAAACGAATGGCACCAACTCCACCCAGTAGATTTTGGTCATTGACATTCAGTTCATTTATATCATTGGGTTTCCGATGTCATCTTGGTTCGCCCACTTGGCTACCATTGTTTTCGTTGACGCTCATTTCCTCTGTTTAACAAGCAACACAAAACCAAAACTAAAAATAAGTAGATTCAACTATGACTAACAAGACTACAATTTAATTTCGGCCAAAGAATTTCAAACAACACTACTCCCCGACAGCGGCGCCATTTTGATTATAATAACATTTCAAAGCCACTTCGTCCAATTTTAAGCATCAACAATCGTTAATCAGTATAAAACCCAACTAAATTAGTTGGGTTCAAATCCCAGAGGGAGTGGTATGTGTTTCAGATTCCATTGGGATGTTTGAATTCGGTCAAATCAGTCAGAGGAATAAAAATTATCGAATAAAGACATCATTCAATTAAGGGGTGACACGAATGTCAAATGAGGGTTTTGGTTTTGATTATCAACTACAAACAACAGTCACAACAATACAAATTAACAATAATGAGATGGGTTCTTGGGATGTGATCGATAATAGGTTAATATAGACATATGGGTAATTCCAACTATTAGAAAATAACTAGATATTAGTGAGTAGGCTAGGCTATAGTGGAGGTAAATTTTCTCTCCAATAATTTACCCCGAATCAAGTGATTTCTCTCGAGCAACCCACACCTTAATCCATTCACTCTCTCGAGCTGAATATGTGGGATTGGGTTCATGATTCACTCTCTCAAGCTAAACCCACGTCAACCCAATATCCACAAACCATCCATCAAAAAACTTAGTTCTAAAATCTCTCTCTCGAGCAAGCAAAGAACAAAAATATAGAACTGCATTTACTACTTCAATTATTAAATTAATCCACAATAAATGATTAAACTCACTTCTAAATAACATTTAAACTAACAACTAGCAATACCCATAAGCTAAATAAGCCAATAATCACATAATCACACCCCGAGAATTGGGGTTTTAGCTAGACATCATAAAAAGGTAAACACCATTACCAAATTGATTATCCATCAACTAGGCAAGAGTGATTTTGTCCTTACAATAATCCAATTTTATGAACTTCAAAGACCCACTTCCTATTTCTCAAAAGTGAATTTCTTCAATCCCTCAAAGGGAAGGAACACTAGAGAAAACTGTCTTCATGTATTCAAAGCTTAAAAATAAAATATTCTAAAGATTGTTTGATAAAAGATACTAAACTAAATTATCAAAAATGTATCTATCGTCGCAAAAAAAAGCTACGAAAGCTCATTCGGTGTAGTAAGTCGGGCTCACAGAGACACTCGGCGAGCCGCCCTTTGGTATCTCCCATCGCTCTTCTACCTTCACATTCATCATCCTTAAGGTTTGTAACTTTGGGCGATATATCTTGGTTTCGTAGAATCACACGGCGATCCGCCGACTTCTCTTTTTCATCGCCAACTTGGTTCTTCCCTTCAAGGCTTGGCACACTGGAACTTTAGGCGGTCTGATGAGCCACTCGACGACACGCCGAGTGCCTTTGGATATCCTCGAGCTCGCCCATCTTCATTTCTTCAGCATGTTTTGTTCCTTTTTGCTTGTTAGTGTCCTTGCTTTGTTCCTTCAATCCATCTTCCTATAAAATCAAGGATTTAGTATCAGTTATTGGCAAAAAATAAACATTTAAGGACAATAAATCTATATAAGAAAAGCCCTAAATGAGTCCAAATCTCGAAATCATCAATATCATTATAATTCAAGTGATTCTATCACCTCATGTATTAATTCATAAAACTCCTCTTTCATCAATAAAGACCCACATCATATCATCAACTTTGAGAAATATGGGAATTTCATGGGTTCTTGGCGAAACATCATATAAACCATAGGAAATCATCAATTCATGCTTAATATAACATAATTCAGTCATTAGAATCTAGTTTGAAGGGAACCAATGACTCACTTGATGAAACCAATCCATGGATGAAAACTACCATACCTTAACAACAAAGTCCAAAGAAATTTATGTGTAATTATTTTGAAGAGTTTCAAGCTCTTCAAACTCTATCCTGAATCCCCTTCTTCTTCTTCTTCCTTATGTTTTCTAGAAAGAGAATTTTTGAGAGGATGAACTTTGGTAATTATTTTGGGTTATAGAAAATATGACTTAATTGGGTGAGTTTTTGAGTTAAAGAGGCTTTGATAATGGTCCTAGACTCAGGTAAAACAACTTCACATAAGTTAGATTAAAACCAGGAAAGACCGAATTAGCCCTAAAAATAACCGCCAGTCCACGACCGACGGATCCTGACCGACTAACCGTCGATAGACATACATTACGTCCTGGTCGACCATGGTTTGGATAGAGAGTTTTGGCCTTCTACGGACCTCTGCACCACGGACCATCATCGATCCATCCTGTAGGTTTTTTTTCTAAGGTGCCCAACCATGGACCGACCTACGATCTACGGTCCCAACCACAGTTGGCTACCGTGGATTGCACCTGCATCCTTCTGAAAAGCTGCTATTTACCTCGTTCAGAATTTGGGGTATTAAAAATCACACTTCCGAAAGAAGAATAAGCGGTTGTTGTTAAAGAAGAACCTAAATTTTTAGGTTATGGTCGATCCCACAAGGAATATTTTTCAGACTATGACTAACTCACGATTATCTACTTTTAGTCAAATTATTTCCAAGAAAGGTGTCACAACCCTGGGGTACACCCTAGATGTATCATGTTGTACTTTACTCCGAAGGGGTCTCATACAAGCCACTTAGCATATCATAACATAACATAATAGAAAAGTGCAAAAATTTAAAACATTTTTCAATACAATCAAAGTCTCATAAAAATGAAGCGGAATTCTTTAACATTTTGTCTCAAACCATCTAAAACAACTTTGAATAACACTTGGGACACAACCCATACAATAGTCTAAAACATCAAGGAAAGACATAAAAGAAATGGTGGATTTATCCTCTATGCTATGAGGATTCACCAATCTTCAACTCCTTGCTCCTACTAAAAACCTAGCCTCAAATATGGAACTCAAGGTCATTGGACCTGACATTGATAAGAATGTAGGCAAGAATATGTGCTAGTATAAAATGCACTAAATATGATAGCTAGCATAACATTATAAGAGCATAACATGAGGGTTAGTCAACATAAGACATATGCCATAATCATAAGAGTTACTTCATGGAACATAAATTATAAGCATGAGAGACAATAACATAGTCACTGGCATAATCTCCAACATAGACATAATATAAGCATTAGTCAACCCTTAGTCCTTCATATCATAAGAAAATTACTTTTCATGTAACCTCCAAGTATACTAGTGCAATGCAAGAATATGACCCCATAATCCCATTCCTGCTAAGTGTCCCCTTTGTTCATCATAATCATGTGAAATTAGGTCTTGGGGATAACTCATACCCCAAAAGCTAGCTCAAAGGGAGGAGGATTGCCTAAGCCTTATAAGGAGTCCACCCATCTCATTAACGACCGATGTGGGACTTTTTTTATTTTTTAACACCCCACCTCACGCCCAATGCTTAGCATCTGGTGCGTGGGAAATTTGATTTTGGGGGACCCCAACATCAGGTGAGACGGGCCCTGCTCTAATACCATGTGAAATTAGGACTTGCGCCTAACTCACACCCCAAAAGCTAGATCAAAGGGAGGAATGTTGCCTAAGTCTTATAAGAAGTCCACCCATGTCATTAACCACTGATATGGGACTTTTGTTATTTTTTACCAAATCAAGGGAGGAATGTTGCCTAAGTCTTATAAGGAGTCCACCCATGTCATTAACCACTGATATGGGACTTTTGTTATTCTTTACCAAATCATACTTACCATCTTTGGATCTCATCCTTTGCTTAATTCTCATAGACAAGAGAATCCTCACCTATAGTAAAACATATCAAGGAAGACACTATGGAATCAATCCAAGCTAAGCATGTATCATATAAGAATATGTCATATTAGATAATACTTACAATACTTCCTTGAAGTAAGTTAGTTCAATCATAAACAAGCTATTTCAATTAGATGACTAGTCCCTCTTTAGCTATTCTAGTTATTCATGGAAGAGTACCTTTTTACTAGTCAAAGACAAGTCATTACTCATGAATTGTTATAATTACCTATTCAAGGCTACCAAGGAAAAGTACTAATACACAATCCAAGCTAAGCATACAATATATGAAAGACATGCTTCATAAGTAGCTTCAAGTCATACTTGTGCAATGCATGGATAAGACCCCATAATCCAACCCATATTAAATACCACTTTAGGCTATCATACTTAAATGATTACTATTAATCATTTCTAGACTACCAAGGCATATCACTTTATTAGGATAGACCAAGATACCATGTACTAGTCATCATATTGGACTGCACAAGCTACCATGTAATAGTCACCAAATTTGACTAGACAAGCTACCATGTAATAGTCACCAAATTTGACTAGACAAGCTACCAAAGGAATAACCCCTACTAGGCTAGACCATGCTACCATGGAAGGCATACTATCATGCAAGTCAAAGCTACACAAGGATGTACATCATTTCACCATCCTAGCTACCCATGAAGTGGTTTGGCCTAACCAAGTCATGCTACCATGCAAGCATTCCATCAACACTAGTGCAAGCTACCCTTAGGAAGAGTGTGATTTCTCCATCTAAGGCTAAAATGAGGTCTTATACTCAAGCTACCATGAAATGTCATGTCTTACCAAGTCAAGCTATTCATGAAGGGATCTTATGTCACAACTTCAAGCTACTCTAGTCTAACAAGTTTTGATTCATTTTAGGTGACCAAACCTTTCAACCTAGAATCATTCTATGTGAGGGAACCTTGCATCTCCTAGCATATGAGAATATCCTTCGAACAACACAACAACATATCATAGTCATAGACACTTCACTCTCAAAGTGTTCATAAAGCATTTACACATGTTCTATAAGAACATGCATAATATCATACTTTCATAATCTACGTCAAGTGGGTAAAGTCCTTGCACATTAACTCCATCTAGTAGTCTACCATCATCATACGTATCTAGATCACAAGACATTCTAGTCATAAGCATCATTCTTAAGCAATTCTAATCATATTTGCCCATAAATGCTAAATCTCAATCATTACTAGTCATGATCCATCGCATATACTTTAATCTAATTCAAATCATGTCTACTTGTTTTTATTCTTGAACAATTACTATACATATCATCAATTCTAGAAGATCATCTATGAATCCTCAATTTCCCTTCAAAAGGTATAAACCCACATTACTTCACTTTCATCAATTAGACTAGGGTTAGCCATGGAAAAATTTCAAATTCATCATAATAACATGATTCACTACTAAATCAAACTTTAACAAGCACTATCCACTCAATTGGATTCATACTCAACTTAACCCACAATATTGGAAGGAACTTTAACATGAATTGGTATGAATAAGCTATCATACCTTTATTACAAAGCCATACAAAGCTTGCAACAATGGAGTCTTGAATTGAACTTCCTTGATCTTGTTCCTCTTCTTCTTCACTTTCTAGATAGAGAATGTTTGAGAGGGAATTGAGTTATTTTGGGTGAGTTGAAATAATGATTTGGAATCACTTAATTAAGGGTCTAATAGATTTATAAAGGTCGTCTAAATACTAATAAAATGACACCATATCATAACTAATTAATTCTAGAAAGTTCCCTTAACCCACACTTAAATCGACTTAAGACTTCACTACCCACAACCCATGAGACCACGTCCACGGGTCGTGGTCCACCCACGGTCCATGCTGGTCATCCGTGGATAAGGTTATGCAAGTGATGTTTTAGGGCCTTGACCCACGAGACCATTCACGAGGCGTGGGTCCCCTCGTTGGTGATTCCTTAGGAAGATTCTAGGGTGGTTTTTAGGGTATTTTTCAAGGACCCTGGGTGGCTCCTCCAGTAGTTGTGCCTTGACATTTTCACCCCTAACCCTTCATTCTAAGTATGGGAAGCAAAATCCACTACTCTAACTTTCACATCAAGCTCTAGAACCCTCACATAAAGCTCTAGTTTATCCTACTAGTTTACAGTTGTTACAATATCTCTCCCTTCGGAACATTTGTCCTTGAATGATGATTCTAAATACCTCTTGAAGGAACGACTCTAGAATATCAGCTCATCATGCATGCAACACATTTAAATGAACTCTACCAAGGAGGAAAACTTAAACTCTAAGCTAAACATACTTAATGCCACACAAGGGAGTAGGAACTATATCTAACAACCCAAAATACATGAAAATCTACATCTACTCATATTCAAGGAGGAACTATCATCTCCAAGATAAAACATGCTCAACATACACTCATGGAGCCTATATGTAATCTATACTCATCACATTCGTCCAAGGAGGAATCTGTAAACTCCAAGTTAGGACATGCTCGCCAATTTCCCTCATGAGATTCTATAGGCAACTCTACTTTATGCACTACAACACGAGTAAAAAAATGCACATAAGTCATTTATATCAACACCTAAGCTTTTTTATGAACATGCATATAAAGATATCATTGCCACAAATAAACACACAATGACCTTGCTATCAAGGCACACCATCTCCCCCTTGGGAGTAACCCTATACGAACTGTTCTAAACATAATTCATACTACAGAGAACTTTAAAGTCTAACATAATAAGTCACAAAAGACAAGTAATCCCGAATCTACTAAAGCATAAAACACATACCGGTAGCAACATTGGGAGGTCACTCTTCTTCATTTATACCTTGAAAAACATGAAACCTATTCTTCTTTTGAGAATTCTCATCCGGACCACTAGCGGCAACTTGTTTACCCTCTGTTATCATAGTCTTTGCCTTTTAACAATCTCTCATCTTGTGGCGACTTTCACCACAATTAAAGTAACCCTCCCTACCGACCAAACATCTACACTCATACCTATTTCCACACCTAGAACAAGTAGGCCATGAGGAATCATTACTTATTCCTTGAGGCTTAGGGTTAGACACACTTTCCTGCTTGTACTTTGAAGCATTAGAAGCACCTTATCTGGAAAACCTTTGTTGATTCTTAGAGCGACCATGTCCATCTGACCCATCATGATAGGACTTATCATCTTCCATTCTAGACCTCTTTTTCTTCCTAGATTTCTCTTCCTTGAGTTTTGACTCCTCAATATGTTGGGCATAAACTGAAGACGTGAGATATCCATATCACCAACAAGCATTGCCGTATGACATTCTTTTGCTACTAAGTCGGATACTCCCACCATGAACTTAATCATCCTAGCCCTTGAATAAGTCACTAAAGTAGGGGCATATTTGGAAATTTGGGTAAATTTTAAAAAAAACTCTTTGACACTGATGCTACCTTGCTTAAGATTAATGAACTTTTCCATTTTAGTTGCCCTCAACTCTATGGGAAAGAACCTATCCAGAAATGCCAACACAAACACTTCCCACTCTATGGGACTCGCTCCTACCGGTCTACTATGTTTCCATTGATCATACCATATTTGAGGAACACCTTTCATTTGGTAATAGGCTAACTCCGCTTTTCCTGCCAAAGTCACCCTCATGATATTAACTACCGTATATACCTTATCTATAAACTCCTTAGGATCCTCCTCCACTTTGGAGCCATAAAACTCCAGAGGGTTCATCCTTATAAAATCACTCACTCTTAAAGCCGTGGAATTCACATTAGGGTTCACTGAAGCAAGCACTTCCCTATTAACTTGAGTTGTCATGGCTTGAGCCAATATTTGGATAGACGACCTAAACTCTGCATTTGTTACATTCTCCCTTAAAGGGTCAATTGGACCTTGGGGAGGAGCTTCAAGAGGAACCTCTTGCTCCAAATTGCCTCCTTCATCCCTCCAAGCATTCACCCTTGTATTAGTAATAACCTGAATTAGGAGAAAGTCCTAATAGAGCCAAACTTTGTGGCACAACTAAGAGAATGAAGAAGTGAAGTTTCCTAAGTATGTTATAGCCTCCTATTAATAAATGTGGCGCGCTTCACATTTATGAACAAGACTTTACTAGACATGGTTTGAGACATCCTAGAACCATTCTAAACCTTGTGCTCTAATACCAAGTTTGTCACGACCCATGGGTACACCCTAGATGTAGCATGACGTACTTGACCCCGAAGGGGTCTCAAACAAGCCACTTAGCATATATAACATAAGATAATAGAAAAGTGCGGAAATTTTAAACATTTTTCAATACAACCAAAGTCTCATAAAAATGAAGCGGAAGTCTTTAACGCTTTCTCTCAAGCCATCTAAACCAACTTTGAATAACTCTTGGGATACAACCCATACAATAGACTAATACATTAAAGAAAGACATAAAGGAAATGTGGCTTTATCCTCGATGCTATGAGGACTCACCAATCTTCAACTCCTTGCTCCTACTAAGAATCTAGCCTCAAAGATGGAACTCAAGATCGTCGGACCCTACATTTGATAAGAAAGTAGGCAAGAGTATGCATTACTAAAAAATGTACTAAATATTACAGCTAGCATAATATCATAAGAGCATAACATAAGGGTTAGTCAACATAAAACATATGCCATAATAAGAGTTACTTCATGAAACATAAACTATAAGCACAAGAGACAATAACACAGTCATAGGCATAATCTCCAACGTAGACATAATATAAGCATTAGTTAACCCTTACTCCTTCATATCATAAGAAAACTACTTTTCAAGTAACCTCCACGTATACTTGTGCAATGAATGAATAAGAACCCATAATCCTATTCATGCTAAGTATTCCATTTGGTCAACATAGTCATACTTATGATCTTTGGATCTCATCCTTAGCTTAATTCTTATAAACAATGGAATCTTCACCTTTAGTCAAACATATCAATGCTTCCACGAAGAGTTGGCAGAGGGCGTCTTCCTAGACGTTATGTGGATGAGTAAGAATTACCTTTTGCCCCGGGAGTGCAAGATCAAGGGGAAGTTTCTAATGTCGAGTTCAGAGAGGCAATTAGAATTTTGAGTCAAGCTGTAACTAATCAGATTGGTCAGCAGACATGAAGGAGCTGACACTTCTAGGATTCGTGAGTTCTTGGGGATGAATCCTCCGAGTTTCATGGGTTCGAGTACTACTGAGGATCTAGAGAACTTCGTTGAAGAGTTGAAGAAGATTTTTGATTTGATGCACGTGGCAGATACTGAGCGGGTTGAACTAGCTGCGTATCAATTGAAGGATGTTGCTAGAACTTGGTTCAACCAGTGGAAAGAGGGCAGAGCTGAGAATGCACCACCTACAAGTTGGGCCTATTTTGAGGAAGCTTTCTTGGTGCATTTCTTTCCTCGAGAATTGAGAGAGGCCAAGGTACGTGAGTTCCTCACACTTAAGTAGGAGTCTTTGAGTGTTCAAGAGTACAGTCTGAAGTTCACACAACTATCCCGCTATGCTCCGGATATGCTGGCGGACATGAGAAATAGAATGAGCTTGTTTGTTGTTGGGCTATCTCAGTTGTCAAGTAAGGAAGGTAGAGCTGCAATGCTTATCGGGGATAGGGACATATCCAGGTTAATGGTCTATGTACAACGGGTTGAGGAAGAGAAGTTGAGGGACAGGGAAGAATTCAGAAGTAAGAGAGCCAAGACCGGTAATGAGTCCGGGCAACAGAAAGGTAATTCAAACTATTCCTCCTTTCAACAAAGGCAAAAGGAACCTGCTCCATCATCTGCTAGAGCACCTGCACCCCGATACAGAGGGGAATTTAATGGCCAAAATTTGAAGGACTTCAAGGCTAGACCAGCAGAGTCCTCAAGTAGTGTGGCACAAGGAGGCAGTTTGTTTCCTACATGTGCTAGGTGTGGTAGAACCCACCCCGATAAATGTCGTGATGGCCAGACAGGCTGCTTTAAGTGTGGACAAGAGGGCCACTTCATGAAGGAGTGCCCTAAGAATAAGCAAGGTAACGGAAATTTGGGAAGTAGGGCCCAATCTTCTTCAGTTGCTCCCCCAGACAGGACAACACCTAGAGGAGCTACTTCTAGTACTGGCGGAGGAGCAAACCGCCTCTATGCTATCACCAGTCGCCATGAGCAAGATAACTCTCCTAATATTGTCACTGGTATGATCAAAGTCTTTTCTTTTGATATCTATGCTTTGCTAGACCCAGGAGCAAGTTTATCTTTTGTAACTCCTTATGTTGCAAATAAGTTTGATGTTCTTCCTGAAAGACTTTGTGAACCCTTTTGTGTTTCTACACCTGTTGGGAGTTTATTCTAGCGGAAAGACTCTATCGTGATTGTCCTGTTTCTATCAATCACAAGAACACCATGGCTGATTTGGTTGAGTTAGACATGGTAGATGTTGATGTCATTCTAGGTATGGATTGGCTTCATGCCTGTTATGCATCATTAGACTATAGAACTAGAGTGGTCAAGTTTCAGTTTCCGAATGAGCCAGTCTTAGAGTGGAGTAGTAGTTCAGCAGTGCCTAAGGGTCATTTCATTTCGTACCTTAAGGCAAGGAAGTTAGTTTCGAAGGGTTGTGTCTATCACTTAGTCCATGTTCATGAATCTAGTGTTGAGATACCTCATTTTCAGTCAGTTCCTATAGTAAGAGAGTTTCCAGAAGTTTTCCCTGACGATCTACCCGAAATTCCACCTGAGAGAGAAATAGATTTCGACATAGATCTCATTCCAGATACTCGTCCTATCTCTATTCCACCATATAGAATGGCACCATTAGAGTTGAAAGATTTGAAAGAGCAGTTGAAAGATCTCCTAGAAAGGGGTTTCATTCGACCGAGTGTCTCACCTTGGGGTGCTCCGGTCTTGTTTGTTAGAAAGAAAAATGGTTCCCTTAGGATGTGTATAGATTACCGCCAGTTGAATGAGGTTACCATCAAGAACAAGTACCCTCTTCCGAGGATTGATGATCTTTTCGATCAACTTCAGGGTGCCACTTGTTTTTCAAAGATTGACCTTAGATCAGGCTATCATCAGTTAAGAGTAAGGGAAGGTGATATTCCAAAAACAACATTCAGGACTAGATACGGTCATTATGAGTTTTTAGTCATGTCTTTTGGTTTGACCAATGCACCGACAGCTTTCATGGACTTGATGAATCGAGTCTTCAAACCTTATTTAGATACGTTTATTATCGTCTTCATTGATGACATACTAGTCTATTCAAGGAATGAGGAAGATCATGCTAGTCATCTCAGAACAGTTCTTCAGACTTTGAAAGACAAGGAGTTGTATGCCAAGTTCTCTAAGTGTGAGTTTTGGCTTAAGTCAGTGGCGTTCCTAGGCCACATTATGTCCGGTGATGAAATTAAAGTTGATACTCGAAAAATTGAGGCAGTGCAGAATTGGCCTAGACCCACATCTCCAACTAAAATTAGGAGCTTCTTGGGATTAGCTGACTATTATAGAAGGTTTGTAGAGGGATTGTCGTCTACTGCATCTCCTTTGACCAAGTTGACTCAGAAGGCAGTGAAATTTCAATGGTCTAAAGCTTGTGAGAAAAGCTTTCAGGAATTGAAAAAGAGATTGATTACAACTCCAATTTTGATGCTACCAGAAGGTACTCAAGGTCTTGTGGTGTATTGTGGTGTATTGTGATGCATCTAGAATTGGTTTGGGTAGTGTCCTAATGCAGAATGGCAAGGTTATAGCTTATGCCTCCAGACAGTTAAAAGTTCATGAAAAGAATTACCCAACCCATGACTTGGAGTTAGCTGTTGTAGTATTTGCTTTGAAGATATGGCGTCATTACTTGTATGGTGTGCATGTCGACATATTCACTGATCACAAGAGCCTTTAATATGTGCTTCCTCAGAAAGAGCTTAATCTCAGACAGAGGAGGTGGTTAGAATTACTCAAGGACTATGACCTGAGTATTTTTTACTACCCATGTAAGGCTAAAGTTGTTGTTGATTCTTTGAGCAGGTTGTCTATGGGTAGTACCGCCCATATTGTAGAAGAAAGGAGAAAGTTAGCAAAAAATGTACACAGACTGGCATGCCTGGGAGTCAGACTCACAGATTTCGCAGAAGAAGGAATAGCGGTGGCGAATGGGGCCGAGTCATCGATAGTGTCAGAAGTGAAAGAGAAACAAGATCAAGATCCCATTTTGCTTGAGTTGAAGGCAAATGTTCAATAGCAAAGAGTATTAGCTTTTGAACAAGGGGGAGATGGTGTTTTGAGGTATCAAGGAAGATTGTGTGTACCTATGGTAGATGGACTCCAAGAAAGGATCATGGAGGAAGCTCATAGCTCCAGATATTCCATTCATCTGGTTTCCACGAAGATGTATCGTGACTTGAGAAAAGTTTATTGGTTGAATGACATGAAGAAGGGCATTGCAGAGTTTGTTGCTAAGTGTCCAAATTGCCAACAAGTGAAGTTGAACACCAAAAGCCCGTTGGTTTAGCTCAGAGGATAGAACTTCCAGAATGGAAGTGGGAGATGATCAACATGGATTTCATCACAGGGTTACCAAAGTCTCGTAGACAACATGATTCTATTTGGGTGTTGTCGACCGAATGACAAAGTCAGCTCATTTTCTACCGGTAAACACTACCAGTACAACATAAGATTATGCCAAGTTATATGTTCAAGAGATAGTGATACTTCATGGAGTTCCAATCTCCATTATTTCAGATAGAGGTGCACAGTTCTGGAAATCTTTTCAGAAAGGCTTGGGTTCGAAGGTGAACTTAAGTACCGCCTTTCATCCTCAAACTAATGGACAAGCAAAGCACACTATCCAGACCCTAGAAGATATGTTGAGGGCTTGTGTGATCGATTTCAAAGGCAATTGGGATGATCACCTACCTCTCATTGAGTTTGCCTACAATAACAATTATCACTCTAGCATCCAGATGGCTCCATATGGAGCTCTTTATAGGAGTAGATGTAGATCTCCTATTGGATGGTTTGAAGTTGGTGAAGCAGGATTGATAGGACCAGACTTAGTTCACCAAGCTATGGAGAAGGTGACAGTGATTCAAGAGAGGTTGAAAACGGCAAAGAGTCGTCAAAAATCCTACACTGATGTTAGGAGAAGGGCGTTAGAGTTTGAAGTAGACAATTGGGTATATTCAAAAGCTTCCCCCATGAAAGGGGTTATGAGGTTTGGTAAGAAGGGGAAACTTAGTCCCTGGTATATTGGACCTTACCGCATAGCCAAGAGGATTGACAATGTTACTTATGAGTTGGAGTTACCACAGGAACTAGCAGCGGTTCATCTGGTATTTCACATCTCCATGTTGAAGAAGTGCATAGGCGATCCTTCATTGATCCTGCCAACTGAAAGTATTAGGATCAAGGATAACTTATCTTACGAAGAGATTCCTGTTTAGATTTTAGATCGTCAAGTTCGTAGGTTGAGAATGAAAGATGTAGCCTCAGTCAAGGTCCTATGGAGGAACCAATTTGTTAAGGAAGCTACTTGGGAAGTCGAAGAGGATATGAAGAAGAGATATCCACATCTCTTTGAATCCGGACGAAATGCAGGTTAAGGTATTAATTTCCTTCTTAGTGCTTTTTTACCCATCATGAGCATGTTGTTGTTGTTGTTGTTGTTGCGTTTGCATAGTTTCTTGTTGGGTGTTTGAGTTGATGTTACACCCTTAGCCTTGTAAGAGAAACCTCATTCGAGGACAAATGTTCCCAAGGGGGAGATATTGTAACAACCGGTAAGTTGAAATAACTATAGAGAAGCTGGAAATCGGAAATAGTCAGTTTGGAAGGAATTAAAACTCTGGAAATTTGGTTAAGTGTGGGAAATCAGTAAGTTTTGTCCAACTTTGAGCAGTCATAACTCCTAGCTTAGGATGATCTAGGAGTAGTTCCAGCTATGTTTGGAAATCCCTTGGAATGATCTTTCCAACGGTGCTGAGTTTGCTCGATTCCGAGTTCGTATGAGCGAATTATGCCCTTTGAAAGTTGGGCAGTTGGCAGGGAATCCGTCCGGGAATTTTAAGGGCATTTTGGTCTTTTCCCTAGCCAATTCTTTTGGGTTTATATTGTTGTGTTAGGCTTACTTTTGGATCATTTGGTCCCATTTTAAAGAGTGAGAGCTAGGGCATGTGAGGGAAGAGGAAAAGAAGAAAAGAAGAAAGAAGAGATCAACAAGTTTCCGTCAAAGATCGTCATGGATATCGTCGGGGGTGATCCCGATCAAGGTATGTGAGTTCTTAGTGTTGGGTGATCCTTTCCCCCATACACCAAACTCATTTTCATTATTGAGAAAAGATTGGATATGTTGTGGAAGTTGTTGCGTTGTGTTGCTGATGTTGTTGATTTTGTTGTTGAAGTTCTTGTTAGTTGTGGGACATGATTTGGCTGTGTATTTGGGTTGTAATCTATTGTATGTTGAGGGATTGATGATACTTAGTGTTTGGGGTTGAAACCCTAGAAGTAAGGGTGGTTTAGAGTTGGCAAAACAAGGTTAATAGTCGAGTTTTCTGGGCAAGGGGTTGGCGCGTCGCGCCTTCCAGCGCGCCCCAAAAGGGGTTTTGAACTTTCCCCCTTGGGGCGGCGCGCCTAGCAGAGCGCCAACATGCCCCCTCTGAATTTCAAGGGCTGGGACTCCGCGCCTTGCAGAGCGCCAAGGACTCCAACCTACCCCTTTCATTCCCCACTCTTTCATGCATGTTCCTTGGTATTGTACCTATGTTCCATAGTTGTTTCCAACACTTCAAATTACGTTTAAATGTCAAGAATTCATCCGTAAACGTGTGATCATATACCTTGAATCCATAATCCAATTCAAGGCGAGTTAGTATCAAAGTCAAGTGAAGTTAGAGTCAAGTCAAGTAAAGTTAAGAAGTAAGTCCAAGCAAGTCTTTAAAGCTTTTGAAGAGTCGTTATCGAACGATTTAACGTCGTCTTAAGGTTCAAGTTTCAAGTCAAGAAAAGAGTTTAGAGTTTCAAGTCGAGTAAAGAGTATAGAGTTCCAAGTTAAGTAAACAGTCTCGAGTTTCAAGTTAAGTCAAGAGCATAAAGTTGAGTCAATTTCTCAAAAGCTATTAGGGAACTAAGTATTCCCAAAGAGGTTTGTAAATGTTTTACATTTGGGTAAGAGGGGAACCATGTTTTCCAAAAGAGCCTTTGGGCTAAGTTTTGAGTAATCATCTTAATTAAAGAAAGATGTGTTTAAAAGACACTTATGAGCCAAAGTATTTTTGGGAGTAGTATTGAGCACCGAATTGGGGACACGAGTTCATATTAACTCAACTCTCCATAAGAACCATGCGCCAACATGGGACTTGACGTATCATTCTTTTTAGATGATCACGTAAGATTAGGCTAGTGGATCCACTAAGCAAAAGTAAGGTCATATATCACGGCAAGGTATAGGATGGTCCTTGGGCAACGTGAGGTAAAACGTTGTACCACCACTAGGGCTCATATTGGTGGTTGTCGGTTAAAGAATCTCTCATTATAGTTATATTACCTTTATATAAATAAAGTTGAGTCGTTATCATTTTATCACTAACGAGCTAAGTTGTTTACGCTATTTTGCAAGCTTTATATATTGCATATCTCTTATTGCTTTATATATTGAGTTCAGTTATTCATGAGTCGAACAGAGCCAAGGTAAGTGTTCTTTGGTACTCTTTTCAAGCTTAAGTTGTGGTTTAGCTTTCCATCTCGCATATTCGTACAATCAATGTACTGATGCCTGTTGGCCTGCATCTTATGACGATGCAGATACAGGTACCCCGGATCAGCACCTTGCATGTCGTTGATCCAGCTGAGTACTTCAGAGTCAGTGGTGAGCCTCCTTGCTTTCCGGAGGACTCGATTGTTTTGCATTCTTAAGTTTTGTTTTATTAGGATGTTGTGGGGTCTGTCCCAACATCCATCTCAGTACTTTAGAGGCTTCATAGACAGTCAGTCAGTTAGTTTTGAGTCTCTCATCTATGTATATATGTAAATATCCTATTTTGAGATTCGAGTTGCCTTTGTGGCCAGATGTTATAAGATAAGTTGTTTTGTAACCTTGCGTTTGCATTGAGTTTTCTGTTGAGTTAGGTTTTCGCTGAGTTAAGAAAGCCAGGCCAAGGGTTCGCTTGGGGCTAGAAATGGTCTCCGGGTGCCGGTCCCGCCCAGGGTGTAGGCTCGGAGCGTGACACTACACTTATAGAAAATGTAGAAAGATGGGGTTAGCACAAAAAGTACTAAGTATGGAAGCCATGCACAAAACCATTAAAACATGCATAAAAAGGGACATTTCGTTTGAAATCATGCTATATGCCATTTTTGAACATCATCTTTGAAATAGTTGGAGAATGCAAACAATAAGGAAACTCACATACAATTTATTATAATATGAGAGATATCATTAGAATAACAAACATAGTCTCCAACATCAACCTCATACAAATCCCAAACATCACAATACATAGCCTCCAATAATAAAGAAATACAAAGTCAAATACCAAGATCATCTCATCATTAGGGAAACATCACATAAGCAACCCCTAAGAAACACTTGTGCAATGTATGGTTACCATCGCATAGTACCAACCCTACTAAGTACTCCTTTGAAGCTACCTTAGTCATGCATTTTATATTTAGACCTTATTATAATCAATAGTCACAAATAAGGAAATAGTCATGTACATTACTTGAATTATAAAGAAAAGTCATTCATAACAACTATCTATTCAATATACATGCATGCATTCAATTCTCATCATAATATAAAGAAACCATCCCATGAAATCCTAGTAAGTCTTACTTGTGCAATGTGGAAGTGAAGTCCCATACCCCCACTCCTACTAAGTAAAAGTCATTAAGAAGTCATAGTATAGTTCATTTCTCATTCATTATCTTTATTGTATAGGGAAGAATAGCCATAACCAACATAGACTATGTGAGCTACATGGAATCTGGTGTAGTGTAACCCTACACTGACATAAGGTGTTCTACTTGCCTAAGGTAGAACTTAATGTGTTAGCATCTAGGTGGCACATAGTTATGGGATAGGGAAATTGCTTCTAGAAACCCACCCTATTGCATTGGCGGAGGGGCTTCAATCTCATGAGTTCACTTTGGATGGCCCTCCCTATTGCATTGGCGGAAGGGCCTTTACCTCATTGTCCATATACACTCGATACTAAGCATTATTTCCCAAGTTAGACATCATTAGTTTTGAATTGTATTAACATGTGTGAAGGAGTGCTCTGCCCTTCATTCAATACAATTCATTAAATAGCTCATAGATTCATTAAAGTGAGAATTGGACTTTCAACCTTAGAATCATCATTAGTATGTGAGAATAAGTTAAATCATGTGTTCTCATGAGAATGGACTTTCAATCAACACAATAGTATCATCATGGTCATGTACATTTCATGCATAATAATGTGTAAAGGTGCATATGAGAACTAGACTTTCAATTGACACCATAGGTACATCATAGTCACATTTATGCATGGTGTGTGTGTGATTGTCTTTGCAATGACACAACAACAACAAGAACAATATTATCATCATAGACACTTCCCTCTTAAAGTGTTCATAAGTATGTACATAATATCACAATCATGCATAGTTCACATATATTTCATTCAAGGATCATAGACCATGTAAATTAACACATCTCAAACTCACCATAATAGACATGTATGCAATTATACTTCAAATGGTTCATTCATTGCATGTATAATCTCATATACTCATATTGTAGGTCATGTGGATAAAGTCCTTCCACAATGATACCTTATACAATTCAACATGCATAATAGCTTCATAATATGCCCTTCAAAGGCTATGGACCAACTCATCCTAAACATGTAGAAATAGCACATTAGATAAGGAAATACCATGATCCAACAATTCATCAATACCTTAATCTCATCAGGATTGGCACTTTATACCTCTACTATTCATAAACATGTATATAGTATCATGATCAAGTTAATTTGTGTTTATAAGCATTACCCTAAACCAATTCAAGTCTAGGTGATCTAATCTAAGGCATTACATGAAGAATTTGATCATTCTAGGAGGATCGCATATAAACCCTCAATTAGCCTATTTCATGACATAACCCTAGAATCTTAGGTTAACCAAGAACACATGTAGAATTATACTAACATCAAGTAACTACGTCATAATTAAACACCTCCACCTTTCAAGTGGATCAACAAGTTCATACACGATCTTCATCAGCATATACAACCCTAGCAAATTGCCTTTCAAGGCTAAGAATCAAGAACAACCCTAACTTCTCGAATTACCATACTGGGTAGAGATATATCATCATTCAACAAAATAATAAACATAAACATAATCAATTGTTAAGCTTCCATGATCAATCAAGTCATACCTTAGTTCACCATTTTGGAAGAAGGGGAAATCATGGGTTCAAGGGAGACTTTCATAAAAATCCATCAATACTCCATTAATGAAATAATAAATAGCAAATATTAATCATAATAAACCATAATTAATTAATTGAATTTGTTTTGAAAATAGACCCATGGCTAGATTGAAAATCCCTAGAATTGCGGGATTTGAAAACATGATTTGGAAGGGCTTCTTGGTGATAGATAACAAAGAATGAAAAACATCCATACCTTAGGTTTAGAATTCCATCAAATTCATATGAAAAATCCCTCTTCTTGAGGCTCTAGCTTGATCCCTTCTTTTGTTCTTCAATGGAGTCTAGAGAGAAGATTTTGGGAGGGAAAATTAAGTGGGATTCATTTGGGAGGGTTATGATTTATTTAAAAAGTGTTTTAATGAATTAAAATAATTTATATATATGTAAAATTACTATATTACGTGACTCCTACTAAAATCAATGAATAAAACAATTACCTAAACTAACCCACCTAAGGCCGAGTCTAGGCAGTCTCCAGGTGCCATTCACGAGACCCCCATCCACAGACCGTTGATGGGTTCACGTTCCATACTGCCATCAAGTGGTTGGGGTCAGAGACATAGTTTTTGATGCCTTGACCTACTGAGCAAGACCACGAGCCGTAGATCAATCTACTGGTCGTGGATTGCATCTGTAGTTCATGGAATTTTAGCAGTTTTTTGCTTTAAGGGGCAGCCTTGGGGTTAGGATTTAGGGACCCCCTCAAGGACCCTTGGTTGGTCCTTGGGGAGTCGTACCATGACGTTTAACCCCTAGGAACCTCAACCTAAGCTCGGCAAATCAATATACAACCTGCAACCAAACATCAACCTCAAGAACTCACACGTTAGGCTGTAGTTTCACCTATTAGTTTCCGTTAGATTCTAGCTTGGTCTTACTAGTTTTTCGGGTTGTTACAGATTTCATCTTCACAGTTGGGGTATTTCTAGAGGACTCCATATATGGAAGAATTTATGGATGAATTAGCTATAATACCTTGATTATAAAGCCCTACAAAGCTTGCAACAACGGATTATTGACTTGGCCTAGCTTGATCTTCTTGTTTTTCTTCTTTACTTTCTAGAGAGAGAATGTTTGCGAGGGAATTGTGTTTTTTTGGGTGAATTGAAATAATGATTTGGAATCACTTAATTAATGATCTAATAGCTTTATATAGGTGGTCTAAATACAAATAAAACTACACCACTTAATAACTAATTAATTCTAAAAAGTTCCCTTAACCCACACTTAAACCGACTTAAGTCTTCACTGCCCCCAACCCACGACACCACGTCCATGGGCCGTGGGTCCACCCACAGTCCATGTTGGTCATCCGTGGATGAGGTTCTACAAGTTGACTTTTAGGGTCTTGACCCACGAGACCCTCCACGAGGCGTGGATCCTCCTACGGGACATGGGTCCCCTCATGAGTACTGCCTTAGGCAGATTCTAGGGTCCTTTTCAAGGACCCTTGGTTGGTCCTTGAGGAGTCGTACCTTTGCATTTTCACCCCTAACCTTTCATTGTAAGTATGGGAAGTAAAATCTACAACTCTAACCTTCACGTCAAGCTCTAGAACTCTCGCGTAAAGCTCTAGTTTACCATACTAGTTGTAGGGTGATACACAAGGTAGCAAGGATGACCATATTCACTTAAGTGAAACCCCGAAATCTAAAGGGAGTGCAAGTAGTCCGCGGGTAAATGATTTGTTATTGCACATACTGGAAAAATTTAAGGGATCTAATGACCTGCTAAAAGGAATGAAAGATGACTTTTCATCACTCAACAGTAAAGTAAATTCTCATGCTTATGCCATCAAAATGCTGGAAGGTAAATTGAGTCTGTTATCAGCTCAATTAACATCCAAAACTCCCATAGCGTTAAGGTGGCAATAGGGGATATGCTGGAAGATGAGGATCCTCAAAAACATGAAGAGAGTCAAGATGTGGAGGACCAAGGTTTGCCTATTCAACAAAGCCTTACTAGAGAACCAAAGGAGGAAGCAGATCAACAAGTTCAAGTTCCAAAAGTCACATATCCTTTACCCAAAATACCTCCACCATTTCCCCAACGTTTGAAAAAGAGGAATGAAGATGAGAAGTTCAAAAAAAAATTGTCAGTATTCAAGAGCTTATCAATTAACCTTTCTCTGGTAGAAGCATTGTTGGAAATGTCGGGATACACCAAATTCATGAAAGAACTTGTTACAAAGAAAAGGAGATTGCAATATGAAATGATTGAGGTGCCCCATAGTTGTAGTGAAATTATGACAAATGATTCAATCAAATTGGATATCGATCTGTAAAACAAGAGAAAGTCCCCCTGCAAAACCATCAACAGAAGAACCACCGAATTTGGGATTAAAAGCCCTACCCTCTCATCACAAATATGCCTTCTTAGGAGCCAATAATACACTACCTGTAATTATCGCCGCCAATCTGCTTGAAAGGGAGGTGAAATTGCTCATTGAAGTACTGCGGAAGCATATAAAAGCAATTGAATGGATAATAGCCAATGTAGTAGGAATTCCTCCTGGCATATGTACTCACAAAATCCGGCTCGACAACGAATGCAAACCTAGTGTGGAACATCAACGGAGATTGAACAATCATCAAGTGGCTAGATGCAGGGGTGATATACCCTATTGCAGATAGTAAGTGGGTAAGTCCGGTTTAATATGTACCGAAAAAGGGAGGCATAGCCGTAGTCCCGAATACTAAAGGAGAACTTGTGCCAACAGGACCAGTGACTGGGTGAAGAGTATGCATGGACTACTGATAGCTTAACTCATGGACCGAGAAAAACCATTTTTCGATGCCTTTTATGGATCAGATGCTTGACCGATTATTAGAAATAGAGTGGCACTGCTTTTTGGATGGGTACTCCGGCTACAACAAAATCTCTATTGCGCTGGAAGATCAAGAGAAAACCATTTTTACTTGCCCTTATGGAACTTTCGCATTCAAAAGAATGCCATTCAGGCTATGTAATGCCCCAACAACATTTCAGCACTGCATGCTGTCTATTTTTGCAGATATGGTCGAAGTCTCTATGGAGGTGTACATGGACGACTTCTCAATCGTAGGGGATACGTTCGAAGATTGCTTGACTCACTTAGGATAGGTACTCCAAAGATGTGTCGAAACAAATCTGGTTCTAAATTGGGAGAAATGTCACTTTATGGTAAAGAAAAGGTATTGTTATTGGGCATAAGGTGTCACAGAAAGGGCTGGAAGTTGACAAGGCGAAAATTGAGGTCATTGAGAAATTACCCCCACCGATTTCAGTAAAGGGCATTCGCAGCTTCTTGGGGCACGCAGGATTTTAAAGAAGGTTTATTAAAGACTTCTCAAAGATTGCACTCCCATTATGCAAACTCTTAGAGAAGTAAGTGAAATTCCACTTTAATGATGCTTGTATGACTGCATTTCAGTGTTTGAAAGAGAAACTACTATCCACCCCAATCATCATCAGTCCTAATTGGTCCGAATCTTTTCAGTTAATGTGTGATGTCAGCGGTATGGCACTGGGGTTTTGTTGGCATAAAAGTGCAACAAACTGTTTCACCAAATCTACTATGCAAGCAAGACTCTAAATAGTTCCAAGAAAATTTATACGGTCACCGAACAAGAGTTGCTTGCAGTAGTCTATGCATTTGAAATATTCAGGGCGTACCTACTAGGCACCAAAGTAATTGTACATACCGATCATGCTGCACTCCATTATTTGATGGCAAAGAAAGATGCAAAACCATGATTGATTAGGTGGATACTACTATTACAAAAATTTGATTTTGAGGTGAAACATCAAAAAGGATGCGAAAATCAAGTGGCTGACCATTTATCAAGATTGGAAGCAAGGCAGAATGTCGACCATGAGGTTGACATAGATGACTCTTTCCCAGATGAACAGGTGTTTGCAATATCCCTCAAACATATGCCATGGTATGCAGATTTTGCAAATTACATTTTGTGTGGCCTGATGCCGGATGAGTTGACCTTTTACCAGAAGAAAAGATTCATGTTCGATGTTAAAAAGTACTTTTGGGATGAGCCATACATGTTCCGAGAGTGTGTTGACCATGTTATCAGAATGTGTGTTTCAGAAGAAGAAGTGGTAGACATTCTCCATGCTTGCCATACATCTCCAGTGGGAGGTCACCATGGTTGTGTTCGCACTACCGCTAAAGTTCTCCAGAGTGGATATTACTAGCCATTAATCTACAAGGATGCACATGAGTTTGCAAAAAAAATGCTCTAAATGTCAGCAGCAAGGCAGAGTGTCTAGAAGACACGAATTACCTATAACTCCTATTTTAAAGGTTGAGCTATTTGATGTATGGGGGATTGATTTCATGGGACCATTTGTGAGCTCTTTGGAAATAACTATATTTTAGTGGCTGTAGATTATGTCTCAAAATGGGTGGAAGCCATCGCACTTCCAAACAACGAAGGAAAAAGCGTTGTCTAATTCCTCAAACACTACATCTTCGCAAGATTTGGCACTCCGAGAGCAATCATAAGCGATGGGGGATCCAACTTTTGCAATAAGTGGTTCTTAATGGCACTGAGTGAATATGGGGTGTGACACAAAGTGGTAACCCCATATCATCCTCAAACAACTGGCCAAGTTGAAGTGTCAAATCGGGGAATCAAAAGCATCTTGGCAAAGACAATAAATGTCAATAGAACTGATTGGTCTAGGAAACTCAATGATCCACTATGGGCATATGGAATTCCTTACAAAACACCTATCGGGATGTCTCCATATCAGTTGGTTTATGGTAAGGCTTATCATCTACCCGTTGAGTTAGAACACAAAGCATTGTGGGCATTAAAAGCTTTAAATTTGGACTGGTCAAAAACTTAAAGGGTGAGAATAGAGCAGCTGAACGAACTGGATGAATTTAGACTTAGATCATATGAAAGTTCAGCCATCTATAAAGAGAAGATGAAGAAATGGCATGATGCTCGGATACTCAAGAGAGACTTCAAGGTAGGAGATTGGGTTCTGCTATATAACTAAAGACTTAGACTCTTCCCCGAAAAGCTCAAATCCAAATGGTCTGGACCGTTTAGAGTAACACGAGTGTTCATCAATGGTGCCATAGAAGTTGAAGATCAGGAAGGACATCCATTTATAGTGAACGGTCAACGTCTGAAATTGTATCTGGGAGATTGTCAAGAGATTTTGTTGGTTAAAGTGGTATATTTGGAAGACGCTTGAAGGTGCTGTTGTGTCGTGTCATGACGTTAACTAAGGCGTTGTTTGGGAGGCAACCCAAACAAAAAAATCCCTTTAATTACTTTATTTTTTTTAATTATTGTCAGTACTTATTTCCAGGTAATAAAATGGTATGTCATTTGTGCAGGTGAAAGTAGTAAAATGAATGAAGGATGGCAAACAATAGATCCTGTCGACGAATCTGACCTTATCCACTATTAAACTCGAAACATCGTACACGCTGAAGTTTATTAAAATTGGTGAGATTTGGAGATTATATGCGATTCACCAAAAATTTCAGCGATCTCGATGCAAACCATCAGTTGGATCTTCACAATGACTAAAGATTTTGTAAAACTCGACGAGTCGAGTGCTCACTCAACAAATTGCCAAGATATTCGGCGATTAAAACTAATATCGCCAAATGGATGAAAACTGGACTGATGCCATGACAGATGGTGCAACTGCATAATCAAGATCACTTCTTCACCACTCTGTTTGTCTTACTTGCATTTAGTTTTGGATACCATTATTTGCATTTGAGGACAAACGCTTTTATTTGTGGTGGGATGAGGCTCACCTTTTGTGTGCTATTTGTGATTCGTGTTTTGTATATATTTGGGATGTTCTGTTGAAAATTGTGTTTACATTGCTTTTCGTGGATGTTCGAGCTCATGGATCTCTTTTGGGTTTAATTGCAAAATAACTTTGACCCTTCTGATTTTTTTTTAGTTTTTTCCACCCTTCGTGAGTTGAATGTGGTTGTTCTTTCGCAAAAAATTGAGTCTCGATTTTCATCAATACTTATGAGTTGAATAGTGCTCTCAATTTAACGAACATGAATGTACAACTACGATGAGGCCAAATGAAGTTGCATAGACAATATGTGAACTCGTTGCATCTCGTTGTGATTAGCCATTTATCAAATTGATTCTCTTGTAATGACCGTTGAACACTGGGGAAAGTGTGTAGTCTTGTTTGACCTAAGTGTCGATGCCTTGTGTTATTAGCTTGCTTTGAAACTTGCATGAATAAACCTAGAATTTGCCTTGTTAGTCTGATTTATTTAGAAAGGTGTCCTTCTGATATGATCTTAGGAAATTTTAAAGAATGTGAGCCAAATTTGACTACCCATGAACGTGTGAAACTCTTTTGAACACCCTTTGAGCCTTACTTTTCTTTGGAAAAACCTTGATGAATCTTAGACCTTACTTGAACCACTACCTACAATCCTCTTGAGATGTGGTTTAGAGAATAGCCAACTTAGGCCAAAAGCCTAAGTTGGGGGTGTGGTGAAAGGGAAAAGAAAAAGTCAAGAAGTGCAAGAAAAGTCCCCCTTAACCCATGGTATTGCATAAAAATGGAACCCCTTCAATTAAATTAAAAAAAAAACAAAAAAAAATGAAATGTGGAATAAAGTATGAAGGGAATCGGGTTTCAAGCAATCCATGGAGGAGAATAAAAAAGGGTGACTAAGAAGCACTAGAAAAAGAATTGGTAAAGGAAAAGAAGGGAATGTCTTGAGAATGCCGCACCCACAAGGAAGGAGCCACTAAGCCTAAATGACCATACCTTTGCACTCATCCCCATTACAAGCCTTAGAAAGACCTTTTTGATCTTGATTAAACAGAATCGAAAGTCCATTGGAAAATAAAGGCAAACCTATGGGTGAAAATACGCATTTTGTTCCTCTTTTTTAGTGTGAGCATTGCATCGGATTCCTGATCCTGAATTGATTAACTTCTGTGTGTGAATATGGAATCATTCTTCATGGAGGGCATTTAGATACTTTTTGTTGAGCTTCATCTTGCACAAGTAGCAAGTATTGCGAGCATGAGAATCTTTGGTAATGGTGTGTCACAAGTTGAATTTTTGAGTACATAATTAATCCTTACATAAGTAAATTGAGTCTTGTTGTGTGCACTCATGATTGAGTCTTGTGTAGCACTGTTTGAGACACCCTTTTTGAAATGTTGAACTCAAGTTTGCTTGAGGACAAGCAAAAGTTTAAGTTGGGGGTGTTGTTGAGTCCACAAATTGGACTTATTTATGGCTTTATTTTGATAGAAATAGTATCCTCGAATGCTTATTTTGTCTCAATATCTGATGAAAACTCTTAAGTTTCAGGTATTTGAAGTTTTAGTGGAAGCATGGACACTTAGGCGCAAAAAGGATGAAAATAACGAAGAAGCTAAAGCATGAGCATCGCCAAGAACCTTTTGCGATTCACCGAAAGGACAGAGTCCGCCCTTTGTTCCAGTATGCGAAGCCCTGAAGGAAGAGGATCAAAAAGGCGATGAAAAGAGCAGTCGACGCTTCACCGAATAGTTCCGCAAAGCAGTATTATACCTCCTAATGGTCCAGAATGTGAAGATGTTGAAGGCAAGCATGAAACGACGATGAAACAGAAGAAGGGCGAGTCACCGAGTCATTCAGCGGCATCAACTAACTTCGCCGAAAGATCTGCCAGCACTATTTTTTGAAGTCTATAAATACTAAACTTGTTATTAATTTTATAAGTTCCGGACCATTATTATTATTTTCATAATAGAATAGTACGTTTTTCGATATTTTCTCTCAAAATTGGAGAGGGTTTTGTGGGAGACTTGAAGAGAGAAGGATTTCATCTTCCTCAAGTTGGAAGTGGGTCTTCTCCATTCTTCTTCCTTTGATTAAATCAAGGTTTAATTTCTTATACCCATTTGATTTTAGTATCATTTTAGGTGTATTTTATTGTTTCTTGATGTGTGGCTAAAAACCCCATTCTTGGGGTGTGATTTAGCAAATATGTGTTGATATTGTTATTGGGTCTTGCTTGATGATAGGGTATACGTATTTTAATGGTGATTTAACCTAGTGGTTGTGGTTTAATTTAGTGGGTTTGTAGTTGCAAATACAAAACCACCCATGTGTTTTCGGCTTGCCCGAGAGGGAGGTCGTGAAACCAACACCACTAGACTGCTGGCCTAAGGAGTGGTCGACATGAGGTTCAACCCGAGAGGGTGAGCCCTAGTCTCATATCCTAACATTCAGCTCGAGAAAGTGAGTGGGGTAAGGCATAGGCTGGTCTTCATGCAGCAAATGGGTGTCCGAGAGGAACCCATTTGAAACGGGGTAAGTTGCCCGAGAGGGAGCTTATTCCCATCTAAAGCTTAGCCAAGTCACTTTTATCTTGAAAATTTCCTACTGTAAGCATGTACCCAACGATTTATCTCAACTTGTATTGTCGTCACACCCAAAGAACATTTCCCTATACTTGATTTTCTTGATAACTTTTGCTATTTTTACTACTTGTGACAAAACCCCCAAATCAATAGTTGACACTTTTGTGTTGCCCCCTTTAATTTACTATGTTTTTAATCGTGAATGTCCTTAGCTACGACTAGTTAGAGCTTAGTTTTATTTTTCTATCAATTCTCAAAACCACTCCCTTGGGACACGACCCCAACCTTTAGTTGGGTTACTATACTATCGATGATCGTAGACACTCATACCATAGGTTAGTGTCGTTGGTCACGATAAGCATCAATCATCGATATGAAAAATACTACCCATGGACAACCTACTAAGAGTATCCACTATCACATTTGCCTTATCTGGGTATAAAGAACACTCATGTCATAATCTTCTAATAATTCAAGCCACCTTCTTTGGCGAATATTCAAATCCTTTTGACTAAACATGTACTGTATGCTCTTATCGGTAAATACGTCAACATGCACTCCATAGAAATAATGCCTCCATATCCTAAGGCAAAAACAACCACCGCAAACTCAAGGTCGTGGGTAGGATAATTACTAACATGAAATTTAAGTTGTCTTGAAGCATAGTCAATCACTTTACCACTTTGCAAAAGGACACATCCCAACCCAACTCTAGGGGCATGACAATACACCACAAAGCCATTTGTACCTTGCGGTAAAGTCAACACCGGAGTGGAAGCAAGTCTATCTTTCAACTTTTGGAAACTTTTCTCACAAGCTTCCAACCAAATAAACTTAGCCTTCTTGTGAGTCAAAGCCATCAACGGAGATGCAATAGAAGAAAACCCCTCAACAAACCTTTTATAACACCTGCCCAAACCCAAGAGAGGTCTAGTCCAACTCTTGACCGCATCCATCTTCTTATGATCTACCTCAATACCCCTATTAAACACAATATGACCAAGGAAAGCTACAGACCTTAACCATAATACACACTTGCTAAACTTTGCATAAAGTTGTTGGTCCTTCAAAACTTGAAACACAATCCTCAAATGATCCACATGCTCATTCTCACTCCTTGAATATATCAAAATATCATCAATGAACCCAATCATAAACATGCCAAGGTATTGTCTAAACACCGTATTCATAAAGTCCATAAAAGTCGTCGGATTAGTCAAACCAAACGACATCATGAGGAATTCATAATGACCATACCGAGTTCGCAAAGACATCTTCGGAATGTCATTTTCTCTCACCCTCAATTGGTGATAGCCCGACCGAAGATCAATCTTAGAATATCTTGCCCCATGAAGGTGGTCAAAGAAATCATCTATCCTTGGAAGAGGATACTTATTCTTAATAGTCACTTTGTTCAACTAATGATAGTCAATACACATACGAAGAGAACAATCCTTCTTCCTATACCGGATCACCCCATGGAGAGATACTAGTATAATATAAATCCTTCTCTAACAGATCCTTCAACTATTCTTTTAACTCTTTTTGTTCTGCCGGAGCTATATGGTATAGAGGAATAGAGATAGGTTGCGTATTCGGTAGAAGGTCGATACTGAAGTCTATTTCCCGCTCGGGAGGAATACCGTGTGGATCATTTGGGAAAACTTTCGGATACTCACTTACAATGGGGACCAATACAAGAGCAGGCATTTCGGAATCTAAATCCCTCACCCTAACAAGATTGTAAATACAACCATTAGAGATCATCTTTCTAGCTTTAGGACATGTAAAAAACTAAACCTTAGGCACAAAATTTCCCCCTTCCACTCAAGGATAGGCTCATTCTGGAATTGAAACTTGACAACATGATTTCTACATTCAACAGAAGCATAACAGGAGTGCAGCCAATCCATACCTAAGATAACATCACAGTCTAACAAATCAATCTCTACCAAATCGACAAGAGTTACTCTATTGGATAGGGAAACAAGAAATCTTCTATTGACCCTCTTAGCCACCACTGAATCACCAACCTAAGTAGAGATAGAAAAAGGTTCTAACAATACATCAAGAAACAAATCAAATCTCGTTGCCACATATTGCATCAAAAAGGACAAAGTAGCATCGGGATCTAACAAAGCATACACATCTATATGGAAAACTTTTAACATATCAGTGACCATTTTTGGAGAACTCTCTAGTCACCTCGGTTTTGGAGAGCATAGAAGCGGTTTTGCTTAGAAACATTGGAATTAGCACGACTAGGAGAAGTTTGACTGCCCTCTCTTCCCTTAGCCATGAGCATCCGGCAATCCCTCATTTTGTGCCCACTCTTTGATGTAATTCCTATAAGAGAACTAAAATGCGGAAAGAAAAGATAGATAGATAGACACAAAAGAGGAAACAAAAAGCAACCAAAGGGTATATTAAACCCAATGAGCTCGATCCGATAATCCTACAATAAGCACCTAACTCTTATGATGACTTCAAGGGAATCGATATCCTAAACAACCAACGTTTCTAACAAAAGGCAACAAAAGCTTAACCAAGCTCTCAACAATCAATACTTGAGTTTAAGTTTTCAACATTCAAAATAATCTACCTAAAATTAACCCTAAAATACCTATTTATAGTTTTAGGACATTATTACATAGATGGGCCCAAAAGTGACCTGAAATGGCTAATGGGTGAGATATGTCGTGCTGCCCAATCCTCTTGGTGATACGCCCATTGTGTTTGGCGAGGAATCCTGCTTCTTTCCTTGGCTGGGGGCAACTAGAACTTTGGGCGGTCTGGGGACCATTGCCCAATGCACTTGCCTATGGGCCAATACTATCTAGCTCGCCTAATGAGTAACTTTCTTTTGTATGTCCTAGTGCCAGTTGGCAATGTTAGAAACTTCGCCAAAGGGTTTGGTGAGTCGCCAAAGTGGCTAACATCTCGTCGAATGGAGCACACCTTCACTTCCTCTTACTTGCTTTGTTAGGCCTCCCACGCTCTAAGTTATCATCCAAGCATGGTTCTGCTCATCTAGAAGCTCCATCAAAGTGCGTACGATACCATGCAAGGCATGGAACCCCCTCCTCGTCATCCATATAAGCCCACGAGCCTCAATCCTTGTGATCAATCCATAAATACGTTGAAGTTTTTGAATGGATGGCCTTGAGGCAATGTGGATTGCATCATTCTCCTATTCTCAAAAAGGATTTGTCCTCGAATCCATACATTGCAAAACCATAGGGGAAGAAAACAAGAACAATATACTCATGGAATGAGGGTTAGCGTTAGCAATAACAAATTCATCACCATTCAAAGGATGCACAAATTTAACATATAACCAAGCATCACAAAAATCAACCAAGGGTTTGTAACCCATCAAACTAATAGATACATGGCTAAATAAGAAACATTGACAAAGGGGTAGAGTGAAGGAACCAATACACTTAAATAAATTTATATGTAAGTCCTCATTGGTTCCACAATCAAACAAGCACAAGGCCTCTCTATGTCAAGTACCAAATGACATTTGTCATCTTAACCAAGCATCATTTCACAAGTTCCATAATTCCTATTACTACCGGGGTCAAATGGAAAGGAAATACATGGACCTTGATTAAGTACTTCCCCTTTTACCCGATAGGCACCCTCATCATCTAACAACATACTTCACTCAACAGCATGCGCATCATCCTATGTAAACAAGGAATAGAGAAATGTCTATCAAATCACCTTCCTCTAGGATGTTATCATGGGTATAACTACTAATAGATTCCAACTCATGAGTCAGACCATTGACAATTAGGACACACCAAGAACAAGAGGTAATGGGAAAAAAACACCACTTTCCTCCTAATCACATTTCTTCTCCCAAGAGTACTCTTATCTTCCGAGAAGAGATTTCCATCTTTGGGAGGGAAAACTTCACACCATAGTGGGTTACTATAACAAGTATAGCTATCAAGAACTATACTACTCTCATTATTCACACAACTAGGTACAACAGTAGGAGTGATTTCATCATCTTCAAATAAAATATTGTACTTAAAGAGGGAATAATCAACCACTAGGGAAGAATTACAACATTCAAGTTCACCTTCAAAAAGGCACATATCATTTTTTGAAGCATTTTCGAGTACATGATATCTATAAGCAAAACAAACAATCGGATATTCCACAAAAGATATGATCATAGAGTCACTCATATTCAAGTGATCAACATTATCATTAGTACCACCAACCTGAGGTGTCTTAATCATATTACAAGAACCCTCAACCAGTGAACCACACTCATAAACAGGTTGATCAACACAATTATCACAAGATAATGAACTATCATTCAAAGCACAGGTGTCAACACTAAATGGACACAAATCAATCTTACTAGAAGAATCAATCCGATCATCAATAGGATCAACTAGTGTTTCCACATTCTCAACAAGTACATTATCAACGCATGGTAAAGAAGCAATAGGCTCACATAAAGACAAACTATCATTTACACTTTGTTCATTTGCAATGGTAAAAGTGTTAAATTTAGCTATTGTACCTTGACGCCCGCAAGAAAGGTATTCTTTACCTTGGATGTTAGGACATCCCATAAGTGCATCCATCACACCTTCGATTGTAGGCTCTTTGTTGGGAACTTGTGTTCCTACATTCATCATACTTGTACCTACATAAGAATCCCTAAAAAGTGAAGGATGAACAAAAATGTTAGATTGAGATTATAGCAACCCTCTCACTTCACTCCTCTCAAACTCTCATTTTTCCACTCTAAGGTTGCCACATTGCTTTCCCTTACACCTCTCAATCTTTTGTCTCTCGTTTTTTCACCTTAGAAAGAGGAAATAGAGGTGTTCCCGAATGGTCCATTACACACTTATACCCATTCTGCTAGTTTGGGACCCTATGTTCAATAAATCAATTGCTCCCCAAACTTAAATGACAAGAAGCCATGGGAATTATTCACAACAAACCTCCTCATAGTATTTACCGCGTCTGAAATAGACCTTTCCCCCTTGGTGACCTTACATCCCTCCATGGCGTATAGATAAGTCCTGCATAGTCGAGGTAGTCCCATGTAGACTACTACATTTGGAGTAATGTAGTTTAGAATGTACCTATCATCGAGGAAAAGGTTAAGCCCCATAATGCCAACCTTTGTCCTAAGAACTGGTCTTCTCGAATCGACATTGAAAAGATTTGTGTACCCCTTTGGCACATACCTGAACCTCATCAGCCCCTTCAATTATTCCCATGTCAATGGATGGGTATTTCCTTGGACTGTTAGGAGCTTTCCCGCTTGATTCCACAAACCCAATGCAAGACCTTTCAAATGAAAAAGGGCATACAGGGGTCGATCTTGACCTGTCAAATGATGGTTTGGGAAAGTCTGCTCACATTGTCACCTCAAATCAAGATATACTTCGGGATCACGTCTTCCTTCAAAGATAGGAAAATCAATCCTTTTGGTTTTGAGACCCTTGACACATCCTTCAAACCTACCTTGGGTTCCGTATCCTTATAAGTGTTCATTACCATGAGAATTATAGGATATAGTATCCTTACAATTTAGAGTCGCACACTAACTTCTTCCCCTCAGATAACTTTGACTTGACCTAGTGTAACCATATACACTACTTCGACTAGGGCAAGGTTTACCATAAAAGTAAGAAGATTAATCTTCACAAGCCTTAGGAGCATGCTCCTCATAATTCTTATATAAACGAGTATTATACCTTACCTTACCTTCATCGTGGGAGTGGGAAGTGTACGCATCATCATAGGAACCATTTTCACTCACTGAGTGAGAGTAAGACTTCTTACATGCTCCCTCATCATCATAGGAGCTACCATAAGATTCTTCTTCTTCTCCATCTTCACCATAAGAGCTATGTTCACCATTTTCCTCATATTGTCCTCCAGAATAGTAGCTCTCATTCCGATTCGGCTCTTGATCATGGCTATCATCATAGCCTCCATAATCACCATCATCATCATATCCATAGCCCTCATTAATACATTCATAGTATCCCAAATCATAATCACATGGATCTAAGGCTATTGAGTACATGATTCCTTATAACTCCTTGTATCTACAAAATGCCAACTCACAAAAAATTACAAACAATGTTAGCGTTAGAAAAATGAACTCACAATCGCTCGTGTTTACACACCTTTGATTGCTTCTCAAATTGGCGTGGCTAATGTTGAAGATTGCTTATACTCAGGTGATCACAAAAAAGAGTCAATCCTACTCTTGGCCAGAATTGATTTGTGTTTAAATAAAGACGAACGACTCGGTTAAAACAAATGGACTTGAATGAAGAAGTTAACTACGAAGTAAAATGAATAAAAGCATGAAAAGAAAAGACACTAAAAAAGAAGTGAATTCAAGAACCAATAGGCAACAAGTAGAGTAGTTACGAGTTGAAAATCAGTTTAGGATTCTTGACAACGAACTAGAATCAGAAGAAAAAGAAACTCAGAATTAGAACCTAAGGTAGGAGCGGGTATCATAGAGTGGGAAGTGTTTAAGTCGGCATTTCTTGATAGGTTCTATCCCTTAGAGATAAGGGAAGCAAAGGTGCATGAGTTCCTTAACCGTTGTCAAAGAAGTATGATCATGAAGGAATATTCTCTAAAGTTAATTTAATTGTCGAAATATGTTCCATCTCTAGTGGCCGACAGTGGCGTAGCAAGAAATTTCATGAAGGGCGCCAAACTTTTAATAGTAATTTTTTTAAAAATAACTGATGATTTAAATTACCAAAACAAATAATCAAATTAAGCAATATTTAATTAAATTTAAGAATATTTTTAATAGAATTACAAGTGTATAATTCAAAACTAACATAAAGAAAATAAACTACTATTGAAATCATAATTTAAATATATTATTACAATTGTACTCGACGAGGTTTCATATCGTGAAACATTTTTATAATAGACACATTAGAAATAGTACGAAATACTTTCTTTTCTACATAAGGCACTATACAACCATATAAAAACTCATCATCCATTCGATTTCGCAAGTTATTTTTAATATACTTCATTGCCGAGAGGGCTCTTTCATTGTTGCAGTAGCAACTGGCAAAAGCAAAGCAAATTTCACTAAGTGAAATATAAGTGGATAAGTTAAGTTTTTCTTTGTCTCTACCAATTTTCTTGAAAGTTCACCAAGTTCACCTAAATCAGAGAATCTTTTATCAGTATCGCGTACATCGATAATGTAATTGGCAAGCTAATTCTGAAGGACGCCCATACTAAATTGATCAAAGTGATCAGGCAATAATTCATCCATGCTCATTATTTTTCCGAGGCAAAATGGTCTGGTGGACCCTGTACTTGTACCCATTTGTATTGTGAACACTTCTACTTACCCCTTTGTCATCTGAACCCTTACACTTAATGACACACAATGTATCAAACCCCTTTGACTATTGACCTTGCTTATGCGGCACTAATATGGTTGAATTGGCAAGAGAGTGAGACGACACGCCTATTAAGGCAAGTGAACATCATATTTAAATTTAAAAAATATTTAAATTAGAAGAGTAAAATATTAAACTTGAAAAAGAAAAAATAATTCTTCTTCACCCAACGACCTACCTTTTTCAGCCATCTCTATTTTTATCCAACCCTCTTTTTTTCTTTCTTTCATCTTCTTTAGGTGGTCTGGTACACCAGAGGCGACGAGGAGCATGTTGGTACACCAGAGGCAGTGAGGAATTTTCTGCCCTTCTGGTACGCCGGAGTGGATGGAGAGCATAGGGGGGTTCCTGGTGGTTCGCAGGAGTCATCGATGGTACGAAAAAAGGAAGACAATGAAGAGGGAAATGAGGCTGGTGAGGGGCAAGGAGCTGGTGCGACGGCTTATGATTTTTGGATTTATGGAGGTTGGAGGAGGAGGAGGTAAGAAAATGGTGAAAGTGTGCAAAGAAGATGGAGACAGATGAGGGAGAGAGTATTTGTGGTCTCGCCGGCAAGAGGAGTGGTGGCAGCGGCAACTTTCTTCGGCGATTGGGCCATTTCACGGTGAAAACGGTAGATGCTTTAAGGAGACCCAAAATTTTAATTCAAAAGAATAAATTTTAATTTTAATTTTGTAAAATTTGCATAATAACGTTTTGATTTTTTGTCCAAAAAGAAATTATTATAAAAATAAACAATGATGTAGCAAAATTTATCTGACATGAAATGTGACATCAACGCGATTGAGATTCATGATGAGTAGAAAGGGATCAACAGGTTGAGTTTAAATGAGTTTGGGGGTTCAGATGATAAGGGGGTAAGTAGAAGGATTCACAATACAAACGGGTACAAGTACAAGGGTCTACCAGACCATTTTGCCTTTTTCCGATGAACTAGAAAATGAATTAACTGGATTCAAGCAAGCTACTCCATGAAACAAATCACTTGTCACCTCATTGAAATGATCATTAAGTTCTTGAAGTTGCCAATCAATAATCTTATAAAATACTTCCACAGGAAAATTATGTAAAATAGTATGATCAACAATTTTACGTCGTGATCTTCCAGAGTTAGCATAGGGCTCATCAAAATTGGGTATCAAGATGTCATGTTTGATATAAAACATAGATATTTTGTTGATAAGTGTCTCCAATCCATCATCTCTTAGTTTTTGAAGCCTTTTTTTGGCTACTTCAACAAGTATCATTGCGTTTGCAATATCTTGTTCCTTTTTGTGTAGTGATATATTAAGATCATAAGTGATTCCCAAACTATCTTTCATCAAATGTAACATGAAAGCAACCTCATAAGTTTGAAAACTTCTAAGATATCCTGATGCTTTAGCTCTTTCATCTAAAGTATTTGCATCTTCAACAAGAATATCAAGTACATCAATAATAGAGTCAAACAAAAGTATAAAGTTTTGAAATGCTTTGTAGTGAGATACCAAACGAGTATCATCGGCTCTAATAAGACCAAGTTCTTGATTCATGCCTCTACCTATTTTTATTTCATCCATATCTAATGCCTTTTGAAAATTATCTTTTTGAGATTGTCGTAATTCATCCATTCGTTTAAAAGAAGCTCCCAACACATTCAAAATATTTGAAACCAATAACACAAGTTCTCCCACTTGAACGCATTTTTTTGAAACTACGACAAGAGTTAGTTGAAGTTGATGAGCAAAACAACGAATGGGAGGAGCTGATTTATTTTATTTCATAATCAACATTTTAAGACCATTGATACCACCTTGCATATTGCTAGCTCCATCATAACACTGTCCGCGTACATAAGATAAACTTAATGAATGTTGAGCAAACACATTAACAATTGTTTTCTTCAGAGATAAAGCACTAGTATCTTTATCATGAATAAGTCCAGTAAATGCTTGCACTACAAATCTTTTTTTATCAACATATCGTAAAACAATAGCCATTTGGTCCTTACATGACACATCAAAAAATTCATCAACTAATAGAGCAAAATAATCACCATTTAGATCCTCCATTATAGACTTCAATGTTTCTATCTTACATGCATTCACACGTTCTTTTTGAATATCTGTAGAAGTCAATTTATTATTTCTTGGAGCATTTTCTAATACGAAAGGTTTGATGTTTTCACACCTATCTCTGTACGAGGAAAGAACTTTAACAAACTTACCTTTGTTCAATGGTTATTCACTTTCATCGTGACCGCAGAGTGGCAATCCTTGATTCAAGAGAAGTCTTATCACATCAATTGAAGTATTTAAGCGAGTCCAATATTCAAGCTTAATCTGATCAAATTGCCTATCTAATGCAGCACGAATGGACTGTCGTTGTTGCATTAGATCATCACATTTTCTCTTTGCTTGATTATGAACGCTAGTCAGTCCACCAACATGTTCGTCAAGCTTACTTTTTATGTGCCAATTGTTAAATCCTTTTGTTGAAAATACTTCACCTCCACCTTGATGAATATTATTGCCTTTAAATAAATAACAAGGTAAACAATATGTTGCATCTGCACTGTCACTATACTCTAACCAATCATACACTTTATACCAATCATAGTTGAAACAACGCATTGACTTAGCAATATATGATTGAGGGTATTATGTAATATTTGGTCAACAAGGATCAAGTTAAAGATATGCCCTTCTTATTTCATCACGAAGATTTGGATCATGATTTAAAATTGAAGTTCTTTTTGCTGGATCAACTTCTAGAGTATTTAAATAAATGCTTTGTTTTTTAGAAGAATGTGACAACATCTCTAATTGATCTACCGTTGTTTCTTTATTTGGTTGACTCAGAGAAGTCCAAACTTTTTTTTGGTACTCTATTATAATAATTCCTCATGTCCATTGAAACTTGAAACTAAAATATTAATTTGGTTATTTTGTTGTATAATAATAGAACCAGAAGAAAAAACAAGGAGAGAATTATTGAGAATTTATTCTTAAGAATATTGTGATATAATTTGTGTAAATGAGTCTCCTATTTATGGAGAAACAAAACCTTATTCCATATGGAGAAAGTATTAAAATTTAAGGAAATCTTATTCCACAAGGAAAAGTTATTAAAAATTAAGGAAATAATTCAATTTTAATTGAATGAAATCTACAAGGAAAAAATATTAAATTGAAGGAAATCTTATTCCACAAGGAAACGATATTAAAATTTAAGGAAATAATTCAATTTTAATTGCAAAAAATAGTCAGTGGAGGAGGGATTCGAACTTGGGTCACTAGAGCCATTCATGACATTATTAACCACCAAGCTACTGAACATTTATGTTAATATTATGCATGTTTATTTACTTCATTGAATTCAAGAAGTCAAAATAATTACAGAAAAAGAAAACACCCCTGCAGGGAATCAAACTGGGGCAAAGAGTAGGATTGCGTCGACTATTGCAAACTCCACTGCGCATTACTTTGTTATTTCAGGGGGTCCAAATTCTATATATACCAATATAAAGTCAAAACTTTACGTGTCTATATAGTATAATTTTTCGACGAAGGGTGTCCAATTGGACACTCTGGAGCCTACGTGGCTCCGCCCCTGCATAGAGGGTTGTTTTAGTTGTGGTAAAAGTGGTCACAAAAGTAGGAATTGTTCGAAGAAAAAGGCTAAAGGTAGAGATGATGCTTCTAAGAGAAATCGGTTTTATGCAGTTCAAGCTAGAGTTGAAGAAGGGTGTGCTCCTGATGTGGATCCCTGTATATTGACAGCTTCTTAATTGATGTTTGTGATTTGCAAGATTTTGATGTTATCTTTGTAATGGTTTTGTTGCACTCCTATTATGCTCCTATATTATTGTAGAACCCGTATAGTCAATTGCTAGTTCCCGAATGAGCTTATCCAAGAGTGGAAGGGGTGAAAATCTATGCCAAAAGTTTGGATTATGTTTTATCTTAATGTTTACTTTGAGGGCTGCATGTACCACCTAGTGAAGATGAGGGAAAGAGGTTCAAGTGTTGAAAAACTTCAAAGAGTTAGTTACCTTTCTATGATTTGACCTTAGGTCTGAATAGCACAAAATAAGGGTGAAAAATGGTGGTGTCCTGAAGACAACTTTTAGAACCCGGTATGGTTATTATGATTGTGGCAATGTTATTTGTATAATAGACTCTACCAAGGGTAGTGTAATGGTTTAAGATGGTTCCAGATCATTTTTTGTGTTAGATGTGACAGTTAAGCAATGTCTTGATCCGACCTTAGTATAATTGAAAGAGACAATGCTTAGAAATTCCATTGAGTCTCCCTCTCAAGGGGTAGATGGTGTGCCTAGATAGAAAAGCTATTGTGTGTTCATAATATTAATGAATCGGTCTTACTTGAAATATCCCACCTATGAACGGCGTAGTGAGTTTAGTAGGAATGGAAAGATTAGCCCAGTTTTGTAGGCCCGTGTGAGATCTTGATTCATGTTGTTAGGGTGCTTATGGGTTAGCTTTGCCAAGTGAGTTGGCATTGGTGTATTTGGCTTTCCCTGTCTCTAAGTTAAGAAGAGGGTGTTAGAGGTCCAGCATCCCTAGTTCCCTTAGAAGTTTTGGGAGTGGATGAAAGTTGTTCATATGAGGGAGTTATTGTTATGATGTTAGACGGGCAAGTTAAGAAAGAGAGAACCAACGAAGAGATCTTTATGGTTAGCCCCTTGTTTGAGGTCATGTGTGTTTAGATGTTTCCATGATTTCCTTATGTGATGCATTTTCATGAAATCTTGTGTCTTGAATAAAATTGACTTTACATGACTGATTTCCTCATGTTGTAGTGCATTAAGTATGAGTTTCCTATAGACTTCATGAGATGAATTGATGGGCATACCTTAGCTCGGATTTGAGAGATTCTTCCTTGAATGAATGCTTTTTGAGTGAGAATTACATATAAGCTCCATGAGTTTGTGTTGAGCATGTTTATCTCGGAGATGGTAGTTCCTCCTTAGAATTGATTAGCTATTAGATTTCATGTATAATGGGTTGTTATATGAAGTTCCTACTTCATTGTGTTGCATTCAGTATGTTTAGCTTGGAGTTAAAGTTTTCCTCCTTGGTTGTGTGCATTTAGATGTGTTGCATGCATGACAGGCTGCTAGTGTAGAGTCGTTATCTTAAAGAGTTTCCTAAATGTCATTTGAGGACAAATGTCCCCAAAGGGGAGATATTGTAACACCCCGCGGTTTAGTAGGCCAACTAGGGCTATGTAAGAGGGTGACAAGAAAAGACAAGGGGCAAGAGCCAAAGGAAAAGTGCAAGGGCCAAGGCAAGTGAAACGACTTGGAAAACTAGTAGGTGAAACTAGAGCCTTACGAGTGTATTGTTGAGTTTGTTATGGGGTTTTATGTTGTAAAATGAGTTCCCAAGTTTAGGTTAAAAGTCAAGGTACGACTCCCCAAGGACCAACCAAGGGTCCTTGAGGAGGACCCTAAAGTCTAAACTCCAAAGCATCCCAAGAACCAAAACGCTGTCAAAAACCTTAGGACCTACGGATGGGACCTACTCCCCTTAGGTCCATTCACACCTCCTGGGGGAGGTCCGTAGGTCAAGGCTCTAGATGAGGGGTTGCTTACCCAAATAATGTACCTGCAAGATGGGGTGTCAGCCCACCTACGGTCCGTGGGTTTGTGAGCGTAGGTCACCCCTGAGTTCTGCCTAGGTTCGGCCTAGTTAGGGCAATGTGGTAAATTCCTAGGGTGGTTAGATTAGTTAGGGGTTGGTTTATTTTGATTAATTAGAGTTATTTAAGGCTATTTTACGCTATTAAACACTCTTTTACAACTCATTATTCCCAAAACACAAAAATAGAAACTACCTCCTCTCCAAATAATTCTCTCTCTACACACCACCATCGGAGAAGAAGAAGTCAAGGTTTGGAGTTCAAGATTTCATCTTTCTCACTCAATTTCATGGAGTTTATTCACTCAAGGTATAGTAGTTTTCATCTTTGGGTAGATTCCACCCAAAGAGTCCCTTTAAAACATGATTTCAAATCTTCAAAATTCCCCCAAAATTTAGGGTTTCAATCTAAGTCATGGGTTCAATTTCAAAACGTTTTCAAAGGTAGTTTTATGATGAATTATGATTGAATTGAGGAATTAATGTTTATTTATGATGAAATTCCCCCATGAACCCATGATTCCCCCAAAATACTAAATTATGAATTGTGATTTGGGATTAATTGATTATGAAAGCATGTGAAGAGATTAAGTATCTATTGATTTAGTTTATTGAATTATGTCATTATTCATGCCTAAATTATAGTTGTCACGACCCAGGGGTACCCCCTAGACGTAACACGACGTACTTGACCCTAAAAGGGGTCACATACATGCCCTTAGCATAATCATACACATAAAGCCATAAGAATAATGCAGAAATTTTAAAAAAATTTACAATCGAAGTTAAACTTCTTTTTCATAGAAGAAAATCATAAGAGTCTAGACCTTGTCTCATTCACCATCTAAAACATAGGAATACAAAGTTTGGGACTTTGCCCTTTACATCAATAAAGTCTCAACAGAAGAAGTACAATAGAAACTAAGAAATGGATAATCCGTCCTCAAACTTGAGGACTCACCACAAGTCTTGGATATAAGAAATCCAAGACTTCTTCAAGAAAGGAAAGGATATGTCACCTAGCCGGAACCTACAATCATAAAAATGTAGAAGAAATGGGTTAGCACATAAAGTACTAAGTATGGAAGCATGCATAAAATCCTTGAAATATGATAAAAAGGACATTTTAGTTAAATGTATGCATTTATCAAGTTTTGGAAATCAACATGCACTTTCAATGGAAAACACAAGTCATAATCACATTAAACTTTCATAACATAATAAAACCACCACCTTAGCAACTCTAAGGAATACTTGTGCAATGTATGGTTGGAATCCCATAATACCAACCATACTAAGTACTCCTTTGAAGCTACCTTAGTCATACATATCATCTTTAGACCTCATCCTAATCAATAATCATAAATAAGGAAATAGTAATGTACATTACTTGAATATAAGGAAGTCATTCATATCAACTATTCATTTAACATACATGCATACATGCATACATTCATATCTCATCATAACATAAAAAAAACCATCCCATAACATCCTACTAATTCTACTTGTGCAATGTAAAAGTGAAGTCACATACCTCCACTCCTACTAAGTACACTCATCAATAAGTCAAAGTATAGTTTGTATCATATTCGTTATCTTGTCATATAGGGAAGAATAGCCATAACCAACATAGACCATGTGAGCGACATGGAATTCGGTGTCATGTAACCCCACACCGAAAGAATTTGTCCTACTTGCCTAAGGTAGAACTAAATGTATTAGCTTTTAGGAGGATCCACTAGCTAAAGACCTATGTGGGCACATAGTTATGAGATAGTGAGATTGCTTCTAGAAACCCGACCTATTGTATTGGCGGAGGAGCTTCCATCTCATGAGAATAATCTAGATGACCAGGCCTATTGTATTGATGGGAGGGCCTCTACCTCATCGACCATATCCACTCGGTGCTAAGCATTATTTCTCAAATTATACATAGTTAGTCTTGAATCGCACTTACATGTGTGAAGGAATACGTTGCCCTTCATTCATTACAACTCATAAAATAGCTCATAGATTCAATAAAGTGAGAATGCACTTTCAACCTTAGAACCAACATTAACATGTGAGTAGAACTTTCACATCATATTCATAGTGTTTTCATGAGAAATGGCCTTTCAATCAATACAACAACATTGTCCTTATCCTAGACAATTCATACATAATAATGTGTAGGGTAAGGGGAGAATGACATTTCAACAATACCACAATTTACATAATAGTCATAGGATCTTCACTTTCTAAGTGAATCATAAGTCCATACACAACATTCATCAACATGTACAAACCCTAGCAATTTACCCCCTCAAGGGTCATGAATCTTGTATCACAATTAAACCTAGAAATACTACACTAGGCATGAATAGAACAACTTTCAATAATATAATATCATAGATACAATTCATAGTATTCATCTTGCATCAATACACCCATCACAATTCATGAAATTGGGGTCATGGTGTAATTCATGGGTTCATGAGGAATTTTACTATAAACATCACCATTAAACATCATATTATCCATAATATAACACAAATAACTCAATGACATCATTTTTAGGAAGCACCCAAGGCTAGAATGAAAACCACTACAACAAATTTGACTATTAGCGACAAATAATTTTGTTACTAGAAACTCACATTTCTTCACAAAAAGAATTTTGTGACGAAAAATAATTCGTCAGTCATTCGTCCCTAAAGCATGGGTCACTAAATGTATACAGAGACAATTTACTGTTTCGTCAGAAAATAGAAATGTATTAACTACGAAAATGTCACGACCCATTTCTCAAGTCATGATGGCACCTACTATAACCCACCAGCAGGTAAGCCAACCCGTAACCCGGAACAACAAGTAATGGGTCTAAGGGTAGAAATTAAACAAGAGTAGGAAAATAACAATATAAACAAGCGAAAGCAACCCAAAACATATATACAAATAAAGATCCCTCCCAGAACCTAGAAGTCACCAGTACAGAGCTACTACAAAATGAGTACAAGTCTCAAAACTGGACAACAGAGACTGGACTGTCTCGAAAGGAAGAAGACAAGTCTATATATACAGATGGAGACTGAAATAGTACAAAACGTCGTGTGCTCACCCCCGTCTCCAGATAAGTCTACTCCAAGCTCGATCAACGCTGGCTACTAGTGCTCGGACCTGCATCACAAAATAGATGCAGAGCGTAGCATGAGTACCAAAACAACAGGTACCCAGTAGGCATCATAGGCCGACTGAGCAAGATAAGCAAAAGTGAACTGAAATGCAAATAAAGGGTCACATCAAGTTCAAAGAGTAGTAAATGGGGGTATGTACACGAGCGTACAGGCAACAAAGACAAGTAATCTAACTAACTCCGCTGGGCTCCCATAAACCCGACGGGTACGCTCGTGCACAATAAAAGAAACCACCTGCACGGACCCCCATAAGCCCGGTAGATGCATCGGCAGTTAAAGTAAAATAATGGAGCTAGAAGATCTATCACAATATTACCAATTTCTGGACTTTTAACTGAACCATTCCCAATCATATTCCAGGATCTCATTACGTCCCGGACTTTAATCGAAATCTCTCCAACCTCCAAAACCTCAACCTACAGATGAGAGTAATCAAGACTAAACTGAAGCTTTAGTGAGGAATTGGGAATACACCACGTGCAAGCTGGACCACGGACTTGAACCGGGTACTATAGCTAATGAGTCAACCTATATGGGCTGGACCACGGACTCGAACCGGGTGCTATAGCCAAAGGTCGGGCACGGGTGGGCTGGACCACGGACTCGAACCGGGTACTGTAGCCAAAACCAGATCACAGGTAAGCTGGACCACGGACTCTAACCGGGTACTGTAGCTAAGCCTGGACATAAGTAAGCTGGACCACGGACTCTAACCGGGTACTGTAGCTAATAGAAAAGCAGGGCATTATGGATACAAGGTCATAAGCTGAGTTACCGACTATCAGACTCAAGTCTGCTATATCAGTCTACAAGGAGCTGACCGTCCGAAAAGACGTCGGAAAGAGTTCTACTGCCCAACGACATCTGAAATCTCGCAAGTCTATGGCAACACTAGTCTATGCCTAGACTAAGGCCAAACATACTTCAAATCAATATTATCATATACACCACAAGATATGGATATTCAATAATATCAAGAGACATGCTGTCATAATCCAACACTTTCCCGAAATAAGGTCTAAGGCAGGAATTATAGAAATTTAGCATGCTCGACACCCGAACCCCTCCATACTCAAGCAAATCAATAAACAATTGCCTAAACATGCTCAATCTCACGAGAGAAAGCCATAGCCTACCTGAAAGCCGATCACGCGTGCTCCAACTCACGGTACCAGATCTTTTCCCCTCCGAACGGTCTCCAAATGCTTCCCCACTAACAAAAGGTTAATCACCTCGTCATTACGAATATATTGACACTAAAATTATATTTTTCGGAGATGGACCAAAAATCGGGTCTAAAACGGGATTGTGGGGCCCACAATTGGAATCTCGAAAATGAATCCGTGAAAACGTCCCAAATACCTTACTAAACTAATACCCCAAAATTTAGCACAAACAGATGCTTAAAACACCGCAAATCAGCCACAACAATTAAAAGTAGCAGCCCCTAGATCACCAATTTCTGGAAAAACGAGACCCTTTCAATCCAAACAGATTATACCACGACGATCCTTGCGAAAATCTCTACAAGTTAGCCTCAAGAATGACTCAAAACGGACCTAAGATGATCAAGATCTCACATTTCAAAATTCAACAACAATTCAATCCGGAAATCACCCTGGCAGTGGCTAAAATCGATTCCTTACCTCAAACGAAGCCTCCCCTCGTGTTTCTGAAATCACCTCGAAATTCTCTTGAAGTTTGCCTTTTGAAGCACCTAATTTGGACTCAAAATGAAGGAGCAATCTTAAGTTGAAGTTGAAGGAAAAAAAATGGACGAAATTCGTCCTAAATTCTGGAAATTTCCAGATTTCCACTCCTCTGCCACGTGGCGTCGCGTGGCTCTGCCACGTCACCGCCGCGTCAAAATTCTACAACCCTTCAAACTTAAATTTCGATGTTTCGGACTCGTTCGGAGTCGGAAAAATACAAACCTTATATGGAATCTGATTGGAAACGATATTTCGGACTCAACGGTGAAGGCGGAATTTCCATTTGGAGATTGCTTCGATGAAAAGTGGGTCCCACACCCAGTATCGTTTGACCCATTCCACAACTGCCATCTAAAGCCTCGGGAAGTGAACAAAGGGTCGTTCTAGACCAAAATCGATATTCCAAAGCTAACTTAGCTGTCAGAATTTTCATCTGAGCACGTCTTCCAAGAAGGTTGACCAAAGTCAACTTTTCAAGTTATAAAAATCTCCAAAACAGGGAAACGGGCCTAAAACCCAAACGAACGACCAGGCGACCGAACAGTCAGTGCCAGCAAGTCATAAATGACTTGGGGTCGCTACAGGAATGCTCTATACGAGGAAAAGAATTCTTTAATTTAAAAAAATGACCTGGAGGGTCATTACAGAAAATATTTTGTGTCCCAAAATTCTTCGTATTTATGAAAAATTTATTCCTCATAAAAATTATTAAAATTTGTAGGTAAAGATATAGTTTTGTCACTAAATAGGTTATTAGACCCGACAAAAATGATGTGTCACTAACTATTTAGTTTAATTAGTGACGATGCAATTTGTCACTAATATTTATGTATTTTGTAGTCAAGCAAATAATATTTCGTCACCAAAAATTACTTTTTACATATAATTTTTTTGTTGTCCCTAAAGGTAAAAATTAGTGACAACTTTATATTAAATAATTTTGTAGTTGAAACAATCATGTCGTCACTAAAAATAATTCTTTTGCCGACAAAATAAAATTGTCACTAAAAAATATCATAAATAAGTAGGCAAATTTTGGGACAAAAAATATTTTTGTCACAAAATGTCATACTTTAATGACGAAAATGTAATCTTCTTTAAAAAATAATGTATTCATCACTAATAATTGAGCTTTCGAAAATAAAAAATTTCATCACTAATGACATTTAAACTTGTAGCAATACTATTTACAATTTGTATTAAGCTAGGTCTCCCTAAATTTAAAAATTTATTTAAAAAATTAAAATTATTAAATAATACAAATATATTAAACCTAATAGCATGGAGTAGTTTTTTTTTAATAATGAGCATCATACACTATACAAAATAAAATTAACAACATACTAAAAGAATCAAGATAATAATAATAAAAAATTACACTGTTGTATATTAATTAAGAACATCTAAAATGACATTCATGAGATAATATCTCAACATTCCCCTTAAGGAAAAATATAGGACAAATTACTTAAGTACACAACATTACTTTACCTATTCTCACTATTTCCCTACTCTTTTATTAAAATACAAAAATCCTTTATTATCCCCCAATTCAATTTAACCGGATACTTTATTTTTTGGAAGCCAAATTGACGTTTCCCATTCCCTAATTTTCCCCTCAATCTCTCCTAAGATTTTCCCACAACACATGATTCCATCTCCAAATTTTCTCCCCCATTATTCTCAACAAATTCATTATTCCAATTTTGAATTCAAACTAATTCTCTGTCCATTCAATCAATTTCAGAGTTTGAAATAGGTAGTCTCTTCATCTTCAACTTTTTTTTTCATTTTTTAAATGCTTTCTTATACTTTATGGATCATCCGTCTTTTAGTATTGGGATTATCCAAATAGTCACAACCAACACTAATCGAATCTTTGATTATGAAGATCCTATAACAATGGCTAAGCAAAGTTCTAAGAAGTCAAAAGCTTAAAAGGAGGCAAATGCAAAAACACCCAAGAAAAGTGGTAGAATGGTTGCCCCGGCCATATCCAGATCTGCAATACCAACAATATGTATATTTCTTTCCTATAATTTTATGTATTCAAACGTTAGTATTGGATCCACAACATTCGTTTGAGCTGGAATTTATTCAAGATATTATGCAACAAGAAAGCGACAATCTGTAACTATTGAATCATTTTTTCTTCACTTACACATTTGATCTTTTTTTATAATGTATCTTCTTCTTTTTTATATTGACTGCGGAATGTTTTTTGTTGAATTTTTGAGCAGTGAAATCAACACCCATCTAATGATTTTCTAAGTGACTATGTTCACACAAGATATGCAACATTGTTATGAAACTATGGTCTCAACAAGTCCAAGATGGAATATGTTAGCGAGAATGATGATCTACAAGACCGAAGAGTTACTACACTCCACCAACAGAAGATTATCTTGTTAATGTAGAATATATTTGTATATATCGATTCACCGACAATTGTTGATGATCTATTGTTTTAAGATACATTACGTGTTTTTATACAATTATCAAGTATATGATACAAAATTATTTTCACAAATAACAAAATTTTATTCTTCACACAACATGATACAAATTATATCTTATAAGATTGGTACAAATCACAATAGATGATACTAATCATTATCATTTACATAATATTATGTATGTCATACTTAGGTGCTATAAACATCTCAAATTGATACACTTTTATTATTTCATGACAAAGTTACAAAGATATTAAGTTTCAAATACACGAAATCGATACCAAAATTACTCTAATTTTTTTTAAGCTGATATTAAATTTTCAGAAAATTATTATGTACATGAAACGCAATTGCGTCCACAAAAATCAAAATTGTATGTATATGATATATAATATTGGTAAAAAATACAACATTCGATACTTTATTATTAGTAGATATAAAATTTAGAAGAAGATATTATGTATATGATATATCATTGCTTCAAATGATACCTTTTTTACATGTTGTCTCTTTTAACTTTGGCACACATCGTTACAAAGATATTAAGTATCAAATACACAAAATTGACACTGAAATAACTCTAACTTTTTTTAAGCTGATATTAAATTTTTAGAAAATTATTATGTACATGAAATACAATTGCGTCCACAAATATCAAAATTGTATGTATATGATATATAATATTGGTAAAAAATACAACTTTCCATACTCTATTATTAGTAGATACAAAATTTAGAATAAGATCTTATGTATATGATATATCATTGATTCAAATGATACCTTTTTTACATGTTGTCTCTTTTAACTTTGGCACACATCATTACAAAGATATTAAGTATCATATACACAAAATTAGTTCTAAAATTAGTCTAACTTTTTTTAAGCTGATATCAAATTTTCAGAAAATTATTAGGTACATGAAACACAATTGCATCCACAAATATTAAAATTGTATGTATATGATATAAAATATTGGTAAAAAAAATACAACTTTGGATACTCTATTATTAGTAGATACAATTTTTAGAAGAAGATATTATGTATATGATATATAATTGATTCAATTGATACCTTTTTTATATGTTGTCTCTTTTGACTTTGGCGCACATCACAACTATTGATACTATTATTCTATCCCATACAAAATTTACAAACAATTAATTATCAGAAACATATCAATGTATACCAAACTAACTTTATCAGAAATTAACAATAAAAAAATGTAGCCAAAATTCAAAATATAACATTTTTTCATTTATTGCTTCACAAAATAGTAACCTAAAAGTACTTAATTAAATATCAAATTTGAAAATTATTAGACATGAAGCATAAAAGTATTTCTAAAAAGCAAGCATCAAGAATCTTTCCACCCTCAACACAAACAATTGCACGTGTTGTTGCATCGAAGTTTTGTATCTCTTCATCACTTTTTTCCGACGTATCAATGCATAGAGGATACATACTGAATCTCACCTCATGTTTCTTAATCTCTATGTACAATTTCACCCCATATCATTCTGAATACACAATGGAGACGAATTACCTTCAACAACGTATCTGATCTCGATGTTTTTTTTCAATTCATCGGTATCCAATTCAGCTTCAATTGCTGAATTAAGATTAACGAACGAAATATTTTCAGATACCACTATACCATCACTTCTGTATCGTTCGTACCTAACATCATTTTTCCATAATCCATAAAATCTTAACAAGATCGAAATAATCATTACGAAACTTCACAAAATTGCGTTCCAAAATATTTTGAATCAAACTTCTACTGAGTTTTCGAAGAACATGGAGAAGGTTTCACAATTTGAAATTTAAAATTCACAAAATTGCATTCCAATTTTTTTTTTAATCAAACTTCTATTGAATTTTCGAAGAACATGGAGAAAGTTTCACAATTTAAAATTTAAAATTTCTAATTCAGTTAGAGGTTTATGAAAGACTGATTGGTTGAAGGAAGAAACGTACGCGTTAATAGTGGGAGTCAATTATAATTTCTATTTTTAATCCCTTATTTAACGCATTAAACTGATAAGAACAACTTATTAATTTAAGTATCCGTCTGTTATTAATTAAAGTATCCGCCTGCAATATTATGTATCCGTAAGACACTAAAAATAGGGATTTTTGGTAATTTATGAATGAATAGGGATAGGAAGTAATTTCTTTCTTATACTATGTGATTTGCATAATTTTTACAAAAATATATTAAGTAAAATGTATCCAACTTAAAAGTCTAACTAAGATATACTAAATATTAACAAAAGTGAGGCAGTAAAATAGAGGTTGCTTCTCAAAATACCAATGCAAAAGCACTTCACTAGCCACTAGTCTTGATTTCCCCCTTCCACAAGCTGTCTAAAAAAAAATTGAATTCATACTTTATGATACCATGATGTACAACAACATATCCAAAAGTAATCCCCCAAATGGAATATAGGGGATATAATGTAAATCAGAATTTAGACATCTAAAGTTGTTTGTCATGTATGCATTTAAAATTTGGGACAACAGGAACACTAAAAGATGACACAGAGAGAGATAGGCATAGATGTACATAACTAATACTGTTTAAGACATCCTTAGGATTTTAAACAAAACTATATTTTATTCATTCAAGAAATATAAAAATATGGCAGGGTAGAAAAGGGACAACCTCACTAGAGTCTGACAAACTTTACAAATATTAGCATTAATGATGGAAGTACTTTCTTTTTGTGAAGAACATATATGATATCATTTTACTCTTGAAGCCTTCAAGCAACAACAACATACCCAGTGTCAACACTAGATGGACAAATATTGATCTTGTAAGAAAATCAATTTTGTCATCAATAGGATCAACTAGTGTTGGGTACTTATATTTAACAAACACATTATTCTGAAATTAAAGTTTAATATGAATACTAGATGGACACAAATCCATCTTGCAAGAAAATCAATTTTGTCATCAATAGGATCTCATAGTGTTGGTACATATGCCTAACAAACACATTATTCCTAAATTAAAGTTTAGTATCAACACTAGATGAACACAAATCGATCTTGCAAGAAAATCAATTTTGTCTTCAATAGGATCAACTAGTGTTGGTATTTATGCTTAACAAATAATTATTTCTAAAGTTAAATCTAAGTGTCAACACTAGATGGACACATATTGATTTTGCAAGAAAATCAATTTTGTCATCAATAGGATCAATTAGTGTTGGTACTTATGCTATTACAACGAACTTGAATACAAAGCATATTACAGGATATAAGAAATTCTAATAGAAAATTTTAGAACAATTTGAATTCGGGCGAAGTATAAAAGTAAAAGGGGCGACTTCAGAAAATTAGCAAGCCTTAACAACAAATACTATCAGAAATCACAAAGGAACCGATTAATGCTTGAGATGAAATTGCATAAGCATTATTGGTTTTTCACAATAACACAAATATGCACAATCATATATTTCATAAAAAAAATGAGGAAACATATAATCAAATTAAGAGGACAAACCCGGACGGATCTGAAAAGATCCATCTTTGAACATATCAACCCTTTAAATCTCGAGTCGACCCAACCTTTACTTCGCTGGAGTTAATTTACCGGAGCTTCGGTTAGTCTGATTCGTTGTTTTTTTCGCCGGTGTACAGGCCTCACGCGGCTGCTGCATTTGCTAGAGCTGCTGCCGTTGATGCTGGAGTTGTCGTCTGCTGCTGCTACTCCTTGCCATTGGGGCCTCGCTGGTTATTGTTGCTCTCTTCGCCAGTCGATGCTCGCTGATCGGAGGTCACCTGTCGGAGTTGTTGCCTGCGCTAGCTCACCTGGCTGTTGGTTGGAGCCGGTTCGCTGGAGCTGCTGGTTGTTGTTTCTCATTTGAAAAGGGAGGAGAGAGAGAAGGAGAAGGGTAAGGGAGGAGGAACGAAGCCCGCCACTGGCACCAGGCGGCTGCTTCACCGGCTACGCTGGCCGGATATGAGAGAAATAGATAAAGGCGGCATTCTTTTTGTGAGGGAGAGAATGAGAAAAAAGTTGTGATCTTTTAGACTAAAGTAGGTAAGAGAATGGTCACTAAATATGAGCCATTGGACCAATTTAGATGAGCGGCTAGGATTTGATCTAGGATTTAACTTAAGGGATAGATAGACGGATTAAAAGAAGGGTTTGAAATCTGAAATTGAAGTGAATTGGATACAATTGCGAAGGACAAAAGGGATAGAAATGCAATTAAATTAGAATAAGAGGCAAAAATCGAAATGAATTGGATAGCAAGAATGGCTACGGATTAAACAAATTGGAATGAATTATGGTAAGATTTAAATGATTTAAAGGAAGATTCAGAAAATGTTATTCAATTAATTAAATACTACACATATTAAAAGTTTACATACATAAATTTTAAAACATTTGAGTAAAGTAATTATTTCGAGTTTGACTATCGATAAGTATAATAATTTAATAAAATAAAATAATTTAAGAATAATTATAGTATTTTTTATAAATAATGCATACTAAAATATATAATTTTTTTACGCAAAATCGATTAAAATCTTAAATCTGAAATATGTTTTAAGAATACGTATTTAATCGAATAGCATTCCCAAAAATGTTAAAGGTCGGTCAAAATTGGGTGTCAACAACTTAAATGTTATGAATTTTGAAAATGTTAGGCCAAAATTGGATGTCTATAATAATAAGAATAATAATAGTATTATTATTAATAATAATAATAGTAATAATAATAATAATAATAATAATAATAACAATAATTTTGTAAATTATGAATGTTAAAGTAATAATCAAAGTATAATCAAATAGCAATTCGGAAAGGGTTATAGTTGGTCAAAATTAGGTGGCAACAATCAGAATAATTAAAAATTAAAAGACATATAAAAGATTAAATTGATTATAATATTTTTTGCAGTGTCACATAAATTGGATAAGGGGAATAACATATACTTTTTATTTATTTTTTAAAATTAATTTAGATTATAAATTATTGTGATTTATAATAGTTTTTACGTAGTTTTGAAATATATAAATTATTAGAAACATTTTAATACTTTCATAGTCAAATGAAAAAAATGACCTTCAATTTAATTGAAATTCCACAAAGCACACATGTCGACCATGACATGTGTGCTCATAGAGTCTTATATACTACTAGTGACAAAACACCATGCTTTGCCTAGACCCAATATTTGTTCATTATTCTTTAATTTTAAGTAGTCTAATTATATAATTCTAGATTTTTAAGTACATACAAATATTATCAATATTGTATATTTTAAATAGCGTTAATAAAAAAAAATTGGTGTGAGCCCAAGAACTCTGAAATAACTCCTAATTTAGTGAGAGTTATTATAAAATACTCCCCCCGTTCCTTTTTACTTGTTAATTTTTGACTTGACACGGCTATTAAGAAAAACAATGATTGATATAGTAAATTTACCATTTTACCACTTTTCATTGATAGAATCCTAAACATATTACTCAATAAATTTTTCAAAGACATTAACTCAATGTTATATAAATTGAGGGTATAATAAGGATAATTTTTTATATTTAACTATGAAATTATTATACTTCATTTGTCACATGTAATCATAAACAAGCGTAGCCAAATATTATTATATTTAGCTATGAATTTTTTTTCTCACAAATAGTTAAATTATTTAGCTACAAATTTTAAGTCGCTATTATTTAAACATTGCATATTTAATGACAAAACTATGTTGTCACTACAACACTCATTGATTAGATACAATACAATTATCATCACTCATTGCTTATAGTATTAGTGACAAAAACTAAGATCACAATTAAATATAAAATTTGTGGCTATTTCAACAACTTTTTTGTGACAAAGAGTTTCTTGTGTACAAAATTGTAACTAATTTTAAGACAAATAATAGTTTGTCACAAATTGAATACATTAGTGACAAAATAATTTGTCACTGATAAATTAAAATTTGTCGCTAATGGTACTTAATAAATGGCGCCAAATTATAGTTTGGTGGAAAACTCACGACGAATTTTTGCTGCAAAATTTATGTTTCATCATTAAAAGTGTGTGGTTCATACATTTTAATACAAAATGTAATTTTTGTCACAAAAAGTGAATAATTAGTGACGAATTATATGTCTTACCTAATAATTTTGTAGCTAAATATCATGTTTGTTATAGTGACCCTAGTTTTTGAACAATTTGCCAATTTTGAAAAAAAGAGTTGAAGGGCTTCATGGAGAAAAGTGTTCCATGAATCAAGGCTCCCATACATTATTGAAGCTTTTCCCACTAATTGAAGTTGAGAAGATTGATTCTTGAGCCCTATTCTTCAAGTTTTTCTTGTTCTTCAATGAAGGAACTCTAGAGAGATAAATATTGAGAGGAGAGGATTTTGGCGAAATATTTGGGTGTTGTGAATTAATGACCAAGTCTTGTAAAATTTGACTTAACAAAACCTATATACTTCCACTAAAAATACCCAAAACAGCCCCATATAATTGGGCTAAAAAGGAAATGACCCTTAAGTCCCTCACTTAATGGTCCCCGTCAGGGACCACGAGCCACCCTTCACGAGCCGTGGTGTGGACCACCAACCGTGGTCCTGCCCGTGAAGGTGAGGTAGTAACCTCCATTTTTTTGGTGACAAGGTTCATTCGCCCAAGTCATCTCAACGGGCCTCATACCGGGCAAGTCATCAGGGAAGACTTCCAAATACACTCTCCCTACGGGGACCGACTCCAAAAAAGGAGTCTCGAACTTAATGTCCATAACCCTAACAATGTGATACATGCTACCCTTTGAGATCATTTTACTAGCTTTTAGGCATGAAATGAAACGACCTCTAGGGATATAGTTTCCTTCTTTCCATTCAAACATAGGCTCATTAGGAAATTGAAACTTCACCACCCGGGTTCTACAATCAATGGATGCAAAACAAGTATGCAACCAATCCATCCCCGAGCTGACATCAAAGTCCAACATATCTAATTCTACTAAATCAACCAATGTGACTTTATGAGACAGGGAAATGGGACAACTCCTATAAACTCTTTTAGCTATAACCGAGTCACCCATAGGGTTCTTCTAAGACATCAGGTAGTACATCAAATTTCATAGCCACAAAAGGAGTTACAAAAGACAAAGTGGCTCCGGGGTCTAATAATGCATAAACGTCAATGGAAAAGACTTGCAACATACCTTTTACCAAGTCCGGGGAAATCTTTTGCTCACCTCGGGATTGGAGAGCGTAGAAGCGATTCTTCTTGGGAGCATCGGGATTTGAACCACTTGGAGGAGCTTGATTACCCTCTCTTCCCTTGGCCGTACGGGTTGGGCAATCTTTTAATTGATGCCCACTTTTTCCACATCCATAGGACATGCCCATACTGGCAAGACATTTCCCCTCATACTTCTTACCACACTTGGCACATGTATGCCTGTCCATGGAAGATCCACCCCTATTGCCTCATTTAGGCTTAGGGATAGACACTCTATCCTTGTTGGTCTTATGAGCACTAGAGGAGCTTTGGTTGGAAAACCTCTTCTTTAACCTTGGTCCACTTTGACCCTCAAACTTACCCTTAGAAGAATTTCGATCATCGGTCCTTGCCCTCTTTATCTTTCTATTATTCTTCCTAAGCCTTGTTTCCTCATCTTGTTGAGCATATACCATTAACCGTGATATATTCATGTTGTCATGGAGCATTGCCGCACGACATTCTTCTTCAATGGAATCGGACACGCCCATTACAAATCGACTCATCTAATCTTTTGGGTTAGACACCAAAGATGGGGAATATTTGGACAACTTAGTGAATTTAAAAGAGTATTCTTGGACACTAATACCTCCTTGATGAAGGTTTATAAATTCCTCCACTTTTGCTTCCCTTTTTTCCCGTGGAAAGAACTTATCAAGGAATGCCTTTTTGAACACTTCCCAACTAATGGGACCCATTCTTATAGCCCTATTATATTTCCATTTAGTGTACCATACATTGGCCACATCCTTCAATTGATACCCGACTAGTTCGACTTTCGTAATAGAAGTCACCCCCATAGCATCCACTATCTTGTAAATCTCTTCCACAAACTCTTGTGGGTCTTCATCCACTTTGGAACCAAAGAACATAAGAGGGTTCATTCGATTAAAGTCTCTCAACCTTGAGGCCATAGTGCTCACATTAGGATTTACCCGGGGCCCAACTTGTCGGTTGGCTTGGGCCATTATAGCTTGGGCTTGAGTGGTGACGACTTGAGTTTGAACCATCATGAGTTGAGTCAATGTTTTGAAAGCCGCCCTTATCTCCACATTAGGCATAGCCCCTTCATCATTAGGAACTTTAGGGTCTTGAGGAGCTTGGGGTGGAACGCTCTCGTTGACATTCTCCTCTTCCACCCTCCTTGCATTAGCCCTTCTTCTATTCATTGCCTATAACCACAAGAGAGGGATTAGGAAAAAGGACTCCATAGGGTTAGGACTCCAAAGCACAACTAAAGAGTAATGAAAGAAGTGAAAGTTCCTAAATATCTTATAGCCTCTCATTCATAAGTGTGGCACGCTTCACACTCATGAACAAGACTCTACTAGATGCAATTCATGAGACATCAACCTAAATATCATTCCCAAAACCTTATGCTATCATACCAAGTTTGTCATGACCCAAGGGTACCCCCTAGATGTAACAAGGAGTACTTGACCCCGAAAGGTGTCATACAAGCCATTAACATAATCATACACATAAATCCATAAGAATAATGCATAAAATTTAAAACTTTTTACAATCAAAGTCAAACTTCTTTGGGAGCAACAAGTTTTTGGCGCCACCTCCGGAGACTTAGAAATTAACTATTCTCCTAGGTTATACTTTTTCTTTTTATTTATTTATTTACCGCTTTTTTTTAATTAGTTTATTTTTTCAACAATTATTATTTTTCTTTCTTTCAATAATTTGGTACTCTTATTGATATGGATGAGTGGGATAAACCGTGGTTGGGTGATGAATGTCCTTTATGTCATATATGTGATCGTCAATATATTCATTGGAATGGTTGTCCTAAATCTTCCTTTCCCCGGAACCCTATTATGAATCTTCTATTATTTGTGATGTTGGTAGGGGCGATGAAGTGGAGAATTCAAAACCAGAGACGTGTAATGGGAATTCGCTTATGGAATGTACGGACATGCTGGACAAATTTAATTCAAAAATCACCGAACAATTATTCGAATGCACGGAAGAGTACAAAAAAATCATGAAACTGTTAGATGAGCTTGACGCTATTCAATTAGATATTACTATCCTAGCTAAATTAGAAGAGATTGCAGCCCAACAAAGAGAAAGCTATGAAGAAGCAAAGATAGTGAGCAAATCTTGGCTACAAGAACAAACTCAACTTCTAAAGTTTGAAGAGTCTATCTGTGATGGTCTGACATACATGACAACCCAACTGATCGATGGAAGAGTTGAGCTCACACAAGAAATAGATTAATTTGGCTCAGATATTCATGACTTAGAGGCTCACTTGAACAAAATGATTGAGGCCTCTGAAGCCCAATTACCATTTGTTGTGGATGATGACCAACTAGTGGAGCAAAAAGTGGAATTCCAACCATTCAACTACACATTATTCTTTAATATCGATGTTAGTAAAGAGTATAAAAGTGTGAATGTTGTAAATAATGATGCTTTGGAGTTGAGACAACTTGAATCTCATCCAAAACACTTTTCTGTAATATCTGAACTAATGGATGAGTGTATATATGAGGAACAAGGCCCCTACATTCTAAAGTTTTTTATTCCACGTAGAGAAAATGACATTTCTCACCTAAGGGCCAAGAAATACAAGATGCGACATAAATTACTTGGTTCCTTTATCTTTATACCACCTCTCCTTGAGAGAAGCAAAAAAATAGATGCAAAGTTAGGGGTAAAATTCAAAAGTTCAACGTGGAAAGAAAAGTGCTAAATTTATTTGTGTCGTGCCACGACATTAAATTAAGCGCTTACTGAGAGGCAACCCAATTAATAATGTAACTTCTTATTTTTTGTTTTATTTTTTTAGTGGTATTTTTTGTGTGGTTTTTTTACAGGTTTTGGAGAAGCCAAAATTTGGAGCTAAGGAGCACGTTTGAGCTTAAGTGTGGGGTGCGTACGACCCTTGACGAAAATAAAGAGAACATGCTACTAGCTAGGCATAAAGTCCTCAGGGAGTTTTTCTAACCCTAGTTTTAAATTTTTTTGATGCTTTGGGGACATAGCATATTTTTAAGTGTGGGGTGGAAGAATAAATTCCTAGTTTTTATTGTTTTGTTGAGTCTTTTATTTTTTTAGGATGGGTTCTTTGGCTTTTATTTTCGGTTCTTTTCCTGAGGATAGTCCCTTTGAACCGAATGTCTTTTATTCTTTTAGGAATAAGTTTATTTTTTGAGAGAATAGAAAAGACCCTTTTGAGTGGTGTGATACTTGCTATTTAGGTCTAATTTTTGAGTATTACTTTCTTGTGAATGCTCGTTAAAAAAAATGCAAACTCTTTGACATCTAAGCTCATGGTTGTGACTTTTTATATAACTTATTTTATTATATAGTTTGTTATAATCCCGTCTCTCTCAGAAGTGGAATTGACCATCTTAATTGATACTTGTTCCATGTGTGGTGAGAATTTGGTTATTCCATATTTTGCATCGTAGTCTAGAACTTGCCCTGCATGTTATTGAAGCGAAATAAAAAGTGTTGCTTTGTTTAGAAGATGATAATAGGATTTCTTTGATTTGACTGGTCATTTTAGCCTTTTTGAGCCCGTAGCCTTTAGTTGGTAGTCATATTTTACCCTTGACTATTTTGTTGAATTCCTAGTTTTTGCACCTTGCTTCTTTGAGCATTATAGAATATACTTATTCTAATTAACAATTTTGAGAAAAGGTATGATTGAGTGAAAGGTAATCAATGAAAGCTACAAAATGCTTAAAAAGCCCTCTTTGAAAGAATGTGATAAAAAAAAATTGCTCTATTATGTTGTGTGAAAAATAAAAGTATGCACAAACGTTGCCTCTGGTCCTACCATGGATATTGTGCACCTCAATTGAGGGTGGCTAGTGAAAACGCATATATATAATTTTTTTTAAAAGAGAAAAAAATTTATTGAAGCATTCTTGAGATGAGGAGAATTACTTGTGAAATAATTGTTGAAGAGAGGGCTAAAAATAAAGAGAAGAAAATAATGGGTGATGAAGTCATAAAGTGCGAAGTGCTTAAGGAAGTGTAAGTCACTATTATATAGTTTTCCTACCCGCCCCCTAGCCTACATTACAACCCGTTAAAGTCCTATTTGATTACATTCAAGCATGCTTAATTAGTGGAGATGTACATAATGGGAAAACCTATGGTTCTTCGTGTATACATGTGAATTTTATTTCTGAGTGTGAGAGTTGTTCTGTAATGCTAAGTCCTTAATTTATATTCAATCTTTTGAATTGAGTGTGTGGACTATTACTTTTTGTGAGGGCACTTGTTTCATGATAGATAGGTGATTTTATTAGCTTTCTTTGATGAAAGTAGGTGAACAAGCTTAAATTTGATGAGTTCAAAGTCTTTCTTTGAAGTTAGAGGTTTGTTGTTTAATTGGATGTCTTGCATAATGATTGAGAATTGTACTTGATGTTTCGAAATTAGTAGATGGCCTAATTGTTTGTATTAAACAAAGTGATGACATTCCTAGTATGAGTATTTGAGATTAACTTTAATATGTGCTCGAGGACGAGAAAAAGTTTAAGTACGGGGTGTTGATGTGAGGCCAAAAATGTATATTTTTAATCATTATTTGTCTCACATTTATTATTTATATCTATCCTTTTTGAGCATGAATTTTATGAATTGTGCTAAATGTTGTATTTTATTTGTAGGAGTAAATTGGTGTAAAGTTGAAGAAGTTTGAAGCTAAAACGAATTAAATATGAAAGGTTGAAGAAGGAAATCAAGCACGCAGCTTAATGGATTAAATTTTATAAAACAATATATATGTTGGTCGAAGTAAAACATTGAAATTGGAATTGGAAGGAAATCTGCCACGTGGCAATCTCTAAAGGCACTGCCCAATTGATGCAAGGCGGTGCAGAATCAAATTGTTGAAGCGGTTACACAGAATACGCGGACAGGGAGGAATCCAATTCCGTACAGTTTTGGTTCCTAATTTATTTTGGACTCAATTATTTTATTTAGGGTTTATTATATCTATAAATAGTCCATAGAAATAATTATTAGAGGAGATCAAATAAAGAGGAGATCAATCGGGCATCAAGTAGAAAGTCGTCAATACTTTTTAGGGTTCTTTTCTTATAGATTAGTGGTTAGACTCCCTTGTTCTGAGGCTGTAACTACGAATTGAATGTCGATTATTTAAGGTTTTTGAATTAATTATCGGTTGTCATTATAAGTTACTTATGTATTCTTATTTTAGTATTTTATGCTTGATCACCATAAGATAAATATATTGTCTAATCTTAAAATCGGGAAAGGAGAGGTTAGATAGACTAGAGAAAATAGAGAGCTCGGTCCACCCATTAGATTGAGGTTATTAGTGTTAAGGAGTAACGTCCGGACGAACACTTTGCTTGGTTACGAAATAGGATGAAATATAAATGCTCACCAGTTACTCTATTTATCCATGCTCAACGATGTAGTTATATAGCTAATTGGAATAGGAGACGAGAGGTGTATAGCCCGACTCATATAATTAACCCTATAAATCAGTAACCTGATAACTAAAATTAGTTCTAAGCCAATAATATGATATATGAGATTCATTGCATGGTGCAACCCTAGAATTTTCCAACGATTGTAAGTAATTTTATTATTTTGTTCTTGCATTCTTTTCTTTTGGAACTCTTAAATAAATAATTAGACCAATATAATTTAGTAAAAATAGTTAATTGACAAGTCCTTTGGGTTCGATAATCTGGTTCTTTTAAGAGCCCTATATTACTTACGCGACCGCGTACACTTGAGTGTGCAATTGGGAGCAACAACTTACATAATATCTTTTAGGTGGATCCACTAGCTAAAGACCTATGTGGGCATATAGTTATGGGATAAGGAGATTGCTACTAGAAACACAAACTTTCTAGCGTAAAAGGTTTCCATCTCATGAGATAACTTACATTGGAAGCTGGACTATCTAACGTAAAACCTTCAAACTCATTTTCATATCCACTCGGTGCTAAGCATAATTCCCTTTAAAAGTCATATTAAGTATTTACTTAAGTTCATTATCATGAAAGAATGCACTAGGCACTCAAGTCAACATGGTATCATAATAGCTCATGGATTCATTAGGGGTGAATGTCCTTTCAACCTTAGAATCATGAATATGTGAGTAAACCTTTCACATCATATTCATAGTGTTTCATGAGAATAGCCTTTCAATCAACACAACCATAGTATCATAATCATAGACCTTTCATGCATAGTCATGTGTAAGGGTATAGGGGAAAGGATCTTACAACAATACCACAATTACACTATAGTCATAGGATCATCACTATCTAAGTGAATCATGAGTTCATATACAATCTTCATCAACATGTATAAACCCTAACTAGTTTACCTTCAAGGCTATGAATCAAGATCAACCATCACTTCTAGAATTACCACATTAGATAGAGGGATATCATGATTCAATAACTTAATCAACGTAAGCATAATCAATTGTCAAGCTCCCATCATCAATCAAGCCATACCATAGTTGACAATTTAGGAAGAAGGGGGGATCATGGGTCCAAGGGAGATTTTCATCAAAATCCAACATTAATCCAATCATAAATCATTATAATAAATCATAATAAACCATAATTAAACAATTTAATACGTTTTGGAGAAAGACCCATGACATAGATTGAAACCCTAGGTTTTTGGAGAAATTGAAAGTCTTAAAAACATAGTTTGAAGGGGCTCTTTGGGTGATAGATACCCAAAGATGAAAAACATCCATACCTTAGGTTGATTTACACAAGAAATTGGAGAATAAAGGAGTTTTCTTGAACCACTAGCTTAACCTTGTTCTTGCTCTTCAATGGAGTCTTAGAAAGAGAATTTTTTGAGCGGGGAGGTAGTTTCTAATTTTTGAGTTTGGGGGAATAATGAGTAGTCAGGGTAGTTAATAGTCTTAAAATACTTAAATATTTATAATAAAACCATAAAAACCTTCCCCTAACACTAACTAATTAATTAGGAATTTACTAACTTACCCCTCCAATTGGCCAAATCTAGGAGAGCTTCAGGTGTGACTCACTAAGCCCCCACCCATGGACCATGGGTGGGGTCAAGCCCCATGATGGTAATCCTTCGTTTGCTTCAGAGAGTGGGAGGACCAGGGGAGGCCAAGCCTTGACCCACGACCCCTACCTATAGGGTCTGGGTCCACCCACGGTTCGTGGGTACCCATCCGTAGGTCCTGCTGTTTTTGACAGCTTTTTGGGCCTTCTCTTGGGTCCTTCTCCAGGACCCTTGGTAGGTCCTTGGGGGTCATTTAGGTCTTAAAATATTAGTACTAAGTAGGGGAGTTTATTTTACGAGGGGGACCTACGCTCCGTAGGGGGTCCACGACTTGTGGATGAGTTTCATGGGGCTAAGTCCAAGTCAAAGAGATGCAGACCTCAACCCATTCCCCACAAGTACGGGCCTAGGTCAGTCCATGTCCCGTAGATGGTGACCGTGGATGGGGACTGCAAGATGTCAAAGTCAATTTAAGGGAGAGGTAGTTTGGGTAATTCATATCGTGGTTAGTATTAAGTGAGGTCATTTTGTTTATATTTAATCCACCTATATATGTCATTAGAAGTCATTAATCAACCCATTCACTTCATAAAATCCCAACTCCCAAATCAATAACCAATTTTTCCCCAAAATTCTCTCTCTAGAACTCCAAGGAAGAAGAAGAGGAAATCTTAAGTTAGGCTTGAATAATCAAGCTTTTCTCCTCAAATTCATGATATTTTTCAATAAGGTATGGTAAATCTTCATCCATTGATAGCCTTCACCCATGGAGCCCTTCCTAAACCCCAAATTTCAAAGCTAGAAAACCCAAAAGTTAGGGTTTGACTTCTCACAGATTCCTTTCAATTTCATTTTTAATGGCTTAATTATATTTGTTTATGGATATATTGATCATTTTACATTATTTTAAGTTGAATTCCTCAAGAATCCATGAATTACCCTATTTTGTCAAATTGCATCTTAATGTGTGGGTATGGATTGATGCAAGTAGAATGTTATATAATTATAAATGTAATGAAATAATTATTTGAATTATGTTATTATCCATCTACAATGTAGTAATTATAGATGTGCTGATGAATCATGATCTATGGTCCTTGAAGGGAAATTTATGAGAATTATGCATGACTATGAGATTTATATATATGTTTTATGAACACTTTGAGAGTAATGTGATTATGACTATGATGTAATTGTGGTGTTTATGAAAGGCTATTATCACATACATACTTATGAATGAAGTACAAATAAAGTTTCTATGATTATGCTAATGATGATGTGTTGATTGAAAGGCTATTCTCAATTAGACACTTGTGAATGAAAATGACATGTTGTGAAAGGTTTTCTCAAAAATATGAGGATTCTTAGGTTGAAAGGCTATTCATACCTATTGAATCTATGAGCTATATTATTAATGATGTTGGGATGAGATGGAAGCCCTCACGTGAGTTGAGGCGGGGTTTCTAGAAGCAATCTTTTGAGATGGATGCCCTCACGTGAGTTGAGACGGGGTATCTAGTAGCAATCTCCATATCCCATTTCTTCTATAATAATGAACTCAAGTGATGAAATGTTAAGTACTCCATGGGGAATAATGCTAAGCACCGAGTGCATATTAATTGTGATGGAAACTCAATGTGAGTTGAGGCGGGGCTTCTAGTAGCAATCTCTTGATATGGATGCCCATATGTGAGTTTAGGCGGGGTATCTAGTAGTAATCTCCTTATCCCATAACTATGAGCCGACATAGGTTATTAGTTAGTGGATCCACCTAGGCTAAGTTAATGGCTTTAACTTAAGCAAGTAGGACACCCTTTTCGGTGTGGGTAACAACAGATTCCATGATTTTCTCACATGGTCTATTTAGTTAAGTCTTACCCCCACAATGAATGCTTATGAATTATGAATTCTCAAGAATGCTCTAGTTAGTGTGGATGGGAGTATGGGACTTCATCCATGCATTGCACAACTAAGCTTTGAGAGTAGTTATGGTGTGTTCCTTTGATGTTATGATGGTTTATGAAATGAAGTATGCTTAATGTGTAGTTTTGCTATGAGTTGCTTTACTTGATATGACTTAGTAAATGTTAAGGTTTCCTTGTTTATGAGTATGAAAAAAGGACGAGATCAAAGAATGGTAAGTATGATTATGGTGGCCCAAAAGTTGTACATAGTATAGATGAGATTATGGAGTCTTATCTATGCACTGCACAAGTATAACTTAGGGATAATTATAAGATGGTTCTATTATGCTATGATGATCTATATATTGAATATACTTATGACTTGTGCTTTTACGCTAATGTACATGATGAATCTCAAACTAGGTAAAGTGCATGCTTTTAAAGTAAATGTCCCTTTTGAGCATATTTTCAAGGTTTTTATGCATGGCTATCATACTTAGTGCACTTTTGTACTAACCCATATTTTCCTACATTTTTCTACAAGTGTAGGGTCCGGTTCTTAACGTGATCTTCTTTGGGTTTAAGCTTGGATCAACTATTCTCCTAGCTTGTGGTGACTCTTCAAGATTTCAGGACGTATGAGTCATTTTTAGTTCCTTTCTAATTAATTCATTTTTGAACTATATTGTAAGGGTTATGTCCCTATTTGATCTGAAGATTGTATCAGATGGCTAATTGAGACAAGTCTAGACTTTTGCTTGGTTTCATAAAAGACTTCGATTGTATGGATAAAGTTTTAAATTCCGCATCATTTATATTATCTATGTTATGATATGCTAAGGGGATTGTATGAGACCTTTTGTAGTTGAGTACACCTTGTCACATCTAGGGGTTCCTGTGTTCTGACAAACTTGGTAATCAGAGCACAAGGTTTAGAATGATTCGAGGATGATGTCTCATAAGCCACATCTAGTAGAGTCTTATTTATAGTGTGAAGCGCGACATCGATAGGCAAAAAGGCATAGAGACAACAACGGCCGCATCTCTCGATGAAAAGGCCAGCAAAGAAAAGCCCCTCTTCTTTCCCCTTCGGGCAAGCAACTTTCCTTCTTTTGCCCTCTCTCCTGCCCTCATATTTATGAATGAGAGGCTAAAATATGATTAAGAAATCTCACTTCTTCATTCTCTAAATTGTGCCATAGAGTTTAACTCTATAAGGTCTTTCTCCCTATCTGATGGTCTTCATGATACGACTACCTGAAGGGCTCATGCTACAAGGAGCGAGGGAGAAAATTCTAGTGTGATACCAATTATTAATATGTCACTAGGTAAGGCTTGATATGTTAGATTTAGATGATATCCTTTGGATGGATTAGTAGTATTATTGTTATGCTCATATGTGATTGTAGAACCCGTATAGTTAAATGGTTAATTACGGAGTGAGCCTATCCATGAGTGGAAGGGGGGAAAGTCTATGTCCTAAGTTTGAATTATGTTTTGTCTTAAAATTGATTTTGAGGTTTGCATTTACTACCTAGTTAAGGTAAGGGAGAAGAGTTCAAGTGTTGACCAACTTCACAGAGTTAGTTATCTTTAAGATTAATCTTAAGTATGGTCATTTTGAGTATGGTGTTTGGATAATACTTGAATATGATTGGTTGGTAGGTCCCACCAAAGGAGATGATATGACTTGAAATAGTTTACAATTGGCATTCTCCGACCTTAGAATTGAAAATAAATGATGGTTTGAAGAGGTCGTATAGGCTTACTCCCGAGGGGGAGATGATGTGCCTATATTGCAAGGTCGTTGAGTGTTCTTGATGTTCATGATTTGGATTGGCTTCAAGTTCTCACCTTGAGAGATATAATGAGTTTGGGAAGTTTAGTCCCGGTTTTATAGGGTCATATGAGATCTTAAGGTTTTAGTAGGGGGCTTCCTCCCAAGGGGGAGATGGTATGCTTAGATAACAAGATTGTTGAGAGTGCAGATATCCTCATCTATCTTCTTCTATTCCTATTCTAGCTTGAGAAAAAGAGTTCCTCTTGGCTTGTTTTATGATTTGGAGTCATGTGTGTCTTAGAAATTTCCATGATCTCCTTATGTTATGCATGTTCTTGAGAAATCCATAATTAGTAAGAAAATGAGTTTTCATGATTTATGTGTTCCTCACGTTGTTGTGCATTTAGTATGAATTGACTATATGCTTAATGAGATGAATTGTCAAACATGCTTTAATATGCATTCGAAATTAATTGCATAATTTTTTTCATGTTATTGAGTTGAGAATGCTTTGAGTTGGAGAAGGTAGTTCCTCCTATGAATACGTGAAATATTGAAGTTTTGATGCATAATGGGTTGTTAGATGTAGTTCCTACTTCCTTGTGTTGCACTGAGTATGTTGAGATGGAGTTGATGTTTCCTCCTTTGAATTGTGTATTATTTTGATGCTTCATGCAAGATGTGCTGCTAGTCTTAAGTCTATAATTCAATAAGGTGTCTAGACCGACCCTCGAGGATGAATGTTCCCAAGGGGGATATAATATAACACCCCGGAAACTAGTAGGCTTAACTAGAGCTTGTCGTAATTATTAGAGTCGTAAAAATTGCTTCTCATACTTAGAATGTAGGGTTTAGGGGTGAAAAATGAAGGTAAGACCCCCTAAAAACCAACCAAGGGTCCTTGAGGAGGACCGAAAAATCCACCCTAGAAACTACCTAAGACAACACCCACGAGGGGACCTACGCCCCATATGGGGGTCCACCACTCGTGGATGAGTTTCATGGGTCTAAGGCCAAGTCAAGGAAATGCAAACTTCAACCCACGACACACCAGTATGGGTCATGGGTCAGTCCATGCCCCGTAGGTGGTGGCCATGGATGGGGCCTGCAAGTTATCCCAAAGTCGGTTTAAGGGGGGTAGTTTAGGTAATTTTTATAGTAGTTAGTATTAAGTGAGGTAGTTTTGTATAGCTTTAATACACCTGTATAAGTCTTTTTAAGTCCTTAACCAACCCATTCACTTCATAAAATCCCAACTCCCAAATCAATAACCAACTTTTCCCCAAAATCCTCTATTTAGAACTCAAAGGAAGAAGAAGAAAGGTGAAGCTAGGGTTGAAGAATCAAGTTTTTCTCCTCAAATTACTAAGACTTCTTCAATAAGTTATGTTACCTCTTCATCCATGGGTAGCCTTCACTTATGGAGCCACTCCAAAACCCCAAATTTCAAAGCTAGAAAACCCAAAAGTTAGGGTTTGACTTAAATCTCATGGATTCCTTTTAAATTCATTTTTAATGGTTGAATTATGTTTTCTTATGGATATATTAATTATTCTACATGATTTTAGGTTGAATTCCTCAAGAATTCATGAGTTATCCTATTTTCTCAAATTGGATCTTAAAGTGTGGGTATGGATTGATGCAAGTAGAATGTTATAGAATTATAAATGTAATGAATTGATCAGATGAATTATGTTATTATCCATGTCTAATTTAGTAATTCTAGATTTGTTGATGAATCATGATCTATGGTTCTTGAAGGGAAATTTATGAGAATTATGCATGACTATGAAATTTATGTATATGCTTTATGAACACTTTGAGAGTAATGTGATTATGACTATGATGTAATTGTGGTGTTGTTCAAAGGCTATTCTCTCTCACACACACATACACTTATGAATAAAGTATGAATGAAGTCTCTATGATTATGATAATGATGATGTGCTAATTGAAAGTCTATTCTCAATTATACACCTGTGAGTGAAGATGACATGTTGCGAAAGGTTTTCTCACAATATAGTGAATCTTAGGTTGAAAGGCTATTCACACCTATTGAATCTATGGTCTATATTATGAATGATGTTGGGAGGAGACGGAATTCCTCACATGAGTTGAGGTGGGGTTTCTACAAGCAATCTCTTGAGATGGGTGCCCTCACGTGAGTTGAGGCGGGGTATCTAGAAGAAATCTCCATATCCCATTTCTTCCATAATAATGAACTTAAGTAATGAAATATTAAGTACTCTGTGGGGAATAATGCTAAGCACCGAGTGGATATTGATGGATATGGAAACACATATGTGAGTGGAGGCGGGGTTTCTAGTAGCAATCTTGAGATGGATGCCTATACGTGAGTTGAGGCGGAGTATCTATTAGCAACCTCCTTATCCCATAACTTTTTGCCCACATAGGTTATTATCTGGTGGATCCGCCAAAGTTAAGTTAATGGTTATACCTTAGGCAAGTAGGACACCCTTTTCGATGTGGGGAACACCGAATTCCATGATTTAGTCACATGGTCTATGTCGGTTAAGGCTTACCCCCTACAATGAATGATTATGAACTATGGCTTCTCAAGAATGCTCGACTTAGTGTGGGTGGGGGTATGGGACTTCATTCATGCATTTCACAAGTAGGGTTTGAGAGTAGTTATAGTGTGTTCCTTTTATGTTTTGATTGTTTATGAAATGAAGGATGCTTAATGTGGGTTGTTGCTACGAGTTGCTTTCCATGATATGACTTAGTAAATGTAAAGGTTTCCCAGTCTATGAGTATGAAAAGAAGATGAGATCAAAGAATGGTAAGTATGACTGTGGTGGCCTCAAAGTGGTATTATGGGATCTTATCTATGCATTGCACAAGTGTACTTTAGGGTTAGTTATGAGATGGTTCAATTATACTATGATTATCTATATATTGAATATGCTTATGACTTATGTTTTTACACTAATGTGCATGATGATTATCAAACTTGCTAAAGTGGATGCTTTTCAACTAAAATGTTGCTTTTGAGCATGTTTTCAAAGTTTTTACACATGGCTATCATACTTAGTGCATTTTTGTACTAACCCATATTTTCCTACATTTTTCTACAAGTGTAGGGTCCGGTTCTTAAGACGATCTTCTTTTGGTTCAAGCTTGGATCGACTATTCTCCTAGCTTGTGGTGAATCCTTAAGATTTGAGGACGTATGAGTCATTTGTAGTTCCTTTCTAATTATTTCATTTTCGAACTATATTGTAAGGGTTGTGTTCCTATTTGATTCAAAGATTGCATTAGATGGCTAATTGAGGCAAGTTTAGACATCTGCTTGCTTTTATAAAAGACTTCCATTGTATGGATAAAGTTTTAAATTCCACATCATTTCTATTTATCTTATCTTATGATATGCTAAGGGGATTGTATGAGACCTTTTGGGGTTGAGTATGCCTTATCACAGCTAGGAGGTACTCCTGGGTCGTGACATACCCAAATTGAGTCAAACTTCCCCAAGGTCTTGGGAAGACCAACCACGAAATTCATAGGTATCCTTTCCCACTTCCATTTAGGAATTGGCATTTGCTGAAGCAAACTTGCAGGCCATTGGTGCTCATACTTTACTTGCTGACAATTTTGGCACTTAGCCATAAACTCAGCTATGTCATTATTCATGCCAGGCCACCAATAAAGTAGTTTCAAGTCTCGGTACATTTTGTTCACTCCAAGATGAACGAAATATCGTGAACCATGGGATTCTGCCAACATCTTTTGAATAAAGTCATCCATTCAGGGAACAAAACTTCTTCCCTTAAAACTGAGCATACCACCTGCATCAAGAGTCGTATCTTGTGCCTTGCCAGACACTGTCTTCTTTCTGAGCTCATTCAAACTCTAATCCTTAAATAGCTTGGCCTTGATCTCCTCAATGAATGTGGTCCTAACCTCAATGTGGGCTAACACCCCAACTTTCTATGAGATGCCCAAATGCATGAACTTAGATTCCAAGGTTTGAATCTCTATGGTCAAAGGTCTCTTGGACACCCTCAAGCAAGCTAGATTACCCATACTCATCGCCTTTCATCTTAAAGTGTCTGCCCCCACGTTAGGCTTACTCGGATGATACTTGATGGTAACATCAAAATCCATGAGTAACTCCATCCACCTTCACCGTCTCAAATTAAGGTACTTTTGGGTGAATACATGTTATAGACCATAATGATCAGTAAATACCTCACAATTGACACCATGAAGGTAATGCCTCCAGATCTGGGAGAAAATAGTACCATTTCCAACTCCAAGTCATGCGTCCGGTAGTTTCTCTCATGCACCTTAAGTTGCCGTGATGCTTAAACTATGACAATCTTATCCTGCATCAACCCAACACCCAAACCCCGAATGTGAAGAATCACAATAAACTATGAAATCTTTACCTTCCATCGGCAGTGTCAGAATAGGTGTTGTGGTCAAAAGGGTCTTAAGCTTTTGGAAGCTCTCTTCACACATGTCGGCCCACTCGAAAGGCACCTCCTTTTTGGTCAGACTTGTCAAAATGCATGGCGATAGAAGCAAAGTTTTTCACAAACCACCGGTAGTAGCTGGCGAACCCCACGAAACTCCTAACTTTTATCACAAAGTTAGGCCGGACATAGTTCTTGATTGCTTCAATCTTTTGAGGATCTACCATTACCCCTTCCTTTGAAACCACATGCCCTAAAAAGGCTACTGAAGTCAACCAGAACTCACACATGGAAAATTTAGTATACAACTTCTATTTTCTAAGGACACCCAAAACAATATGAAGATGGTCATCGTGCGCTTCCTTACTCTTAGAATAAACCAAAATGTCATCAATAAAGTTGATCACAAAAGAATTTAGGAATGGTTTGAATAAACCATTCATCAAACTCATGAAGGATGCAGGAGCTTGGTCAACCCAAACGACATCACTAAGAACTCAAAGTGCCCATAACGGGTCCTAAATGCCATTTTTGGTACATCCTCATCGAGCACGAGGTTTACATAGATGACTCTTTCCCAGATGAATGGGTGTTTGCAATATCCCTCAAATATACGCCATGGTATGCAGATTTTCCAAATTACATTGTGTGTGGGTTGATGTCGGATGAGTTGACCTTTTACCAATATAAAATATTCCTGTTCGATGATAAAAAGTAATTTTGGGACGAGCCATACTTGTTCCGAGAGTATGCTAACCATGTTATCAGAAGGTGTGTTCCTGAAGAAGAAGTGGTAGAAATTCTCCATGCTTGCCATATATCACTAGTAGGAGGTCACTATGGTGGTGTTCGCACCGCCGCTAAACTTCTCCAGAGTGGATATTACTGGCCATCAATCTACAAGGATGCACATGAGTTTGTAAAGAAATGCTCTAAATGTCACCAGCAAGGCGGAGTGTCTAGAAGACACGAATTACCTCTCACTTCTATTTTAAAGGTTGAGCTATTCGATGTATGAGGGATAGATTTCATGGGCCCATTTTGAGCTCGTTTGGAAATAAATATATCTTGGTGGCTGTGGATTATGTTTCCAAATGGGTGGAAGCCATCTCACTTCCAAACAACGAAGGAAAAAACGTTGTCCAATTCTTGAAATGCTACATCTTCACCAGATTTGGCAATCTGAGAGCAATCATAAGTGATGGGGAATCTCACCTTTGCAATAAGTAGTTCTCAATGGCACTGAGTAAATATGGGGTGAAACACAAAGTGACAATCCCATATCATCCCCAAATAAATGGCCAAGTCAAAGTAGCGAATAGGGAAATCAAAAGCATCTTGGCCAATATAGTAAATGTCAATAGAACTGATTGGTCTAGGGAACTCGATGATGCATTATGGGCATATCAGGCTACTTACAAAACACCTATCGAGATGTCTCCATATTAGTTGGTTTATGGTAAGGCTTGTCATCTACCCGTTGAGTTAGAACACAAAGCATTATGGGCATTGAAAGATTTAATTTTGGTCTGATCAAAAACTTCAAGGGAGAGAACAGAGCAGCTGAACAAACTAGATGAATTTAGATTCAGATCATATAAAAGTTCAGCCATCTATAAAGAGAAGATGAAGAAATCGCATGATGCTCGGATACTCAAGCGAAACTTCAAGGTAGGAGATTGGGTTCTACTATACAACTCGCGACTTAGACTCTTCCCTGGAAAGCTCAAATCCAAATGCTCTAGACTATTTTAAGTTACGCGAGTGTTCATCAATGGTGCCCTAGAAGTTAAAGATCAGGAAGGAACTCTATTTATAGTGAACGCTCAACGTCTGAAATTGTATCTCGGAGATTGTCAAGAGATTTCGTTGGTTGAAGTGGTATATTTGGAAGATGCCTGAAGGCGCTCCTGCGTCGTGCTGCGACGTTAACTAAGGCGCTCTTTGGGAGGCAACCCAAAATCCCTTTAATTGCTTTACTTTTATTTTTGTCAGTACTTATTTCCCCGTAATAAAATGGTATGTTGTTTGTGCAAGTAAAAGTATTAAAATGAATGAAGGATGGAAAAACAATAAATCCTGTCGGCGAGTCACCGAAGGGGTTGGCAAATCCGACCTTATCCACCGTTTGACTAAGAACATCGTAAACACTGAAGTCTGTTAAACTCGGTGAGATTTGGAGATTATCTGTGATTCGCTGACAATTTCAGCGATCTCGATGAAAACCGCCATTTGGATCTTCACAATGACTGCACATTCTGTAAAACTGGGCGAGACGAGTGCTCACTCAGCGAATCACCAAGATATTCGACTATTAGACCTAATATTTCCAAATGAAAAAAAATAAATGAACTGATGCCATGAAAGATGGAGCAAACTGCATAACTAGGATCACTTCTTCACCTTTATGTCTTATCTTTCTTTATTTTGCCTATCGAATTCTGTATTACCTACATTTGAGTAAAAATTTCTTTTTATTTGTGGTGGGGTGAGGCCCACACTTTTGTGTGCTATTTATAATTCGTGTTTTGAATACATTTGGGTTGTCTGTCTATAATTGTGTTAATAACTGCTTTTCTGTGGATGTTAGAGCTCGTGGCTCTGTTTACTTATAATTGCAAAATGATTTCGACCCTTCCAAAAATATTTGGATTTTTTGCACATTTTTACCACCCCTCGTGAGTTGAATGTGGCTGTTCTTTTGCAAGAATTTAAGTCTTGATTTTGATCAATAACGATGACTTGAATAGTGCTCTCAATTGAACGAACATGAATGTATGGCTACGATGAGGCCAAATGAAGTTTCATAGACAATATGTGAACTCTTTGAATCTCGTTGTGATTAGCCATTTATCGAATTGATTCTCTTCTTATGACCGATGTACACTAGTGAAAGTGTTTAGTCTTGCTTAACTTAAGTGTCGATGCCTTGTGTGATTAGATTTCTTTGAACCATGCATGAATAAACCTAGAATTTTCCCTGTTAGTCTGATTGATTTAGAAAGGTGTCCTGTTGAAATGATCTTAGGCAACCTTAAAGAGTGTGAGCCAAATTTGACATATACCTCTTCCGTGGCCTACCCGTGAGTGTGTGAAACTCTTTTGAACACCCTTTGAGCCTTACCTCTCTTTGGAAGAACCTTGATGAACCCTAGACCTTACTTGACCCACTACCTACAATCCTCTTAAGTTGTGATTTAGTGAATAGCCAACTTAGCCCAAAAGCATAAGTTGGGGGTCTGGTGAAAAGGAAAAGGAGAAGTCAAGAAGTGCAAGAAAAAGTCCCCCCCTAACCCATGGGATTGCATAAGTGGAAACCCCTTCAATACAAAAAAAAAATTGTGGAATAAGGTACGAAGGAAATCGGGTTTCCAAGAAATCCATGAAGGTGAATAAACAGGTGACTTAGAAGCATTAGAAAAAGAATTGATAAATGAGGAGAAGGGAATGCCTTGAGAATACCACATCTCACGAGGATGAAAGAGTACTGAGCCTAAATGACTATACCTTTTATACTCACCCCCATTACAAGCCTTAAAAAGACCTTTTTGATCTTGAGTAAGCCGAATCAAAAGTTGATTGGAAAATAAAGCCAAACCTATGGGTGATAGCATGCATTGTGTTCCTCTTTTTGAGTGTGAGCATTGCATCTGATTTCTGATCTTGAATTGATTAACCTCTGTGTGTGAATATGGAATCATTCTTGTGAGGGAATTTAGATACTTTTTGTCAAGCTTGAACTCGCACAAGTAGTAAGTATTACGAGCACGAGAATCTCTGGTAATGGTGTGTCACAACTTGAATCTTTGAGTATACAATTGATCTTTGCATAAGTAATTTGAATCTTGTTTTGTATGTTCATGATTGAGTCTTGTGTAGCACTGTTTGAGAAACCCATTTTTGAATGGCTGAACTTGAATTTGATTGAGGACAAGTAAAAGTTTAAGTTAGGGGTGTTGATGAGTCCACAAATTGGACTCATTTACGGCTTTATTTTGATAAAAGTAGTGTCCTCGAATGCTTATTTTGTCTAAATATCTGATGAAAACTCTTATGTTTCAGGTATTCAAAATTTTAGTGAAAGCATGGACACTTAGGAGCAAAAAGGAACAAAAAGCCTGAAAAGATCGAAGAAGCTGAAGCCCGAGCATCTCCAAGCACACTTGGCGATTCGCCGAAGGGATTTACTCTGCCCCTTTGTTCCAGTACACAAAGCCCTGAAGGAGAAGGATCAAAAAGGCGATGAAAAGAGCAGTTGGCGCTTAGTCAAATAGTTCCGTGAAGCAGTACTATACCACCCAATGGTCCAGAACGTGAAGATGCGGAAGGCAAGCACAAAACGGCGATGAGACAGACGAAGGGCGAATCGCCGAAGTCATTCGGCGATATAGACTAACTTCGCCGAAAGATTTGCCAGCGCTATTTTCTTAAGTCTATAAATACTGAACTTCTTATTAATTTTAGAGAGTCAAATATTTATTTTAATTTCGAGAATAGAATAGTACTTTCTGGATATTTTTCTCTTATGTTTGGAGAGGGTTTTTGGGAGACTTTAACAAAGAAGAATTTCATCTTCCCCAAGTTGGAAGTGGATCTTCTCCATTCTTCTTCCTTTGCTTAAATCAAGGTTTAATTTCTTATATCGATTTGATTTTACTATCATTTTAGGTGTATTTTGTTATTTCTTGATGCGTGGCTAAAAACCCCTATTCTTGGGGTGTGATTTAGAAAATATGTGTTGATATTATTGTTGGGTCTTGCTTGCTGATAGGTTAGATGTAGTTTAATGGTGATTTCACCTAGTGGTTGTGGTTTAATCTAAAGGGTTTGTAGTTGCAAATACAAAGTCACCCATGTGTTTTCCCCTTGCCCGAGAGGGAGGTCGCGAAACCAAGATCACTAGACTGATGGCCTAAGGAGTGAGTCGACATGAGGTTCAGCCCGAGAGGGTTAGTCCTAGTCCCATATCCTAACACTCATATCGAGAGAGTGAGTGGGATAAGTCATAGGCTTGTCTTCATGCTGCTGATGGGTGTCCGAGAGAAATGCATTTGAAATGGGGTAAGTTATTTCCGAGAGGGAACTTATTTCCATTTAAAGCTTAGCCTAGTCACTATTATCTTAGAAATTTCCTTTCAAAAGCGTGTACCCAACTACTTATCTCAACTTGTATTGTGGTCACACCCCAAGAACATTTCCCCATACTTGATTTTCTTGATAATTTTTTCTATTTTTACTACTTGTGACAAAACCCCCAAATCGATATTTGACACTTTTGTGTCACCCCTTTAATTTACTATGTTTTTACTCGTTAATATCTTTAGCTACGACTAGTTAGAGCCTAATTTTATTTTTCTATCAATTCTCAAAACCACTCCCTTAGGACACAACCCCAACCTTTAGTTGGGTTACTATAATGTCGATGATCGTAGACACTAATACTGTAGGTTAGTGTCGTTGGTCACGATAAGCATCACCACCCTTGGTGGAGTCCACTAACTGAACGCCTAATCGAGAAAATCTATGAATATCTCAAACCAATTCTTTCTTTTCTTCTTCAATATGAGCAACAATATCCATAGATAACCGACTAAGAGAATCTGCCATCACATTTGCCTTTTTGGGGTGATAAAGAAAGCTCATATCATAATCTTTCAATAACTCAAGCCACCTTCTTTGGAGAAGATTTAGATTTTTCTGATTAAACACATATTGCAAACTCTTGTAGTCGGTAAACACATCTACATGAACACCATACAAATAATGCCTTCAAATCACTAAGGTAAAAACAACCGCCGCTAGATTAAGGTCATAGGTAGGATAATTCTTTTCATGAATCTTAATTTGTATTGATGCATAGGAAATAACTTTCCCATTTTGCATAAGAACACATCCTAATCAAATTCTTGAGGCATGACAATAAACAACAAAACCATTGGTCCCTTCTGGTAAAGTCAATAGCGGACCGAAAGCAAGTCTATCCTTCAACTCTTGGAAGCCCTTTTCACATAATTTGGACCATATGAACTTAGCCTTCTTTTGAGTCAAAGTCGTCAAAGGAGAGGCAATTGAAGAGAATCCCTCAACAAACCTTCTATAGTAACCGGCTAAACCGAAGAAACTTCTAATATCAAAAGGAGTTAGAGGTCTAGGACAACGGTTGACTATATCCATCTTCTTAGGATCTACTTTAATACCCTTACTTGAAACAATATGACCAATAAAAGCTAAGGACCTTAACCAAAACTAACATTTGCTAAACTTTGCAAAATGTTGTTGGTCCTTTAGAATTTGCAATACGATCCTCAAATGACCAATATGCTCATTCTCACTTCTCGAATAGATAAATGTATCATCAATGAACACAATAAAGAACATGTTAAGGTATTGTCTAAACACCATATTCATCAAATACATAAACACGCTGGAGAATTAGTCAATCTAAACGACATTAGCAAAAACTCATAATGACCATACAGAGTTTGAAAAGCCGTCTTCGGAATATAATCTTCTTTCACGCTGAATTTGTGATAACCTGACCGAATGTCAATCTTAGACAAATAACTTGCTCCTTGAAGTTGCTCAAATAAATCATCTATACTTAGGAGAGGATACTTTTTCTTAATGGTTACCTTATTCAATTTATGATAGTCAATACACATACAAAGAGAACCATCTTTCTTTCTATCAAATAAAACTGGAGCACACCATGGAGAGATACTCGGTCGGGTGAAACCCTTATCCAACAAATCTTTTAATTGTTCTTTCAACTCCTTTAGTTTCGTCGGAGCCATTCGGTAAGAAGGAATAGAAATAGGTTGCGTATCTTGGAGAAGGTGAATACAGAAGTCTATTTCCCTCTCGGGAGGAACACTGGGTAAATGATATGGGAACAGTTCAGAAAACTCATTAACAGTGGGGACCGACTTAATAGTAGGGGTTTCAGAATCCACATCCCTAACACAAACTATATGGTAAATGAAACCCTCAGAAATCATCTTTCTAGCTTTAAGAAAAGAGACAAAATTACCCTTTGGTATAGAATTTCACCCTTTCCACTCTAGGACAGGCTCATTCAGGAACTGAAACTTGACTACATGAGTTCTATAATCAATAGAAGCATAACATGAGTTCTTCCAATCCATACCAAGGATAAAATAAAGGTATAGCATATCAAGCTCTACTAAGTCAAAAAGAGTAACTCTATGGGACAAGGAAACAAAACACTTTCTATAGACCCTCTTAGCCACAGTAGAATCACCAACAGGACTAGATACAAAAAAAAGATTCTAACAACACATCCAAAAGAATGTCAAATCTCATAGCCACATATGGCGTCACAAAATACAAGGTAGCACCAGGATCAAGTAAAGCATAAACATCAAGTTGGAAAAAATTCAACATACAGATAACCACATCGGGAGAACCTTCTTGTTCACCACAAGTCTGAAGTGCATAGAATTAGTTTTGCTTAGGAGCATTGGGACCCGAACTACAAGGAGGAACTTGCTTTCCCTCACTTCCTTTAACCTTAAGAATTGGGAAATCCCTCATCTTATGACCACTCTTACCACAACTAAATCAATCATCTGGGCCGGCTAGGCACTTACCCTTGTGCTTCATTCCACACCTAGTATAAGTTGAAATGGGCAATAAAGATCCATTACCATTCCATCCTTGAGGTTTATGGTTAGACACCCTATATTTGTTGAACTTAGGATGAGAATTGGAGGAACCTTGACCGAAATTTTTTTGTCGAAATCTAGGACAACCATGTCCATCGGAACTTGCATGAGAGAAATTACTATCATCGGTCTTAGCCCTTTTTACCTCTCTAGACTTTTCCTTAAGTTTCTCCTCTTCAATTTTTTATGCATGGACCATAAGACGAAACATGTCCATGTCATAAATAAGCATGGCGGTACAACACTCTTTAACCACCATTTAGACAAACCCAAAACTAACTTACTCATCTTTGCCCTTGAATCGGCAACCATTGTTGGAGCATATTTAAAAAATTATATGAATTTTAGAGCATATTCCGTCACACTCATACATCCTTGTCAAAGGTTAATGAACTCAAGCACCTTGTCTTCCCTCATCTGAAGAGGTAATAACCTATCAAGAAAAGCAGCCTTAAACTTCTCCCAATCAAGAGGACCCGCATCTTCCGATCTCCCTTCTTTCTATTGAATGAACCTAATTTGAACCACACTTTTAAGTTGATGAGCGACCATCTCTGCCTTTTCCACCAGCGTCACTCCCACGATCATCAAAACCTTATAGACCTTATCAACAAACTCTTGACGATCTTCCTCAACCCTAAAACCATAAACTCTATAGGATTCATCGTAGTGAATTCCCTCACTCTAGATGTTGTCGTACCCACATTTGGGTTCACGAAAACTACAACCCCCTATTGGATTGGGCAATCACAACTTGAGCCAACCCTTGGAAAGTAACCCTAAACTTAGCATTAGTTAATTGCTCGGCAAATGGATCAACTAGAACTCAATGAGCTTGGGGAGGAGCTTCTTGTTCCGCATTCTCCCTTGCAAATCTTCTAGTATAAGCTTTTCTAGTAGTCATATCCTATAGAGCATCGGATAAGGATTAGGAGAAAGACCTTATTGAGTTAGATTCGATTGTATGAATTTAGAGTAATGAAAGAAGCGGAGTTTCCTAATCATCTTGTAGACTCTAATTCATATATATGGTGCACTTCACACTCATGAGCAAGACTGTACACGACATAGCTTATGAGACATCCTAGGACCATTCTAAACCTTGTGCTCTGATTACCATGTTTGTCATGACCCAAGGGTACCCCTAGATGTAACATGGTGTTTAGGACCCAGAAAGATCCTATACAAGCCACTTAGAATTCATAACATAAGAAATAGTACAATAGAAGTAAAACAATAGTCCAAGTTCAATAGTTTTATAAAAGAAAAGCGAAAGTCTAAAACACTTGTCTCAATGTAGCCATCTAGTACAATAGAATGAAATTGTTCCTATATCATACATCATGTTGAAAAGTGAAATACATAAATGAATATTCGTCCTCGAAGCATGAGGACTCACAAAATCTCGGGAACCTCAAAATCAACCCCTAGCCACAAAACTGAGAAACCTAACTATCGGGCCCTACATTTGAGGAAATATAGGAAAGAGTATGCGTTAGTGCAAAATAATGTACCAAGTATGATTGGTATGTATAAAACATTTCAATCATTCTAAAAGGGACGTTTCATGAAATGCAATTGAACAAGCTAAAACATGATATAAAAGGGGTAGAAAACATAAGTCATAAAACCATGTTCAATGCAAGATAACATCTTTAAATCCTATGAACACATATGAGAAACTTTTTGAAGTTACCCTAGTTTATTATTAATGTGAGAATCAGCCTTAACCGACATAAAGACCATGTGAGCTATAATATGATCCACCAGTGTCTCCTACACCGAAAAGAGTTATCCTACTTGCCAAGGTAAGGACCATAAATCTAAGCTAAAGTGGATCCACTAGCTAATGTCCATCTAAAAAATCATCCTATGGGGGCAAATATATAAGGGATAAGGAGATTACTTCTAGAAATCCAACCTTTATTAACGGGAGAGCTTCAATCTCAATATCATGTCGGTGCTAAGCATAAACCCCATAGAATAGTCAATTCTTACTTGTTCTTATTATCCATGGAAAGGCACGTCATCTTGCCAATCCAAGCTAAGTCATTATCCATGGAAAGGTATCTTTCAATAACCAATCCAAGCTAAGTTCATTTTTATAGCTCTTAATTTTTTATTCAATTAGGTGAGAAAATCTTTCAACCTTAGAATCCTTTATTATGTGAGAAAACCTTTCACATCTTTCTTTAATGTGTATATGAGAAAAATCCTTCCAATAACACATCATGATCATCATCATTGATAATTTACTCTTAATGCATGCTTAAAACATTTGCATAGATTTCATAAGAACATGCATAATTCCATAATTTACCTTTCAAAGTTCATATCCTACTTTCAATCATCAATATTTAGAAAACATGGGTTCGATATCGATTTGATCATAAATTCATGTAAAGCTAGCAATACATGCTTAATTTCATAAAATTCTTCCGTCGTAATAAAAATCTCACATCATATAATCATAACTTGAAAACATGGGGATTATATGAATTTATGGGGAAATCATCATAAAATCATAGTACTCCATAAATTCACGCATAAGAGATCATAATTCAATAATTGAAATCACTAATCAAAAGAACACATGAAAATTGAAGAAATCCCTAACTCAATTAGGGAATTCTAACTTTGAAAATAGAGGAATTTAGGAACTCCGTGAATGGAAGGAATCCATGGATGAAAACTATTATACCTAGAAGACAAATTGCTAATCTTTAATGGACGAATTGAGACTTGAATTGAAACCGTAGGTTGAATCCTTCTTCTTCTTCAAGTTCTAGAGAGAGAAATATTTTAGAGAGTTCTTCTATTAGGTGAATTTGGAGAGAACGAAGTTAATGGGCAAATTTGAGTGTTGGAAACACTTATATATGGGTCATAATTAAGGTCAAAACGATGTAGTATAGGAATACAATATTTAGGAAAAGACCCAACTGCCCCTAAAAATAACTGCCAGCCCACCATTCACAGACCGCTGATGACAAACCATGGTCAGGACGATGGGCCGTCCTGCACGACCATCGATCATGGTCAGTAGGCTACTTTTGGGTCAATCCATGGACCAAACTATGGTATGTGGTCCTACCTACGAGTTGTGGTTGGCCTCCGTGGCATGAACCTCCAACTTTGCAAAATTTGCTTCATTTCCCTTTTTTTAATACGGGGTGTTACAATTCATAATTGGGTTCGGGTCGCTATAGTTACTAAGATTTGGAGATTCGTTCGATTAGCAAGCTACTACAAGTGGATTATGGAGGGATTCTCTACCATAGTATTACCTTTGAGCCGGTTGACTCATCTTAATTTACCATTTGAGTTGTCTGAGGAGTGTGAGTTCAAATTTCAAAAGCTCAATGAGTTTTTTTACTATCGCTCCTATATTTAATTTTCTATTTGAGAATGATTGGTTCACTTTGTATTGTGATGTATCCAACGTAGGTTTCTGTGTGCATTGATGTAGCAAGGCTGGGTTATAGCTTATGCATTATGACAGCTTAAGTTGCATAAGCATAACTACATACCCTACCCATGGTTTTTGCGCTGAAGATTTAGAGGCACTACCTATATCGAGTCTGGTGTGTGATATACACTTATCACATGAGTATTTAGTATATAAGGAGCTAGAGAGGCCTGAATTCAAGGTAAAGTTGATGGATTGAGCTCTTGAAGAACTATGACCTATCTATTTGTTATCATTTCGGCAAGGAAAATATAACGGTGGACTCCTTAGTCCGGAAGGTGGTGAGTACATTTAGTCTACATTTTCTATTTTCTATGGAGCGACCTTTGTCTTTGGACATTCAATCCTTAGGTAATAGGATTATTTAGCTTGATATTTCACATTCTAGGCTACATTAGCCTATGTGAGGGTTTAGTCTTCATTGCTTGAGCATGGTCGCTAGTTTGATGATGAAGCATTGGTAAATCTTTAAGATCGAGTGTTAGAGGGTGATTTCGGTCTAGCTACCTTAGATTCAGATGGGGTTTTGAGATTTGGTGCTCATACTTGGGTTTCGAGAGTTGGGGACTTGATTTAGTTGAGCCTTCATGATTTGAGGCAGCATTACAGGTGGACTAGCATTAGAAGTAATATAGACTATGTGTTTTGTTACTTATGTTTCCAGATGGTAAAGGCCGAGCATTTGAGGACTAGTGGTGAGTTTCAAGGGTTACCCATTCTAGAGAGAAAGTGGGATCAAAACAGTATGGATTTGTTTGCCGGTTTGTGTTGCCAATATCTAGGTAATCATCAATCGACTTACAAAGTCAGCACAATTTCCCCGTATTCAGTCTTCATTCAACACCCAGGTTGTTAGTGTTCATGGTGTGCTTTGTCTATTATCTCAGATCGGGGTGATGAATTCACTTCTACCTTTTTAGGACATTATAGGAGGAGTTTGGCACTCATAATGAAATTTCATAAATTTCCACTCATAGAAGAATGGGCAGTCGAAGCATACTATTGAAGTTCTTAAGGAGATGATACAAGCTTATGTTTTGGAGATGTGGGGGTTAGTGGGACAATTCTTTTATTTACCAGAGTTTTTTACAACAACAACTACCACTCTAGTATTCAGATGACCCTATTCGAGGACTTATATGACCGGCATTGTCTCTTTTTGGTTGGCTGGCATGAGTCTAAAAAGCCTTGGCCGCGTGATACTGACTTGCTTTGGGAGGCCTTGGATACAGTGGGGGTGATTTAGGATAGGCCTTGCACAAATCAAAGTAGATACCAGAGTTATGCCGATCGTAGGCATCAACCTTTGAGGTTTTCAGTTGGTGCGTTTTCCTTCGTGTTTCACCCATGAAGGGGGTGATGAGATTTTGGAGGTGGGGCAAGCTTAGCTCAGATATATTGGCCTTTTTGAGATAATCTAGATAGTTGGTAAGGTTTTTTTATGATGTAGCCCCACCTTGAGCATTTTCACCTATTCACCTTATTATTCATGTTTTAATGTTGCAACAATATATTCATGATGAGTCTCATATGCTCCGGTATGAACCGGTAGGATTGGATGAGTGTTTGACCTTTGTGGAGTAGTAGTTGCCTTTCTATTCTTAGATGGGTGATAGTTGTGTTTGACAACCATTCCTGTCGTGACGGTCTATTGGACTCATTGTCTAGTTGAAAAGGCTACCGCGAGACTAAGCATGAGAGGGGAGAGAAGTTTCTTAGTTTGTTTGAGCCTTTAGGCTGTTCTTGACACTTAATTTCATGGACAAAATCCCTTTTAGTAGGGGGTGTTGTAATGACCCTCTAGGTCATTTTTATGTTTATGCATTCTTTTCATAGCTTCAAGTGTTCCTATAGCGACTCAAATTCATTTATAACTTGAAGGGGTTGATAGTTCGATCACCTGGTCATTTTTTTTTTTTTGTGAAAGTCCATGTTTCAGAGATTTTGAAACTTGAATGGTTGATTTTGATACAAATTTTATGAAGAGTGCCTCAAAATACAATTATGATGGTTCAATCAGCTCTAAAGGGGTTGGGTCATTTTAGGCTTGTGGCATAGTTAGTTTGGGCCCCGAGGCTTTTGGTTTGAGTCTGTCCAATTAGGCATTTTACCATTTAAGCTTTGTCTCAAGTTTGACCTCAGTCATCATTCTTGGTAAATATGTCCGCACAAGAATTCTGTCAGTGTGGTTAACTTTGAAATGTTGAGTTCTCTCTAGAATGATCCTTTGTGCAGATCTCGAGGCTTCCTGCCTAATTCCGAGCCTCTTTGTGGATGTTAGCTTAAAATGCAGTTTGGGTGTGGTACCCACTCTTTGTCGAGACAAGCTCTCATGGAAGTTTTGACTACTCCATTGAGTTTGGAATGTTGAATTCGATAGATTTTTATATCTCGATTGTGTGCACAAGGTTTTGAACAAATTCTGAGAACCCCATCAGAGATTTTAAGTTGTGAAAAACAAGTTGATGCGCATCGCCTGGTATAATTTATATTTTTCCTTCACGTGTGCAAACACTAATAAATCTGGTCATGATGTTCATGGGGCCTATGCTTCATTGGCGATGGGTTAGGTCTCTCTTCTCTACATTCATGGGTCTTGGAGTGGTCGCGGGGTCTTGGTTTCCTGCCCTTAACATTAGTAGGGCCTTCATCGCGTTTGCAGATAGTTAATTGTTGATCCTCCATGTTTTCAGGCCCTTCTAGCCGCATTCAAGGAGTAGGATTTTGGTCTAGTCCCTTTTTTAAAGACACGACCCGATCAACAAGGACTAATAATTTTCCTTTGCCGATTTATCTTCTAACATATATCAGATTTGGGTTATTTGAAGTCCATTATGTTTGGAAAATGTAGGGCTACGTGGGTGTGTTATTGGGAACTATCAGAGAATCTTCTTATGTTATTTTCCTCTATTTTAGGACAACGTTAGCTTGTTAGTTATTCTTTAAAGTGTGAATTGTATCATGGTCTTGGTTCCTCTGTTCCGAGCCCCAAATTATTTTTAGTCTAAAGATAGGCTAAAAGTCTCCATTCCTTAGATTGAAATGCTATTTAATTTTGTGAATGGGAATGGAAACCTAGTTGATCATGCTAGTTTGTTAGATATCATGTTTTGGGCAAATTTTCGGTTTTCTTTTCATGTTGATTGTTGTATATGATCACCCTTACCTCGTGGTTATCCTCAATTTTTTTTATTTTTGATTGTTTGAGCATTTTTTACCTTAGTCTTGGCTTAAGACTAATTCTAATTGTAGTCGTGCTATATTTGGATCGGTTTGGCCTCATTCTTTTTCGACATCGTTGCAGATGGTTAACTCCTTATGGACTTGTGTAGCATATTTGAGTCTGATAGAAATAAGCCTTAGTTTAGGCGAGGACTCAAATCTCTTTCAATCTATGGCCCCATGAAGTGCGTTTGGGATTTTAGGCTTAGCTTGGCGATAGGACACTAGAGTTGGTTCGAGTTTAGAGTATTGTGTCTATTATCTACTAGTAAACGTCATTCCATGGTGGTTCTATGATGATTACATTATATGAGGTCCTTTGGAAGCAATTATAATCGATGATTCAAGGTCTAGTCATGTTGCCCTTTATCCTTTAAGGTGTTGATACACTCTAGCTTCAGCCTATTGCCCCTTTAGAGGCCAAATGCGGTTTGAGGTTCATGCTCTCTACTCCTTAGCTTTGGGAGGCTTTTATTGGTTACCTGGAGGTTATCTAAGGTTCGAGGCATGGTCTACGCCTTGTGTAGATCTTGAGTCACCATGACTCGTTTTTAGTAGATCCAGCTATTATGTACACCTATCGGACTTATGGAGTCTGTAAAGGTTTTAACTTAAACTTGCACATATGTGTACCTTTTAGGCTTATGAAGGTATGTTATGTTTATTTAGTTGAACTTAGTTCTTTTTGTTTTATTAATACATTCGTGTGCATTTCATTTAAATTCCTCTTGGACCACTTCTTTTCATACTTATTCAGGTGTTATGGTGGTGCCTCCGTCTGGTCTACTATAGTATTTTCATCGCCGGTGGACTACTTTGGCCAACCAAATCCCACATCCACAGTAGATGGCTTGAATCCCTATTGCTCTGGTCTATACTTCCCTTATGAGTTAGTCAGCCTATGATACCTACTGAGTACATGTTTTTTTGGTACTCATGCTACACTCTGCATATGATCCGTGATGTAGGTCTGAGCACCTACTTTCGGCATTGATCATTCAAGCCCGTTGTAGCTTCAGGTCTGAGGTCTGGGAGAGTACTAGGAGTCATGTACCTATTGACCTCTACCTCAATTTTGATAGCTAGTCTTTTGCTTTTTGAGACAAGCTTTTATTTTGGATCCATTTTTGGGATTTAAAACTCTTGTGTTTAGACAACACCGTTCTTTTGACTTCTAGGTTCTAGGAGGGATATTTTGTATGGATATCATTTTTGTTTTCTTCCGTTTGTTATTCCATTTCTATAATTGAATTAGTGCTTCTAATTTGTTTCTATCCTTATATCTATTACTCGTTGTTTTGGGTTATGGGTTGACTTATATACTTGAAGGTTATAGTGGTTGTTATCATGACTTGAGGAATTGGGTCATGTCAGGTTTACCAATAATAATCTATCCCATTTTTTAAAATGATGATTTTTATGTATCCCATTAGCTTCGTTTTTTTTTTCTTTTAATTGTTAGATGCTTATTGTGATACATTAACTATGTGAACCACTTAAGTTCCAATATGACATTTCGGGATATAAAATGTAGAGAACAATTACCTAGATTCTGTAGTTAATGGTATCATGATACCTTTATGATATATGATGTATGATGATTCCATCAAGATATATGATGTATCATGATACCTTTCCGATACATTACATCATAATATAATTCGAATAGATGATGTATCATGATACCTTTATGATACATCGCATAATGATACCATTCAAATACATGATGTATCACAATACCTTTTTGATATATTATATAATGATTCATTTCCAATACATGACATATCGTGATACCTCTCCTATCTATGATGTATAATGATACATTTTCGATACAAAATATTTCATGATACAATAAATACATTAAAGAAATCGCATACGTATTTTATACTTTATGTTTGGATGAATATCCTTCAACAACAATTGTCACGACCCGAGCCTAAACCCTGGATGTGGCCGGCACTCGAGAACCATTGTTGGTCCCTAAGCGAACCCTCATCTTGGCTGACTACAAGCGGAAGACTAACTCAAGCATACACAAGTATTAAGTTGAAAGAAATGTTTAAAAACAGTTTACTCACTCTCAAAACTAAACTGAATATACTGATTATGAAACAAAGGTTTTAAAGAAAACATCTGAATTTGAAAACTCTCCAAAACTGTCTATCTGTGAAGCATTTACCATAAAAAGATGAGTGTCGGGACAAGACCCAAAATTACTAAAAATGTTACAAATACTAACAACTAATAAAATTGTTGTCCTTTGGAAGCAAAGAGGTCTTACTCAAAGTCTGACGAGTAGATGAAAGTGCTCTCAACGGGCTCTTGTTGAGGATACTAAGAATATGCATTTGCATCATTAAAAGATACATGTTGAATCTAATCTGTACAATGAATGTACCAGTATGTAATATAGATTAATAAAAAAAAACTGAAAGAAAAGATTGGAATAGATAAAAATGTACTCAAGATGAATGTAAAGAATTAAAGGAGTTAAATCGGTTAAACCTTTACAAAATATTTTCTCATCTCTGAACTAAACATAATAAGTGATATATAAAATACACTTTAACTTTATTGGGAGATTCTTTAACCAATAACCATCACAACGAGCTACGTGATGATACATCGTGTCGTCCACACTACTAGAACTGTCCTTTACCTTGCCGGGGTATAGAATATCTCAACTAACTGGATCCACCAAGCTATTCTTAAAAAGCAATAAGGAATCATCTAAAATGTATGACTTTTTACCCATGTTGGCATACATGGTTTATGGTGCCTCTGAGTTTTCTGAACTCTCCCCTATATCGGTGCTCAATACTACTCCCAATAATATATACTCATGCTCATATGTTTAATAACATAACTCTTCCTCTGGTTTGAGATAATTTCTCTAACTACCCTCTTAAAAGAAGTACCTGCTCTCGAAATATCTTTTGAACTCATAACTCATTTAGAAATCTTAAGTTCTCTTTTATCAATGTAAAAATTGATGCCTATGGGAATACATAGTCCTCTTATACTCTTACAAATTCATACTTGAAAACTCTTTCTCAAAAACATATCAAAATCATATTTTAATATTATCATTCATGACTCGGGAAGTCATACTACATAAACATTGATGGTATATCTAGATACCATACTACTCCTACATTGATGGAATACTTTATTGTCATCCTAATCATGATTTAGAAACTCTTTTCTCAAAACTACTATTTACTTTTTCAAAACTCAGTTTAAGAACTCAAGTGTTGTCTTCAAAAAGCTTTTAAAAATGTATAACTCCCACCATATGGTTCATGCTGAATTATGGACATGAACAACTCAACTCAAGAATGTTAATGCCTAACATATAACAATTCAATTATTAGTAGTAGAATTTCAAAAAGAAATAAGAACTTGAGAACTCAAAATTAACCGATCTCAAGAATACTCAAATCTAGGGGTAGAATCCTAGATTACTCTTTTATTGATTTGAAAGTAGATGTAGGGCATGAGGATGAACTAGTCCAACACTATGATAGCCTTATAGGCCTGAAAGAACAAGGTTTTTGAATAATCTTGAAGAGTCGTGAAACAGAACTTGGTTAGAAGCCTTGAAAACCTAGCTTGAAGGAGCACAATCAAGAAAACCTTTCTTGATATTCTTGAGTTACTTTCTTTGAAATCTCTATGGCCAAGAATTGTGATTTTCATTAGTGATTCATAATTCTTGGAGAAAGACTTACTTTGAAGCAGAATCATGAAAAATATTGAAAAAATCTTGAATGGAGTCTTCTACTTTGATTAATCCTTAGGGTTTTGCCTTAGGGTTTGAGAGAGAAGAGAATGATGAATTAAGACATAAAAATCTTATTGTTTTGGGTCTTTAATCAGTCAAGAAATTCATTTTAGGTTTTCTTAGAGGGAAAAAGACAAAAGGGACCCTTTTTAATGTTTTCTCGTATTTAATTCGTCACTTCATTGTATCACGTTACTAAAATGGTCATAACATTTTACTCAACATTTGATTGCTGAGAAATTGGTGGTTTTGGAAAGAAGATTCAAATAACCTTAATTTTATAGGTTATAGGCCACACAACCCTTTATATTCTAAGAGATAAGGTCATTTGAAGATGACCCAAGTAGAATTTTACATCAAAACTTAATCGATAAGGAAACATTCAACGCTATTTTGTGCTAGGAGTTTGTAGTGACCTTAATTCATATCCAAAATCAATCCCACACTAAATAATTTACTTTTACTGTAACACCCCGACTTTTAAAAACGTCTAAATTAACTCATATCTTCGTGGAAAGACAAGGAGGGTGAGTAATACATTAAAAATGATGTGTTATGTGATATTTTAAGTGTTCAAGTGTGGTATCTCAAGTTTTGAAGTTAGGTAAGTGACAAAATAAAGGTTGGCGAAAGTTACCATAAATTCCTTTTTAAAGATTTGTCTGAATTTTGAGTCAAATATGTCCGCCGTTTTCTCCCAATCTATTAGAAGTATTGGTCCCCGCGAGCTATGAAATTGAAGGTCTACGAGTCTAGTTTTCAACGCATCAAACCATTCGTTCATACGAATTCAGAATAGAGAGATATTCATATTTTCGTGGGACTGCACAAGCAGGCACGTGAGGTGGGGCCCTAAGTCGGTGGAATGTTACATATATCCTCTCTTTCGATTTTTTTCACCATTTTAAACTAAAAAAACAGAGAAATTAGAGAAACCCATTTCTAGGATCAAGTGAAATAAAGATTTTCTCGACTTAAGTCCTTGACAAAAGTTGTTCAACGCGTTGGACTCATCATCGTGGTATAATTTGTTTTATCGATTGCATAGCATATCACACTTTAGTATTGGTACAGAAAGGATTTGGATATATTTGAAGGTTTTGAAGCGTATTACGACCTTAAGACCGAAGTAAGACCCTTCTTTCATCGACTCTAGCTTTTATAAGCACCAAATATCAATTTGCGACGGAAATACATATATTTTATCGTATTGTCATGGTATCTTTTATTTTTGTGTGTTGATTATGGTCCTACCTTGTTGTAGTATCGAGGAAGTATTGAGTAAAAGTCATTAGGACACGTGAATTTAGCGAAAAAGGTATGTTAAGGCTATTCCCTACTTACGACATGTTTACTTAAAGCTTAGAAGCAATGTATTTGGGATGTTATCCTCGATATACTTGTAGCCGTGATTGTCTATTATTGGCTACTCGAGTTGATATAATCCTCCCTTATCGGGATTCTTATTCAGTTAATAGCGTCCCTATGTTGGACACGACTTAGAGGCTATTTGTATAGGTTGCTTATAACTAAATTGCTCGCTTTTAGCTCTTGGATTGTTATTATTGTCGTTGGGGCTATTGTGGTTAGCTGCAGGAATGTGATTTATGCCTAGAAGGGTTATGTTCTGCCTACAGGGCTATATGGATGCCTAACAGGGCTATGAGTTTCCTACAGGGCTATGAGTTTCCTACAGGGCTATATTGACGCCTAAGAAGGGTATGTGCTTCCTACAGGGCCATATTGTTGCCTAAGAGGGCTATGAGTTGTCTATAAGCTACGTTGATGCCTAAGAGGGCTATGTGTCTGCCTACGGGGCTAGAGGACCAAGGATAGGGGTATATAGGTTGATTGGCACCTTCCGGGCTTATAAGGCCTCAGTATGTGGTCTTGTGTGTTGTTTGTACCTGCCGAGCTCATGGGAGCTTGGTTAGATTGTTGTTTTAATTTTTTTGATACGTTTAGATTTAGGAGCAGATCAGTACACTTATCTTTGCCTTGATTTATTTATTGGATTATTGCAGAATATCAGGATACCTCATCATAGTCTATTGCCTTTCATACTCTGTACATTATTTTGTATTGACGCCCCATGGCCTTGGGGGCATTGCATTCATGCATGCAGGTCCTGACAGACGACTGAGTAGACCTCCTCAGCAGCAGGATTGATTTTTATATGGTTGGCTAGACCCTTTCCTCCGAAGCTGCCAGAGTTGGGAGGTTTGTTATCTTTTGGTGTATATATCTTTATGGGTAGGCTGGGGCCCTGTCCCACCAATCTTTACTACTCTTAGAGGCTTGCAGACTAGTGTGTGGGATTTATAGCTATGTTATGGCCATGTTGGCCTATGCTGTTGGTTTACGGAAGCTTGTGAGCTGTTTGATGTATTGTATTGATATATACCTGCTTTTAGTTTTGGTATAGATATCATGGTGGCCTCGACGGCCCAATCAGGACTTCTGTGCTAGTTGACTATTTATTTATATGATCTCCTGGGAGTAGCTGTTTCTTTTATAGATCAGTTGACAGGGGCCTTGCCAGTCGATGGCTTAGTTTTAAGCCGAGATATACTTGTTTGATTTCTTGATTGCGTGTGGCTGCCATGCGCTAGTAGCAAATGGTTCAGCAGGGTCGGCTCGGGCCTGATTTTTTGCATTAGGAGCCAGTTGCGGCCGTCAAGTTTGGGGCGTGACAAAACTTGGTATCAGAGCAACGTCGTATCCTAGGGAGTCTACAAGCCATGTCTAGTAGAGTCTTGTTTATAAATGTGTTGTGCACCACATTCGATAAGCAAGAGGCTTTCATAGATCACTATTTACCTCGAGAGATTAGGGATGGCCGGGTGGACCAGTTTCTAAACCTTTGACAAGGTGGCATGAGTGTCCGAGAGTACGGGCTGAGATTTGAATCATTGGCTAGATATGCACCAGCATTTGTTGATGCGATGCATGACAGGGTACGTAGATTTATGGGAGGGCTTAACTCAGACTATATCGAGGCTTGTTCTACCGCTGCGCTAAATGATAATATGGATATCTCGTGGATTCAGGCCTTTGCATAGGGCATAGAGGATCGTCAACATCTACAGTATACTAGTGAGAGGGTCGAGAGAGAGAGACAGAAGAGGGCTAGGCCCGCCGGTTCGCAGGGAGCTTTTCAGGGTAGTCCCAGACCCAGATATTTTATTAAGCCACCTAGTCCTGCAACACAGCAGTTCCAGGGTATTAGATTTGATAATCAGGAACAATCAGGCTCAGGTGAGGGTTCACAGGCATCAGGCTTGCAGCAGCAGAGGGGTTCAGGCCAGGCTAGGACATCCCCGCCGCGTTGCATTACTTGCGGTAGGATGCATTTTGAGAGGTGCAGACAGGGTTCCACAAGTTGTTATTCTTGTGGACAGGAGGGGCATGGGTGGAGAAACTGCCCTACCATAGGTCAGGGTGGTACAGGTTAGTCGACCAGGTCAGTAGTACATTCCTCCATATCAGCACAGTCTACAGGGCGTGGACCCCATACTTCAGCACGTAGGGGTAGAGGCGGAGGCACAGAGGGAGCATCTAGTTTTGGTAGTGGACAGAACCGTACATATTCATTAACCGGCCGACAAGACTCAGAGTCATCACCAGATGTTGTGACAGGTACATTGATTGTTTGCTCCCATTGTGTTTATGCTTTGATAGATCCTGGATCTACTTTGTCTTATGTTACTCCATTTATTGCGGGGAGGTTATGTATAGTAGCAGAGTCATTAGATCGACCCTTTATTGTATCTACACCAGTTGGTGAGTCTACTATTACCAGGACAGTCTATCGAGGTTGCACGGTAGAAATTATCGACCGTCAGACCTCTGTAGACCTGGTAGAGTTAGAGATGGTTGATTTTGAAATCATTATGGGTATGGACTGGTTAGCATCTTGTTATGCTAATGCTGAGTGTCGGACAAAGATTGTTAGATTCCACTTTCCAGGAGAGGCAGTTCGGGAATGGAAAGGTGATACAGCAACGCCGAAAGGTAGGTTTATTTCCTATCTTAAGGAAAGGAGGATGATTACCAAGGGCTGTATTTATCATCTTGTTCACATTCATGATATAGATGAAGAACCACCAACTCTTCAGTCTATTCCGGTAGTTAATAAGTTTCTAGATGTATTTCCAGACGAACTCCCTAGTATCCCTCCAGAATGGGAAATTGATTTTGCTATCGATCTGCTACCCAGTACACAACCCATATCTATCCCTCCTTATAGAATGGCTCCTGCTGAGCTAAAGGAGTTGAAGGATCAGCTGAAACACTTGTTGGACAAAGGCTTTATTAAGCCTAGTGCTTCACCATGGGGTGCACCAGTGTAGTTCGTAAGGAAGAAAGATGGCTCACTAAGAATGTGTATCGATTACCGACAACTGAATAAGGCAACTATAAAGAATAAGTATCCCCTTCCGAGGATAGATGACTTGTTTGATCAGTTACAAAGGTGCTAAGTGTTTCTCAAAGATTGATTTAAGATCAGGGTACCACCAGATACGAGTTCAGGAGAAAGACGTTCCAAAGACAGCTTTTAGAACAATATATAGTCATTTTGAGTTCTTGGTAATGTCTTTTGGATTAACTAATGCCCCAACAGTGTTCATGGACCTGATGAATAGTATATTCAGGTCGTATCTAGAATTGTTTGTAATTGTATTTATTGATGATATTTTGGTGTATTCACATTCAAAAGATGAGCATGCAAATCATCTGCGAGCAGTCCTTCGGTTCTTCGAGAGTGAGAACTTTATGCAAAGTTTTCTAAGTGTAAGTTCTGGTTAGACTCTGTAGCTTTCTTAGGCCATATTATATCAGATGCAGGCATTGCGGTTGATACACAAAAGATTGAGGCCGTAAAGACTTGGCCCAGACCCATGACTCCAACTGAGGTTCGTAGTTTCTTAGGGTTACCTGGGTACTACAGAAGGTTTGTAGAGGGATTTTCTTCAATTTCAGGCCCATTAATGATGACTCAAAAAGCAGCTAAGTTCCAGTGGACTGAGGCTTGCGAGCACAGTTTCCAGGAGCTGAAGAACAGGTTCACATCAGCACCAGTTCTTGCATTACCATACGGCTCAGAAGGCTATGTGGTGTATTGTGATACTTCTGGTGTTGGGTTGGGATATGTTCTAATGCAACATGGTAAGGTTATCGTATATGTTTCAAGGCAGTTAAGGAAGCATGAGAAGAACTATTCGACCAACGATTTAGAGTTGGCTACAGTTGTGCATGCTTTAAAGATCTGGAGACACATTTGTATGGCGTTCATGTTGACATCTTCATAGATCATAAGATCCTTCAATATATATTTAGACAGAATGAGTTAAATTTGCGATAGCGTCGATGGCTTGAGTTACTGAAAGACTATGACGTGGATATTTTATATCATCCAGGAAAGACGAATGTGGTAGCTGATGCCCTCAGTCAAAAATCTATGGGTAGTTTATCCGACTTAGGTGTTGAGAAGCGGGAGCTAGCGTGAGATCTTCATCAGTTAGCTAGCTTGGGAGTTAGATTGTTAGAGGCAGACGATAGTGGGGTCACAATTCAGGATACAGCCGTATCATCTCTAGTTGTAGAATTAAAATCACGGCAACAAGAGGATCCTAGCTTAGAGAAGCTTAGAGCCAAGGCTTAGTATCCACAGTCTTTAGCAGTTGATATAGCAGAAGATGGAGTCCTCAGAAATAGCGCCAACAAGAGGATCCTAGCTTAGAGAAGCTTAGAGCCAAGGCTTAGTATCCACAGTCTTTAGTAGTTGATATAGCAGAAGATGGAGTCCTCAGAAATAGCGCTAACAAGAGGATCCTAGCTTAGATAAGCTTAGAGCCAAGGCTTAGTATCCACAGTCTTTAGCAGTTGATATAGCAGAAGATGGAGTCCTCAGAAATAGCGCTCGATTGTGTTTTCCAAATGTTGCAGGGCTTCGACATCAAATTATGGTAAAGGCACATTATTCCCGTTATTCTATTCACCTTGGTTCGACGAAGATGTACCATGCTATTAAGGAGATCCATTGGTGGCACGGGATGAAGAAAGACGTTGCTGAATTTGTGGCACAGTGTCCTAACTGCCAACAGGTGAAGGTTGAGCACCAAATGCCCGCTGGGCTAGTTCAGGAGATAGCCATTCCTTTATGGAAGTGGGAAGCAATTAATATGGATTTTATTACAGGGTTACCTCAATCGCGTCACAAGTTTGACTCTATTTGGGTAATTGTTGATAGACTAACAAAATCAGCCCACTTTTTATAAGTCAGGGCTACTTTATCAGCCGAAGACTATGCAGGGCTCTATATTAGAGAGATTTTTAGGCTACACGGTGTCCCAGTATCTATTATCTCGATAGAGGCGCGCAACTTACCGCCAACTTCTGGAGATAGCCATTCCTTTGTGGAAGTGGGAAGCAATTAATATGGATTTTATTACAGGGTTACCTCAATCTCGTCGCAAGTTTGACTCTATTTGGGTAATTGTTGATAGACTAACAAAATCAGCCCACTTTTTACCAGTCAGGGCTACTTTTTCGGCCGAAGACTATGCAGGGCTCTTTATTAGAGAGATTGTTAGCCTACACGGTGTCCCAGTATCTATTATCTCTGATAGAGGCGCACAATTTACCACCAACTTCTGGAAGTCCTTCCAAAAAGGACTGGGACACATGTTAATCGTAGTATTGCCTTTCACCCTCAGATAGATGGCCAGGCTGACCGCACAATTTTGACACTCGAAGATATGTTATAGGCGTGCGCGCTAGACTTCAAGGGGAGTTGGGATGACTACTTACCTCTTATGGAGTTCGCATACAATAATAGTTATCATTCCAGCATCGGGATGCCACCTTATGAGGCTTTGTATGGGAGAAAATGTAGATCCCCCATTGGATGGTTCGAGGTAGGTGAGTCAGGGTTGATTGGACCCGACTTAGTCCAGCAAACAATGGATAAAGTTAACCTCATTCGGGAGAGGCTACTAACAGCTCAAAGCCGACAGAAGTCATACTCAGATGTGCGACGAAGGGACTTAGAGTTTTACATCAATGACTGGATATTCTTAAAAGTCTCGCCTATGAAAGGTGTTATGCGATTTGGCGAAAAGGGAAAGCTTAGTCTAAGATTCATTGGGCCATACTGAATCCTTCGAAGGGTAGGATGAGTGTCTTATGAGTTAAAATTGCCTTCGGAGCTAAAATATGTTCATCCAGTTTTCCATGTATCGGTCCTACGGAAATGTGTAGGAGATTTTTCTCGGGTTGTCCCAGTTGAGGATGTTCAAATCACAGAGGAGTTGTCCTACGAGGAAACTCCAGTTGCTATATAAGATCGTCAAGGCCGTAAATTGAAGACCAAAGAGGTGGCTTCGGTTAAAGTATTGTGGAGGAACAAAAATAGAGAAGAGGTGACCTGGGAAGCTGAGGATGGCATGAGGTCTTAGCTATTTATGTTGTCATATGAGGCGCCTAGGTTAGAAATTTTACATTTAAGGTTCCTGGATAGTGACATTTACAAAGGATACACTGCCTAAATTTTGGCAACTCCTAAGAACTGAACAGCGTGACTCAGATTTTTCATTCGAGGACGAATGTTTCTAAGGGGGGAAGGATGTAACACCCTGACTTTTAAAAACGTCTAAATTAACTCGTATCTTCGTGGAAAGACAAGGAGGGTGAGTAATACATTAAAAATGATGTGTTATGTGATATTTTAAGTGTTCAAGTGTGGTATCTCAAGTTTTGAAGTTAGGTAAGTGACAAAATAAAGGTTGGCGAAAGTTACCATAAATTCCTTTTTAAAGATTTGTCTGAATTTTGAGTCAAATATGTCCGCCGTTTTCTCCCAATCTATTAGAAGTATTGGTCCCCGCGAGCTATGAAATTGAAGGTCTACGAGTCTAGTTTTCAACGCATCAAACCATTCGTTCATACGAATTCAGAATAGAGAGATATTCATATTTTCGTGGGACTGCACAAGCAGGCACGTGAGGTGGGGCCCTAAGTCGGTGGAATGTTACATATATCCTCTCTTTCGATTTTTTTCACCATTTTAAACTAAAAAAACAGAGAAATTAGAGAAACCCATTTCTAGGATCAAGTGAAATATAGATTTTCTCGACTTAAGTCCTTGACAAAAGTTGTTCTACGCATTGGGCTCATCATCGTGGTATAATTTGTTTTATCGATATCGTAGCATATCACACTTTAGTGTTGGGACAGCAAGGGTTTGGATATATTTGAAGGTTTTGAAGCGTATTACGACCATAAGACCGAGTTAAGACCCTTCTTTCATCGACTCTAGCTTTTATAAGCAGCAAATAGATATTTGCGATGGAAATACATATATTTTATCGTATTGTCATGGTATCTTTTATTTTTGTGTGTTGATTATGGTCCTACCTTGTTGTAGTATCGAGGGAGTATTGAGTAAAAGTTATTAGACCACGTGAATTTAGTGAAAAAGGTATGTTAAGTCTATTCCCTACTTACGACATGTTTCCTTAAAGCTTAGAAGCAATGTATTTGGGTTGTTATCCTCGATATACTTGTAGCCGTGATTGTTGATTCTTGGCTGCTCGAGTTGATATAATCCTCCGTTGTCGGGATTCTTATTCACTTAGTAGCGTCCCTATGTTGGAAACGACTTAGGAGCAATTTGTATAGGTTACTTAAAACTAAATTGCTCGCTTTTAGCTGTTGGATTGTTCTTATTGCCATTGGGGCTATTGTGGTTAGCTGCAAGAATGTGATATTTGCCTAGAAGGGCTATGTTCTGCCTACAGAGCTATATGGATGCCTAACAGGGATATGAGTTGCCTACAGGGCTATATTGACGCCTAAGAAGGTTGTGTGCTTCCTACAAGGCAATATTGATGACTAAGAGATCTATGTGACTGCCTACGGGGATAGGGGACTACTGATAGGGGTATATAGGTTGATGGACACCTTCTGGGCTTATGTCGGCCTAAGTGGGTGGTCTTGTGTGCTGTTTGTACCTGCCGAGCTTATGGGGGCTTGGTTAGGTTGTTGTTTTTTTATTTTTGATAAGTTTAGATTTAGGAGCAGGTCAGTACACTTATCTTAGCCTTGATTTATTTATTGGATTATTCCAGTATATCAGGATACCTCATTATAGTCTTTTGCCTTTCATACTCTGTACATTATTTTGTACTGACGCCCCATGGCCTTGGGGGCGCTGCATTCATGCATACAGGTCCTGACAGACAACTGAGTAGACCTTCTCAGCAGCAGGATTGACTTTTATCCAGTTAGCTAGCCCCTTTCTTCTGGAGCTGCCAGAGTTGTGAGGTTTGTTACCTTTTATTGTATATATCTTTATGGGTAGGGTAGGGCCCTGTCCCATCAATCTTTACTACTCTTAGAGTCTTGCAGACTAGTGTGTGTGGTTTATAGCTACGTTATGGCCATGTTGGACTATGTTGTTGGTTTGCGGAAGCTTGTGAGTTGTATGATGTATTGTATTGATATATGCCTGCTTTTAGTTTTGGTATAGATATCATGGTGGCCTCGACGGCCCAATCACGACTTATGTGCTAGTTGACTATTTATTTATATGATCTCCTGGAGTAGCTGTTTCTTTTATAGATCAGTTGACAGGGGCCTTGCCGGCCGATGGCTTACTTTTAAGCCGAGATATACTTGTTTGATTTCTTGATTGCGTGTGGCTGCCATGCGCTAGTAGAAAATGGATCAGCAGGGTCGGCTCGGGCCTGTGTTGTGGCATTAGGAGCCAGTTTCTTCCCTCGAGCTCGGGGCATGACATTTACCTATATGGTAAAGTTAAGAATCACCCGATAGACCCTATATGTAAATTAATAATGGTTCGAGTCTTAAATTAGAAATTTTCTGGGTGTTAAAATATATCCCCTTGGATCATTCGTCCTCGAATGATGGCTCGAATGAGAATGGAAAGGAGTTAATATTTCTATATTCAAGCCGAACTCTACTCACAAAGTATTTAACATAGGGTGTTTATTCTGATCTAACTCACAAGATTCCGGTCCTATACCTCTATAGGAAATCTCATCCCAAGAACACTACATTCAAGCCTAGTACTATAACAACTCCATGGACTCCTACTAACCCTTTCTTATAAGAATTCCTCATCTTCTAATCCGCTCTACCGACTAAACATTCATGCATTACCCCGAGGAAGCACACTTAGTACTCATCGTAAAACCTTATCTCATTTTTCCTCCACATTTATAACCTTAGATGGAATAACCATGCCAACACTATCACAATAAGAAAATAACAGTCCCCTTCTCTATCATCACACAACTATAAACAACACAACTCTCAAAACTAAAAACAATCACTGAGAGACATTTAGGGTGAAAGATCATAAGCACGATTCATTCGAGATGTCTGATATAAGAATATACATGACATAACATTATGTTGCTAGCCATTGAGATCAAATCACAATTTGTGATACTGAGCATACTAGGAGACATGAATGCTTATATGAATAGGCTCATATCATGAGGCTGATAACCATATCTTTACGGACTAAGATTGAGATCAATGGGCTAAAGTCTTTGACCCTCATTCTGGAAATTGAGCTTAGATGTGAATCTCTCTGAAGTGTCTGAGCATAGGTCATGAACATAATTCTGATATAAAAAACATTATCAAGATGTTGTAATAACTAAAATTTGAGGAATACTCTATAGTCTGAATGGATTGATATATAACTATAACTATTTCTAAGCACATCAATATCTGATTCTTAACACTTGACTTGGTTTCTCATCTTATCATCTCCCCCTTTATATATAACACTATAACTATTTCTAAGCACATCAATATATGATTCTTAAAACTTGACTTGGTTTCTCATCTTATCATCTCCCCCTTAGGTCTAAAGTTGATACCTTAAAGTTATGGATCTATTCATTTATCTCTAAACTGGTCTACATTTTCTTTACTCTAATACTCAAGATATTCTACTCTCATGAATACCTAACTGTTCATATGAAGGTACTAAGATGCCTTGTAAGACCTCTTTCTGAGATGCATCTCTTAACCTCTCCACATTGGCTTATAAGGCTGTTTAATTTAACTTTTAAGTAGAAAAAAAATAATGTTTCCCTCAACCTATTTCACATTGATAGCTCAAATATACTATATAGGCACACATGGAAAATCATTAACTTAATTGGAACCTCCTCCTATTACATACAATCTCGGTACAACTCTTAATGCTCTTGTAACTCTTATGACATAGCCGGACTTCACTACCCTTATCCAAAGGTAAGATCTCTCACTTGTACCACTCGTATTCATTGCAGCTAACATCTCAATTCCTCATCTACTCTATGTCAAGTCTACTAGATCAGATCTCAAGACTCACACCATCACCCTCATGTTGTCATTCTTTTGATCACAACGCTCATCTCAATTCAAGCTTAGTGTTTATTACTAAACACATATATTAATATGATTGCTTGCTTACTATAACAACTTTCAACTCTAGATAAAATGAAGAAACACTCACCCACTAAGATCTCATCACAAGTAGTTATTCGTTATCTCTCAGTCTTCATACTTAAAATTTACCGTCACCCTTCCATTCACAACTTAAGTACTATTTACTCATTTGCTATATATCATTGCCTATTTATTTTTGTAACACTCTTAATATTATGGGCTTCCCCTTAGAATCATAAGCCTAGTTTAAAGTTATCACCTCATGAACATTTAGGAGGAACATAAATATTAATAAAAGCATGTTTTAGAGAAGGAACAGATACACCCATAGAAATATACTTAGCAGATGATAGAATTATACAACCCATAGAAAAAAGTATAATAAGTGCAGTAAGAGTTAACCTCATATACCAAAAATTTACGCTTATAATAAGTGCTAACTACTCAGTAGCAATAAATGACAGAAATATAGATAAACCACTAGTATTATACTGGCGAATGTCAGGGATACAACTAGCCCTATATTGAGCTTCTTCTTTGTTCTTCAATGGAGTCTAGAGAGAGAATATTTTGAGAGTGAAGTGGGTTTGAGTTTGGGTCTTGTGAGTTATGTGAAGTTAAGTGAAGTTTACTGACTTTAAACTATTTATATGGGTCTAAAATAGCTAATAATAACTGTCCCCCACCCTTACTTAATTAATTAGAATTTATTAAAAGAGTTGACCCTTGGCCGAGATCCTTGACATCATTGCAGACCTCAACCACGAGCCCCCATCTATGGGGCATGGAATGATCCACGAACTGTACTGGTCACTCGTGAATTGGGTCTGAGGATGGTCTTTTGGACTTGGTCCAGGAATGATCCATGAGCCCCCATATACGGGGCGTGGTATGGTCCACAGACCGTACTGTGCGAGCGTGGATTGGGACTGAGACTAGGAGATTTTGGGGGATCTTTGAGGAAGCTAAGTCTTTACTCACGACTTCCATCCACTGGGCGTGTGTCAATCCTCGACTCTTGGATTCCCCTTTGTGGATTGAAGCTATTTTTGGACAGCCTTTGAGCAGCCCCTTAGAAATCATCAAGGACCCACTGTTAGGGGATCCTTGGAAGGGGCCATGCCTTGATGTTTAGGGACTAAAACACTAGTGGTAACCTTGGGAAGTCATTTTACGACTCTTACATTGATGTTTACCCTTTTTAGGACTCTAGACTACACATTAGGCTCTAGCTTAGGTCATTAGATTTCCGGGTTGTTACTAAAAAATGTGGAAATTTAAATTTTTTTCTTTACAGTCGAAGTCTTTTATAAAATGAGAAAGTAAATAACACTATGTCTCAAACCATCTATAATACTTGGATTAAAACTCTTGAATACAGTCTTAGGAACATAGCCCTTACATAAGTCTAAAACATGAAAAAAAGACATAAAGGACATATGGTTGATGTTTGACGTAATCAAATACACGACAATCAATCCAGGTGTCAACGATCGTGTGCAGTAATATAACCCAACCAAATGGGTTGGGGTCGAGTCCCAAGGGAGTGGTTGCAAGAATTAATAGAAAAGTAAAATTTTGTTCTAATCAATCATAGCTATAAATATTAACGAGTAAAAACATGATAAATCAATGGGTGACACGAATGTCAATTATCAATGGGGGAGGGGGGTTTGTATTCACTTAACAACTAAAACCAGCAAAAATAAAAAGATACGAGAGAAGGAGACGGGATTCTTGGGATGTGATACAAATATGGGATAAATGCTATTGATAGTAAATCGCTGAACATTTGTAACTAGGCTAGACTTTAGTGGGGATAAATTCTCTCTCGAGCAACTTACCCCAAATCAACTCAGTTTCTCTCGTACATAGAGTTGCCGCAATTAAGCACAGCCTTCGCCTTAGCCCATTCACTCTCTCGAGCTGAATGTGTGGGAAAAGGCCTAGGATTCACTCTCTCAAGCTGAACCCATGACGACCCAATAACTATCAGCTATTGATCTAGTAGTCTTAGTTTTAAAACCTCTCTCTCGAGCAAACCAAAAACACTAAGATGAACTCGTATTCGTAACTACAATCCCATTAAGTTCAAACATAACTACTAAACAAAATCATATTTAAACAACAAATAGACTAACAATAAGCAATACCCAACGGGAAATTTAACCCATATTCAGAAAATCACACACCAAAAATTGGAGTTTTAGCTAGACATAGAAAAAGGGAAGAAAATGATACCAAATCGAAGTAACATCAACTAGGTATGATTTATTTTCACTTCAAGGAGTGTAGAATGAAAAATCTCCAACACCCACTTCCAATTTCTTGGAGTTGGAAATCCTCAAATCTTCAAGCTCAAGAACAATGTCTCCTAAAAACTCTAAGAATTAAAAACTGGAAATATTCTAAGTCTCAAAATTCTCTACAAAAATTAATTAATATTTTGATACTAAGCTACAGAATTAAATGGGTATTTATAGTTTTTGAAAATTTGTGTTGTGAAGGACCACTTGTCGTAGTTAGTCAGGATCACCGATGCATTCGGCGATCCACCCTTTGGTCTGCTTCATCACCTTTCAGCTTTTGCCTCCAGCATCTTCGCGTTTTGGATCATTGGGCGATACAGTACTGCTTTGCGGAACTGTTCGGCGATGCGCCAACTGCGTATTTTCACCGACGACTTGATATTTTCCTTTAGGGCTCAGCTCACTGGAACTTTGGGCGAGGTTACGGCCATTCGACGGTTCACCTAATGCATTAGGCGATCCTCAGGCCCTCATTTCTTCGTTCTTTCAGCCGCCTTGTTCCTTTTTAGTTTGATAGTGTCCATGCTTTGTCTGTCAACTCAAATACCTGAAACTTAAGGATTTACATCAGTTATTGCGACAAAATATACATTTGAGGACACTAAATCTATCAAAATAAAGCGCTAAATGAGTCCAAATCGTGGACTCATCAACACCCCAACTTAAAGTTTTGTTTGTCCTCAAGTAAAACTCAAGTTTAGCAGTTCAAAAAAGATTTCTCAAATAGTGCTACACAAGACTCAATCATGAATGTACAAACAAGACTCAACTTACTCATCCAAGGATCAATTGTGTACTCAAAGACTCAAGTTGTGACACACCATTACCAAAGATTCTCAATATCACAATACTTGTTTCAAATGCAAGTTCAAGCTCAACTAAGGTATTCAAGTGCCCTCACACAAAGAATGATTCCATCTTCACACACAATGGTTTAATCATTTAAAGTTCCGAAATAAAATGCAACACTCACACTAACAAAGAAGAACTCTATGCATGCTTTCACGCATAGGTTTGACATATTTTCCAATTGACAATTGTTTCAGCTTACTCAGGATCAAAAAGGTCTTTTCAAGGTTTGTAATGGGGCTGAGTGCAAATGTATGGTCATTTAGGCTCAGTGACTTTCATCCTCATGAAATGTGGTGTTCATAACACTTCCTTCTCTTTTCCTCCTCAAATTCATTCGTACTCACAAGTCATCCCATTATTCACTTTCCATGGTTTGTTGGAGACCCCATTTCTTTTTGCATTTTAATATTTTATTCCACAATTTCTTTCTTTTTCTTTTTCATTCTCTTCTTCTTTTTCATCTCTTTTTTTTTTGTATGGAGGGGGGTACCATTTTTCTTAACACATGGATAGAAGGGAATTTTCTTGCACTTCTTTACTTGCCTTCTCTTTTCACCCCACCCCCAACTTAGGCTTTTGGCCTAAGTTGGCTATTCAATCAACCACAAATCAAGAGGATTATATGTAGTGTATTAAGAAAGGTCATGTTTTCATCAAGTTTCTTCCAAAGAAGGATAAGGCTCAAAGGGCGTTCAAAAGAGGTTCACAAGCACTCACAAGGTAGGTGAAATGACCCAAAAGGTTCTTAAAAATGTGCTTCGGAAGTTACCGGAAACTTCATATTCTTGTTTAGGGTCAAATTGAGTGGGAAATGGGTGTAACCCAAATTTTAGAGCAACCGTATCAAAATCCGAAATTTCCAAGTGAAACCTTTTTCGAGGGTCTACTTTGGAGGGTCATATCTCCTAGCACACAAATAATTGGGTGGCCCATAATATATCCATGGAAAGCTCTTGGAGTTAGCTACCTAACGCACTTTGTTTCACCTCATTCGGAGTTTGCACGAAGAAGTTATGCCCATTTTCGTAAAATCTGTCCGGCAGGAAATGCAATTTCCAGTGAGCGTTTTTACTGTTCACCCGCCTCATTTTTTTTTCTAAGCGTTGGACCATTTTTCCAAAAGGCATATGTTATTTCTTATATACCGTTAGTTCAATTCCCATCTCTAAAACATTTCCAAAACACCTCTCCCATACTTAGACACATTTTCTCTCAAGTTCTCTCAAGAACCCTAATCCAAAACCTTCCTCAAGATTGAAGAGACTCTTGCTCCAAGTTCCAAGCTTCCATTGAAGACACTCTCAAGACCTTCATAAGAACTCAAGGTATGTGGTGTTGAACTCATGGGTCCTTCCACCCATAGTGCCTAGACTCTATTCTACTCACTAATTCATGGTTTAAGTTAAGATTCATAAATTAGTCTTGTTCTTTGTAATAATTTCCTATACATTGAATTTTAAACATGAAAAGTGATTGTTTTGAGCATGTTGTGACTCTAGAACTTGAATCTAAATTTGGAATGGATGTGGAGATTTTCATGTGGTATTGTGGGTGTTAAAAGGTGTTGTTGTAGGTTGTTCACTGGTTTGGCTGCATAATTACTACCCTATTTTCCATGCTCTTTGATTCCATTACATGCCTTCAAGGTGTTTGACAAAATGTCCAACTATGGGGAATTGATGAATCGATGCTTTAAAGCTTGAGTTATGAGATGTATGGCAATCCAGAGATGTGTTGATGACAAACTAAGCTTGTGTATATGTTCATTCCATACGCGAGATTGCATTAGAGCCTAATGGGAATTTCCTATATAAAGTGTTGCATGACCATGCCCGGTCCGGGGGAAAAGAACCGGACAACCATGTGAGAGGTTTATATCTCACCACCTAGGATGCTTGGGGTGTGACCAACATCAACCATGTGAGAGGTTTATATCTCACCACCTAGGATGCTTGAGGTGTGACCAACATCAACCATGTGAGAGGTTTATATCTCACCACCTAGGATGCTTGGGGTGTGACCAACATCAACCATGTGAGGGGTTTATACCTTGCCACCAGGGTGTCCGGGTGTGAACGGCATCCCCCATCCTAAGTTGGGGTTATAGATTGGTTGGATCATGCATACACATATGATATCTACTATTAGTATAGATTTACTTAAACATGTTTTGACTTCACTTTGATCATGCATCCTCATATTGTTATTCATAATGCCTATGAAACTATTTCTTGTATTTCGATTGTGTCCTTGTCTATTGTTGTGTTGCACCTCGCATACTTAGTACATTCCAAGTACTAACGCATATTTTGCCTACATGATGTTACCATGTAGGGACCGGAGCTACTCTTGATCCTTCTCTCCATTCACGTGGCTAGTACAGTGCTTATCCGAGTTTGTTGGTGAGTCCTCAATCATTCGAGGGCTATGTTATGTTTCCTACTCCTATGTTTTGAGACTTTAGCTTGCAATTGTATTTTGACTATGAGGGGAGCCGGTAGTATGTCATGGCCCCCGTCCTATCTATGTATGTAGAGGTGTGCGTTGGACAAGTATTTTGTAAATGAGCTTGACTCTTGTTCTATGATGTCTTTTTGAAATGGTTTGCCCTTAGTCCCTATTTCCCGTTAATTAATGTTGATTGTACTTCCGCGACCGATGAAGTGTGATGACAAGTTTGAGAGGCTTGTTTGGGGTTCCTTCGGGTTCCTCATTCGCCATGTCACGTCTAGGCCCTAGGATTGGGTCGTGACAAGCTTGGTATCAGAGCACTAGGTTGTTAAATCCTCAGAGTCCAACACACCGCGTTGAGTAGAGTCCTAATCATGGTTGTGAAGCGTGCCACGACTATGAATGGTAGGCTACAAAACGTTTTAGGAAAGGTTTCCCTTCTTCATGTTCTATGTCGTGCTTAGAGTGCGATAAGGTGATTCCTCCCTAAAGCTTGTTCTTTGGATTGCTAGATCATCATGCCAAACATGAGGGGAAGACGGGCCCGATCACCGGAAGAGCCACCCACCAATGGTGAGCTCCATGATGCACTCACCATGCTTGCACAAGTGGTAGCTAACCAAGTGCAATAAGGAGCCCAAGCTCCTCGAACTACCATCCCGGGGGAAAGGGTGAGAGATTTCATGAGGATAAACCCTCCGGTCTTCCATGGTTCAAAGGTGGATGAGGACCCGCAAGAGTTCATTGATGAGGTATGCAAAATCTTGACCATTATGGATGTTGGTGCTTATGAGAAGGCGGAATTGGCGGCCTACCAACTCAAGGGGGTTGCTCAAATTTGGTTTGATCAATGGAAGGGTGAGAAAGGTAATGGCTATGTGGTGTTGTGGGAGGAGTTTAAACTTGCTTTCCTTAATAGGTTCTTCCCTCTTGAGCTTAGGGAGGCAAAGTTGGTGGAGTTTATGAACTTGAAGCAAGGAGCTATGAGTGTGAGGGAGTATGCCCTCAAATTTGTCCAACTCTCCAAGTATGCACCTCACTTGGTGGCCGACTCTAGGTCGAGGATGAACAAATTTGTGATGGGTGTATCCGACTTGGTTAGTGAGGAGTGTCAGTCCGCTATGCTCATTGGAGATATGGATTTGTCTCGGTTGATGACTTATGCCGAGCAAATAGAGGAGGAGAAATTGAGGAAGAGAAGGGGGCACGAGGCCAGGAGGGCCCGATTGGAGAATAGGTTCCCTAAGGGTGCTAGATTTCATCAAGACCGAGGAAACCCTCATGTCAACCGGGGATTTGCTATCAATGTTCCTAGACCTCAAGGGGGAGGTGAAGTGGGTTCTATGGATGTATGCCCTAAGTGTGGGAGGAAGCATGGTGGTCCTTGCATGAAGGGTTCGGGTGCTTGCTTCGAATGTGGAGAAGTGGATCATAAGAGGTTTGAATGTCCCAAGATCCGCAACAAGGTCCGAAGTGTTAACACTACTCCTTTGGGTAGAGGTGCTTCTCAAAGTGGTGCCCCAAGGGACAATTGATTTTATGCTTTGCATGGTAGACAAGGTGTTAATGAGACTCCGGATGTGGTTACCGGTATGTTGCAAATCTTTGATCTTGATGTTTATACTTTGATTGATCCGGGTGCCACCCTTTCCTTTGTTACCCCCTTAGTTGCTAGAAAATTTCATGTCGAGTCAGAATTATTGCATGAGTCATATGAAGTATCCACTCTCATTGGTGTCTCTATTGTTGCTAGAAAAGTGTATAGAAATTGTCTGGTTTGCATATTAAATAAGTTGTTGCCTTGTGATCTTGTTGAGTTGAACATGGTGGATTTTGATGTTATTCTTGGGATGGATTGGTTGCATACATATTATGCTTTTATTGATTGTAGGACTCGTAAAGTCAAGTTCCGATTTCCTAATGAACCCGTCCTTGAGTGGGAGAGCCGGGATGTTGTGGTGAAGGGGAAATTCATTTCTTGCATTAAAGCCCATAGGTTGATTTCCAAAGGGTGCTTGTACCATATTGTGAGAGTCAATGATGTGGAATCTAAAGTCCCTCCTATTGAGTCTATTCCGGTTGTTAATGAGTTTCTAGATGTCTTCCCAGAAGACCTTCCCGGTGTCCCTCCCGAAAGGGAGATAGATCTTGGTATAGACCTCCTTCCCGATACTCAACCTATTTCTATCCCCCCTTACCGTATGGCCCCGGCGGAGTTGAAAGAGTTGAAAGAGCAATTAAAAGATTTGTTAGAGAAGGGGTTTATTAGACCTAGTCATTCTCCCTGGGGTGCTCTGGTTTTGTTTGTGAATAAGAAAGATGGGTCTCTTAGAATGTGTATTGATTATCGACAACTTAATAGAGTCACCGTCAAGAATAGGTATCCTCTTCCAAGGATTGACGATTTATTTGACCAATTGCATGGGGCTAGTCACTTCTCTAAGATTGATCTTCGGTCAGGGTATCATCAAGTGAAGGTGAGGGAGTGTGATATTCTCAAGACGACCTTTCGTACTAGGTATGGGCACTATGAGTTTGTGGTGATGTCTTTCGGGTTGACTAATGCTCCGGCTTTCTTTATGGATTTGATGAATAGGGTTTTCAAACCCTACCTTGATTCTTTTGTAGTGGTGTTTCTATTCTCGGGGTGAGGAAGAGCACAAGGGTCACTTGAGGGTTGTACTCCAAAGATTGAGGGAAGAGAAGTTGTACGCTAAATATGAAAAGTGTGAGTTTTGGTTGAAGGAAGTTGCTTTCCTAGGCCATGTGGTGTCAGGGGATGGTATTAAGGTGAATCCTAAGAAGACCGATGTTATTAGGAATTGGCCTAGACCTTTGACCCCGTCGGATATAAGGAGTTTCTTGGGTTTAGCGGGTTATTATAGGAGATTTGTGGAAGGGTTTTCTTCTCTTGCTTCTCCTATGACTAAGTTGACTCAAAAGAAGGCTAAATTTGTGTAGTCGGATGAGTGTGAGGAAAGCTTCCAAACTTTGAAAGAAAGGCTTGTGTCCGCTCCTATTTTGTCACTTCCGGATGGGTTAGAAGGTTTTGTTGTTTATTGTGATGCTTCCCGCATTGGTTTGGGTTGTGTGTTGATGCAAAGTGGTAAGGTGGAGGTTTTCTCCCAAGGGGGAGATGGTGCCTTTAGGTACCAAGGTAGATTATGTGTTCCTTGTGTGGATGGTGTGAGGGAAAGAATCCTTGATGAGGCTCATAATTCTTTTTATTCTATTCATCCGGGGTCAACAAAGATGTATAGAGACTTGAGGGATGTGTATTGGTGAGGTGGTATGAAGAAGGACATTGCAAAATTTGTTTCGGGTTGCCATAGTTGTCAACAAGTCAAGGCCGAACATCAAAGGCCGGGTGGCCTAACTCAAGACATTGAGATACCTACTTGGAAGTGGGAAGAAATCAACATGGATTTTGTAGTGGGCTTACCCAAGGCTAGAAGAGGCTTTGATTCGGTTTGGGTGGTCGTTGATCGGATGACAAAGTCGGCTCATTTCCTACCGGTTAAAACTACTTACGGGGCTAAAGAGTATGCCAAGTTGTACATTCATGAATTGGTAAGGTTGCATGAGATTCCTTTGTCTATCATCTCGGATCGTGGTGCCCAATTCACTTCTCACTTTTGGAGGTCATTCCAAAGGGGTCTTGGTACAAAGGTAAAGCTTAGCACGACCTTCCACCCTCAAACGGATGGCCAAGCCGAAAGAACAATTCAAACCTTGGAGGATATGCTTAGAGCTTGTGTATTGGAGTTGAAAGGTAGTTGGGATGATCATCTTCCTTTGATTGAATTTGCATACAACAATAGTTATCATTCTAGTATCGGTATGGCTCCTTTTGAGGCACTTTATGGTAGACGGTGTAGGTCACCGGTTGGGTGGTTTGAAGTTGGAGAGGTGGCCTTGTTGGGTCCGGATCTGGTCATGGATGCTCTTGAGAAGGTAAGGATGATTAGGGAGAGGTTGAAAACAGCCCAAAGTCATCAAAAGTCTTATGCCGATGTGAGGAGACGGGATCTTGAATTCAAAGTGGGTGATTGGGTTTATTTGAAAGTTTCTCCAATGAAAGGTGTGGTTCGTTTTGGTAAGAAGGGGTAATTAAGTCCTAGGTATGTCGGTCCTTATGAGATAATAAGAAGGGTTGGTAAAGTATCCTATGAGTTGGGGTTGCCCAAGGAGATGGAATTAGTTCATCCGGTATTCCATGTATCGATGTTTAGGAAATGTGTTGGTGATCCTAACGCTATTGTACCTCTTGAGGTTGTGGGTGTTGCAGAAGATAATTTGACGTATGAAGAAGTCCCGGTTCAGATCTTAGATAGACAAGTTAAAAGGTTGAGGAACAAAGAAGTGGCGTCCGCTAAAGTGCTTTGGAGAAATCAACAAGTGGAGAGTGCTACTTGGGAGGCCAAAGCGGACATTCAAAGACGTTATCCTTATATATTCAAATCCACTCAAACCTAAGGTATTAAATCAAGTCCTTTGTACTCCATTGAGTCTTACATTTCAGCCCCTGAATCATTAATGTGCATATATGTTTAAATTGATGAGTTATGGATGCTTTACACTAAGTTTTGAAATCTTGAAGTGATGTTTAAATAAATTTTTTGCATTAATGTTGGGGCTGATATGTTCTTACTAAGTCTTGCCTTGTACGTCTCTTCCACATTCGGGGACGAATGTTCCCAAGGGGGAGATATTGAAATGACCCAAAAGGTTCTTAAAAATGTGCTTCGGAAGTTACCGGAAACTTGTTTAGCTATATCAAAAAAAATCCATTTCGTTTTTCGAAAAGCCGACTTCATATTCTTGTTTAGGGGTCAAATTGAGTGGGAAATGGGTCTAACCCAAATTTTAGAGCAACCGTATCAAAATCCGAAATTTCCAAGTGAAACCTTTTTTGAGGGTCTACTTTGGAGGGTCATATCTCCTAGCACACAAATAATTGGGTGGCCCATAACATATCCATGGAAAGCCCTTGGAGTTAGCTACCTAACGCACTTCGTTTCACCTCATTCGGAGTTCGGACGAAGAAGTTATGCCCATTTTCGTAAAATCTGTCCGGGGGAAATGCAATTTCCAGTGAGCGCTTTTACTGTTCACCCGCCTCATTTTTTTTTCTATGTGTTGGACCATTTTTCCAAAGGGCATATGTTATTTCCTATATACCATTAGTTCAATTCCCATCTCTAAAACATTTCCCAAAACACCTCTCCCATACTTAGACACATTTTCTCTCAAGTTCTCTCAAGAACCCTAATCCAAAACCTTCCTCAAGATTGAAGAGACTCTTGCTCCAAGTTCCAAGCTTCCATTGAAGACACTCTCAAGACCTTCATAAGAACTCAAGGTATGTGGTGTTGAACTCATGGGTCCTTCCACCCATAGTGCCTAGACTCTATTCTACTCACTAATTCATGGTTTAAGTTAAGATTCATAAATTAGTCTTGTTCTTTGTAATAATTTCCTATACATTGAATTTTAAACATGAAAAGTGATTGTTTTGAGCATGTTGTGACTCTAGAACTTGAATCTAAATTTGGAATGGATGTGGAGATTTTCATGTGGTATTGTGGGTGTTAAAAGGTGTTGTTGTAGGTTGTTCACTGGTTTGGCTGCATAATTACTACCCTATTTTCCATGCTCTTTGATTCCATTACATGCCTTCAAGGTGTTTGACAAAATGTCCAACTATGGAGAATTGATGAATCGATGCTTTAAAGCTTGAGTTATGAGATGTATGGCAATCCAGAGATGTGTTGATGACAAACTAAGCTTGTGTATATGTTCATTCCATACGTGAGATTGCATTAGAGCCTAATGGGAATTTCCTATATAAAGTGTTGCATGACCATGCCCGGTCCGGGGGAAAAGAACCGGACAACCATGTGAGAGGTTTATATCTCACCACCTAGGATGCTTGGGGTGTGACCAACATCAACCATGTGAGAGGTTTATATCTCACCACCTAGGATGCTTGAGGTGTGACCAACATCAACCATGTGAGAGGTTTATATCTCACCACCTAGGATGCTTGGGGTGTGACCAACATCAACCATGTGAGGGGTTTATACCTTGCCACCAGGGTGTCCGGGTGTGAACGGCATCCCCCATCCTAAGTTGGGGTTATAGATTGGTTGGATCATGCATACACATATGATATCTACTATTAGTATAGATTTACTTAAACATGTTTTGACTTCACTTTGATCATGCATCCTCATATTGTTATTCATAATGCCTATGAAACTATTTCTTGTATTTCGATTGTGTCCTTGTCTATTGTTGTGTTGCACCTCGCATACTTAGTACATTCCAAGTACTAACACATATTTTGCCTACATGATGTTACCATGTAGGGACCGGAGCTACTCTTGATCCTTCTTTCCATTCACGTGGCTAAGACAGTGCTTATCCGAGTTTGTTGGTGAGTCCTCAATCATTCGAGGGCTATGTTATGTTTCCTACTCCTATGTTTTGAGACTTTAGCTTGCAATTGTATTTTGACTATGAGGGGAGCCAGTAGTATGTCATGGCCCCCGTCCTATCTATGTATGTAGAGGTGTGCGTTGGACAAGTATTTTGTAAATGAGCTTGACTCTTGTTCTATGATGTCTTTTTGAAATGGTTTGCCCTTAGTCCCTATTTCCCGTTAATTAATGTTGATTGTACTTCCGCGACCGATGAAGTGTGATGACAAGTTTGAGAGGCTTGTTTGGGGTTCCTTCGGGTTCCTCATTCGCCATGTCACGTCTAGGCCCTAGGCTTGGGTCGTGACAGTAGGCCACAAAAGCGGCATATGTTAAATTGTCTCACACTGTTCGAAGTTGCCTAAGATCATATTAAGAGATAGACTTGCATAGTCGATCGGACTAACGGGGAAAATTCTTGGTGTTATTATGCATAGTTCACAGTAAGCTCATCAAACAAGGCATCGACACCAAAGTCAAACAAGACTCCACACTTTCGCTAGTGTGCAATGTTCATCACAAGAGACTCAATTCGATAGTTGGCTAGTCATAACGAGATGCAAAGAGTTCACATATAGTGTATGCAACTTCAATTGGCCTCGTTCTAGCTGTGCATTCATGTGTGATCGATTATGAGCACTATTTGAGTTATCGATATTGCTCAAAACCAAGACTCAAATTTGGAACGAAATAGCCGCATTCAACACATACAAGAGGTGGCAAAAAAATTTCGGAAGTAAAAAATTATTTACAATTAAAAACAAGGAGCCACAAGCTCAAACATCCGCGAAAAGCAGTGCAAAACACAATTATAAGCATAACAACCCAATTATATAAACAAAACAACAAACATCAATATTCACACAAAAGGTGGGCCTCACCCCACCACAAATAAAAAATCATTTGTTCTCAAATGCAAATGAAGTAAACTGTGCAAAATGTGAAAGAAAGTAAGACAGAGAGGGAGGTAAACAAGGGATCATATCTATGTTGTCTCTCTATCTGTCTGGGCCTCAGTGCTAGGTGCAGCAGTCTGGACTTGGGCATCAGTGCTCAGAATCACCTCATAAGAAACAACTCCACTAGAGACAGTCATGGGGTCTCTGCCAGTGATGTCTGCACAACCGTCCCTGCAACGTTTGGCAAATCTCTGAATATGTTCTCCTCTTGTACCCCAATCTGCTCCTCGTCGGTTTCAGTATCCGACTCCTCAAGTACAGGCTCATCCCGGTGTGCATCGCTGGTAGTATTCGGAGGAATCCTTGAAGGCTCAGGAGTATCCACGTCATCTAGAGCCTAAATCAATGAAGTGAAGTCCGTAGACTTTAAATAGTAGACGTCATTCCTCAACTCTGCTACCTCGTCTTTCAAAACCAAAACCTCGGAGGTCCCCCTCTGTCTGCTCTCACAAGCCTCAACTCTCATAGTGAGAGTGTCAATAGAAGTCTGAAGAGGGGTCAGTGCAGCTAGAATTGCAACCTCAATCGTTAATGGAACATCTCTCTCCAGTCTAGTAGCTCTCACATCAGTTGACTGAGCGAGATGCCCCATCTTCAGGATCATTGCTTGAGTGATTTTGATTTGCTTGGAGGAAGAGGATGTACCTGGGGCCTGTGAGGAGGAAGAAATAGCAGAAGTACCTGAAGGTTCGGAGGCCGGAGTAGGCAAAGACGCCTCTGCAGGTATAGTGTCGACATCCACCTCTGGAGAAGTATATGTCGGGGCTGCTCTCCTCCTGTCAGCCTCCTCTCTTGTGTACTTGGCCTCAATACGCCAGATATCAGTGGAGGAGGAAAGGATAATCTCAATATCCCTCGTATCATCCCATGAAACTCCTGCTCACCCGCATAGTGATACGCTCAAATTACACCTCTTTTCAAAAGAATAAGCGATTGTTATCACATAAAGAACCCAACTTGTAAGTTGGGGTCGATCCTACGAGGAATATGGTTTATACTTAAGTTCAATAACGATTATATTCGTTTAGCCAATGTATTTCTGAGAAAAATAAGTTAAAGGGGGGGGGGGGGGGGATTTGTGTAACAAATTTTGGAAATTATGAAAGTAATTAATAAGCAAGATTCAAACTTATGTTGTTATCAAATTGAGAAGGAAACTAGGGCGTACGTGTTCCTCATAGGCTCATAACTCCTTAATCCTAGTAATAGCAATCCCTTCCTAGTGTATTCCATGCAAAGCGATAAGTTATGTATCTCTAAATCCTTGGTCCGGCATCTAGAGAATTTCACCCCGCAACTTGGTCTGGCTACGTGTGTATAATTTACTAACCCTTACCATTACCTCATATTAGATGTCACATCGATGTATGGCTTAGTTTTCACCCTCGCACCAATCGACATTAGTTCTATTAGATAGTATCACACTAAATCTATGTTGATAATTCTTTTCTTATTAACTACCTCCTTAGTCCAGCAAGTAGCAGCAAGCGAGTTCTAACGTTGCACACTGTTAAAAACACTTCTAGATGAAAGAATTATCAATTCATGCAAAACACTATTCGGGAATTACTTAGTTACTATTCATACTTCGTTAATCACTCATGGTTCCCAGAACCCTAGTTGTGGATTTAGTTACACATATTAACAAGATAACAATTCATAATGTTTGAAGAATAAATCATGAACTTACGTAGTAGAGTAGAATAATCCCATAATTTCAACTTGAATTTCAAAGTAAAAATCACCAAAACGTGCTTAGGAAATTAAGAATTGCTAAAGTTGCATGTTAATCTTCCAAGCCAAAAACTAGAACAAAAATAATAATGTCTAACCTCCAAAAACAAGGTTTACATACCCTATATATGGAAAAATAAGTCCTAACTAAAAAGGAAACGAAATAAGGAAATAAAGTTGCAGGACGCGTCTTCATTCTATGAAACTGACCTATGGTCCGTAAGTCGATCTACGTTCTGTACGTTCCTTCCGTGGCTCAGGACTTAGGCAAATTTTCTTCCTTCAAAATCTGCAAAATCTCTTTCGCAATCGATGATTGAACAGTATGGACCGTAAGTCTATCTACTGTCCGTACCTCTTCTCCGTAACGCCACACTTAGATTTTTTCAGAATCAAGTACTGGAACCAATCTCTAAATGATTTGACAGAGTAACAGTATGGTCCGTAGATCAATCTACGATCCATAAGTCACAACCGTGGTTTCACACTTGGTCAAGAATTCCCTGATCTTCAGCAATTTCTTTCCTGCCGTTCTATGACTATAATCTACGGGGCATAACTGGACCTACGGTCCTTAAGTTTCCTCCATATATTTCCTTTTCTGCACTTCTTTCAGTTGTGTCTTCAAGTTTCCGCGCCTAAACCTATTCCCTGCAAACATTAGAAAAACACATATAAACTAATACAAAATAGCCCTAGACACACACAAATCTCAAGTGAAATGTATCAAAAATACCGTAAACTCACAGTACATCACATAGTTTTGGGATCAGTAATGGGAACGACGGTGAGGTCTGTCTCTTCTTGGCTCTCATGTCCATCTCCTGTTAAATCAGAAGCCCTAGGTCGATATGCCTCCTAGATATGATGGACTCTAGGCATGCTGCCTTAGAATGGCGGAGGAGAGACTCATTCTGGGATGGCATAATAGTAATGTTGATAAAGCCAAACAAGAACCGGGCAGCAATATTTAAATCCCTCTTCTCAATAGGGGTGCTCGCCTCGATCTGCCTTGGGGTGGTATCAGAAATCAAAGGTTCCAGCCACCCCTTTAGATTATCCAAGGATTGACCATGCAGATCTTTACTTAGTACATCATTGATGTACTCACTCCTACACCCGACCTCCTTACCTCGGACCACGACCGCCTTTATCGATATGAACTCATTGGCCTTCTGCTTACTCTTGGGGACCAGATCACCATAAGCTGTGTAAAACTCACGGGCCCAATGGGGAATATAGGGGCCTCGGGACCTAGTGAACTGCTCGAACCTATGGAATTGTACGGTCTTGCTCACATTGGATACTTCCTCTCTAAGACTTCTGTAGAAAGCACCTTTCCCTCGACGATGGTTCGTTGACCATAACCTTTCAATCAGTGCAGAAGCCTCAGAGAAGGAACGACAGGAAGCACAGGGTCACAAAAGGTGCCTGAGCTGGCATTGATTCAGGTGTGGGAGGAGTGACAGCTAAGGGAACCCTGGTGGATGTAGGTTGAGATCTAGCTCGGAGCTTATCCCTTCGAGAAATCAGAGGTTGCTCGTATTTAGGCTTAGCCAAATCAGCACGGGTGTTGACTACCACTCTCTGAGATGTGTGCTTCTTTCTTTTGCCTTTGTGTCCCGGTGGGAGTTCTTGCCCTCTTTTCTTTCGAGGATTTGATCCCCCTTCGTTTATAGTAATTCCCCGTGCTTTATTTTGGGGTGGCCTATCTAGATTTGTTCGCACCATATCTGTAAAGCATTGGAGAAAATTTAGTAAATACTCATATCAGACCATAGAAAATTAATTGTAGACAGACTCGCCGATCAAGTTGGCGAGTCGCCGAATCTCTTTGGCGAGCTAAATCGGGCTCATCGAAAGGATTGGCTTAAAATTCTCAGCAATACGGCGATGGGAGGTCCCTTTTAGCAAATCACCGATAGGTTTCGGCGATTAAGGGCAACCATACCAAAAGGTTTAGTGCACAAGGGCTCAAGAGTGCAGACAAAGGGCGAAAAAGAAGTCTTTCCGCAAGTCGCCGAGTGCTTTTAGCGATCTCAGGCTTCTCGCCGCAAGTTACCAGACCAACCATCAAATAAAGCATGAAATTAAAGGCGAGATGGGGACATTAGGCAAACCGCCGAGTGGTTAGGCGAGCTCGACCCAACTCGCCAAACGACCCCACGTGCCTATTTTTAATCCAACTTCTTGAATTCAACCCCGCAACCCCCAAAAACAAAATCAAAGCATGCACTAGTCAAATTAAGTTAAGACCCATAACACCCATCACCTCGGGATACTCAGATTTCTCCTGGTTTTGCCAAATTTGGCCATTTGACGCCTTTTACCCTTAAGAATGGTGTCACCCACTCTATCATTATACAATTTACGCCATTTAGCACAAATACGAGCTACTCAGACTTCACCGAACAAATCTAACCAACATGCAAGCACACCCTCACAAAATTCAACTCATTTTAAGGCACAAATTTATGGGCATTTTGATTATCAAAACAATACGGGCAAGATTATGAAATTAAAATTGGTATTTCAACATTCTAATCCTATCAGAGAGGCCCAACACACGACAATAAGATAAGATCATTGCAAATGCGTACCAAATTTTCAAAAATAAACTTGGGGTTAGGAAAACCAACCTTTTATGCCGATTAAAGTACTTTGAAATGCTATACGGCAATGAAATCCCAATTTTGAGCACCAATTAACAACCAAAATACTTATGGAATGTAAAAATATTGAAAATACTAACTTGGTGTGAGATTGCGAAGTTTAAAAGTGAGGGAAAGTGAAGAGTTTAAAACTGCAAAACTTTTGCCCTTATTAACCGTCCAGTTCACGTACATTCGGCGAAGTTAGTCGCACTCATCGATCCACTCAGTGAAACGCTGAGTGGTCACTTACCCCACCGACTTTTTACAGGACCTTTAGTTACTTGAGGGTTCAAACGACGGACAACATCGGGGTCGCTGACTAGTCGCCAAGTTTCTTGTTGCTCGCTGAGTTTTACAGGCTCCAAGTTAAAATTGTGTTATGCCAAACGGCGGATCAAATCGGGCGCACAGACATATTAGCTGATGCGCCGACTGGAACATTCGCTCTACATTTTTCGAACACGTTTCACACTCAAACCTGCACAATCAACACCCCATTATTTGTAAAACAAAAATAAAGCAATAAAGGGTTTTGGGTTGCCTCCCAAACATCGCTTTAGTTAACGTCGTGGCACGACGCAAGTCACACTCATACTTAATTCTTGGGGTTAGCCATAGCATTACTTGTCAACTCACTATTTTGCAGCGGGTGGAGATGAGGCATCACATGACCCGTGAGGTTCTCGAGCAGCTGAATGGATATGGAATGAAAACCAATCATCTGTTTCACTACATCGATGTTCTCGTTCATTTTTTCCATCACCCTATCATACTCATTCACCTTGTGAAGAATGATCAAGAGAATTCCTTCAACACATTTACCCTCATTATCCTTAGCTCTTTTTCTCTGATGAGGAGGAATGTATTTGTCCTTCCTTTTGGATTGGACTTCAATCTCCGCTATCTTTTTGGCCAACTCGTCCATCTGAGTCATCAGTGCGGCCAACATGAAGTCCTTCTCTACTTCTTGGTTTGTTTCAGCCATGTTATCAAGCAGGCGGGCTGCTATCGCATAGGGCTATTAAGTAATACCACCCGAAATGAGTTGGTCATCCAATACCTTATTTCCGGGACGAAGACTTTTGTAAAAACAATCAAGGAGGGCTATGTCAGGAATTTCATGAGATGGACATTGAACTAGCAGTTCTTTAAACCTTGCCCATGCCTCATGAATCCGTTCATCTTCCAATTGTTTGAAGATTAGAATGTGATCCCTGAACATCATTACTTCTAATGGAGGAAACATCATTTGCACACGAGTACTGCTCGATATACTCACCTCTTTTGTTTCAAAGCTCAAACAAGCAAAACACAAAGCTAAAAATTAAGTGAGTAGAACTATAACTAAAAAGAACGAAATACTACTTCACTAAAAATTCTCAACTAACACAACTCTCCGTCAGCAGCGCCATTTTGATGTTTGACGTAATAAAAGACATGACATCCAATTCAGGTGTCAACGATCGCATGCAGTAATGTAACATAACCGAATGGGTTGGGGTCGAGTTCGAAGGGAGTGTTTGCAAGAATTAATAGAAAAGTAAAATTTTGTTTTAATAAATCATAGCTATAAATATTAACGAGTAAAAACATGATAAATCAATGGGTGACACGAATGTCAATTATCAATGGGGGGTTTATATTCACTTAACAACTAAAAACAACAAAAATAAAAAGATACGAGATAAGGAGATGGGATTCTTGGAATGTGATAGGAATATGGGATAAAATATACTATTGGGTAAATGTTATTGATAGAAAATCGCCGAACATTTGTAACTAGGCAAGACTTTAGTGGGGGTAAATTCTCTCTAGAGCAACGTACCCCAAATCAACTCAGTTTCTCTATAACACCGAGTTGTCGCAATTAAGCACAACCTTCTCCTTAGCCCATTCATTCTCTCGAGCTGAATGTGTGGGAAAAGGCCTAGGATTCACTCTCTCAAGCTGAACCCACGATGACCCAATAACCACCGGCTATCGATTTAGTAGTCTTAGTTTTAAAACCTCTCTCTCGAGCAAGCCAAAAACACTAAGATGAAATCGTATTTGCAACTACAATCCCATTAAGTTCAAACACAACTACTAAATGAAATCACAATTAAACAACAAATAGACTAACAATAAGTAATACCCAATAGAAAATTTAACCCATATTCACAAAATCACACCCCAAGAATTGGGGTTTTAGCTAGACATAGAAAAAGGGAAGAAAATGATACCAAATCGAATTAACATCAACCAGGTATGATTTATTTTCACTTCAAATGAGTCTAGAATGATGAATCTCCAACACCCACTTCCAATTTCTTGGAGTTGGAAGTCTTCAAATCTTCAAGCTCAAGAACAATGTCTCCCAAAAACTCTAAGAACTAAAAATTAGAAATATTCCATGTCTGAAAATTCTCTACAAAAATTGATTGATTTTTTGATACTAAGCTATAGAATTAAATGGGTATTTATAGTTTTTAAAAATTTATGCTGCGAAGGACCAGTCGGTGCAGTTTTTCGGGATCACCGATGTATTCAGCGATCCGTCCTTTGGTCTGCTTCATAGACTTTCAGCTTTTGCCTTCAGCATCTTCACGTTTTGGATCATTGGGCGATATAGTAATACTTCATGGAACTGTTCAGCGACGCGCCGACTGCTCTTTTTTATCGCCGACTTGATCTTTTCTTTCAGGGTTCAACTCACTGGAACTTTGGGTGAGGTTACGACCATTCGGCAGTTCGCCTAATGCATTAGGCGATCCTCAGCCCTTCATTTCTTCGTTCTTTCAGCCTCTTTGTTCCTTTTTAGCTTGATAGCGTCCATGTTTGGTCTCTCAACTCAAATACCTAAAACGTAAGGATTTACATCAGTTATTGAGATAAAATATGCATTTGAGGAAAACTAAATCTATCAAAATAAAGCCCTAAATGAGTCCAAATTGTGCACTCATCAATGGTCAAACCCTCGAATACTATGAGGACTCACGAATCTTTTTCTTCTTGATCTACTATGGTCCTAGCCACAAGGGTAGAATTTGATATCTCCAAACCTTACACTTATCGAAAATGTAGAATTATGGGTTAGCACAAAATGTACTAAGTATGGAAGTAATGCATAAAAATCCTTTAAACATGCAAAAAGGGACATTTTAGTTGAAACCATGTTATATGTCACTTTTGCACATCATCTTTGAAATAGTTGGATATTGTAGCTCATAAGACAAATCATGTACAATTCATCATATCATAAAGGATATCATCATAATCACAAACATAGTCTCCAACACTAACATAATGCATACTCCAATCTTCACAAGACATAGTTCACATACATAATTAAATACCAAGATCATCTCATCATAATAGAACTATCACATAACACACCCTAAGCTATATTTGTGCAATGGATAGATAGGATCCCATAATCCTATCTACACTAAGTATCACTTCTAGGCCACCATGATCATGCATAACATACCTTGACCTTATCCATAGCCAATACTCGTAGACAAAGGGACATTCATGTTCATAACTTGAAATAAATAAAGTCACTCTTAGCAACAATCCATATCATGCATACATAAATTCATATATCTTCATAGAATAAAGAAACCACACCATAACCCCTTTATAAGTGTAGTTGTGCAATGTATAAGTGAAGTCCCATACCCCCACTCACACTAAGTAAATCTCATTAAGAAGTCATAATTATAGTTCATGTTCATGTTTATAATTCATATAAAGCATGCATTAACTCATAATCATCATGTCATAAGGGAAACCTACCATGCCCACTCTCAAAGCCTACTTCTGCAATGCATGAATGAAGTCCCATACCTCCATTCACACTAAGTAAAACCTCTTGAAGAACCATAGTAAATAACCCATGTTCTTGTTCATATGTCATATTCTTGTTCTTTATCATGTCATGGTTCATGTTCTTGTTCATGTAGGGAAATATCCTTAACCGACATAGACCATGTGAGCTACATGGAATCCGGTGTCATTCCCCACATCGAAAAGAGGTGTCGTACTTGCCTAAGGTAGAACTAACATTTTTAGCTTTTAGGTGGATCCACTAGCTAAAGACCTATGTGGGCATATAGTTATGGGATAAGGATATTGATACTAGAAACCCGGACTGACTGACGTATAAGGTTTCCATTTCATGAGATAACTGTTTTGGAAACCCGGAATGACTGGTGTAAAAGAAACTCATTGGGAAGCCAGACTAACTAGCGTAAAAGATTTTATCTCATTTTCATATCCACTCGGTGCTAAGCATAATTCCCTTTAAGTTCATGTTAAGTCTTTACTTAAGTTCATGTTTATCGAAGGGTGACTTAACACACAATCCAATACAACATCATGATTTAGCTCATAGATTCATTAGGTGAGAATAACCTTTCAACCTTAGATTCATTAATATGTGAGTGAACCTTTCACATCATGTTCGTAGTGTTAATGAGATTAGCCTTTAAATCAACACAACAACATTATCATAGTCCTAGACAACTCATACATAGGTATGTATAAGGGTAAGGGGAAAATGATTTTTCAACAATACCACAAATACACAATATTCATCGGATCTGCACTTTCTATGTGCATCATGAGTTCATACACAATTCTTATCAACATGTATAAACCCTCATAATTTACCTTTCAAGGGCTATGAATCAAACACAACCCAAACATCTAGAACTACTACATTAGATAAGGGGAATAACATGATTCAATAACTCAATCAACACTTAGTCACTCCATAGTCATGTTCATGCATGGTGTGTGTGTGTGATTGTCCTTTCAATAACACAACAACAACATTATCATCATAGACACTTCACTCTCAAAGTGTTCATAAGCTTTGCACATAATATCATAATCATGCATAACCCTCAATTCTTGCATTCAAGGATCATAGATCATGTCAAGTCTATCTAACATTCACTATATTAGATATGGGTAGAATCATGACTCAAGTAAACACTCATTTCATGAATAGACTCGTGTGATCATATTATAGGTCATGTTGGTAAAGTCTTTTCACAATAATGCCAAAAACAACTCAACATACATAATAGCTTCCTTCTTAAAGCATTAACATCCTTAGCTTATTCACATTAGCTTTTACCCTAAAAGCCCTATGAGTCATCTTCATGTGACAAGCCTTACTCTCAAGCAATCCCTCACATGATCATCATGTACACCTAATTCTCAAGGTAATATATTTGCATGCCTCATTATTGATAAATTATAGTCATATAGTATTATAGAAACTCAATCTCAATACTACTCAACCATGATCCATCATATAAGCCCTAATTCAGTCAATTAATGTCTATAAGCTTTACTTTTGAGAAATTCATATCTAGGTCATCTAGTCTAAGGCAATTCATAAAGAAGTTCATCTCAATTTGCTTTTTTCATGACATGACACTAGACTCTATCAATTTCTCCATAGCCTCTTAGGTTAATCAAGGATACATGTTTTATCATACTAAAGTCATGTAATTACACCATTAACAACCATTATTCAATTAATTGGGCCAATGTACGACAATACCTCGGTATGGCTCCTTTTGAGGCACTTTATGGTAGACGGTGTAGGTCACCGGTTGGGTGGTTTGAAGTTGGAGAGGTGGCCTTGTTGGGTCCGGATCTGGTCATGGATGCTCTTGAGAAGGTAAGGATGATTAGGGAGAGGTTGAAAACAGCCCAAAGTCGTCAAAAGTCTTATGCCGATGTGAGGAGACGGGATCTTGAATTCAAAGTGGGTGATTGGGTTTATTTGAAAGTTTCTCCAATGAAAGGTGTGGTTCGTTTTGGTAAGAAGGGGTAATTAAGTCCTAGGTATGTCGGTCCTTATGAGATAATAAGAAGGGTTGGTAAAGTATCCTATGAGTTGGGGTTGCCCAAGGAGATGGAATTAGTTCATCCGGTATTCCATGTATCGATGTTTAGGAAATGTGTTGGTGATCCTAACGCTATTGTACCTCTTGAGGTTGTGGGTGTTGCAGAAGATAATTTGACGTATGAAGAAGTCCCGGTTCAGATCTTAGATAGACAAGTTAAAAGGTTGAGGAACAAAGAAGTGGCGTCCGCTAAAGTGCTTTGGAGAAATCAACAAGTGGAGAGTGCTACTTGGGAGGCCAAAGCGGACATGCAAAGACGTTATCCTTATATATTCAAATCCACTCAAACCTAAGGTATTAAATCAAGTCCTTTGTACTCCATTGAGTCTTACATTTCAGCCCCTGAATCATTAATGTGCATATATGTTTAAATTGATGAGTTATGGATGCTTTACACTAAGTTTTGAAATCTTGAAGTGATGTTTAAATAAATTTTTTGCATTAATGTTGGGGCTGATATGTTCTTACTAATGCTTTCCTTGTACGTCTCTTCCACATTCGAGGACGAATGTTCCCAAGGGGGAGATATTGAAATGACCCAAAAGGTTCTTAAAAATATGCTTCGGAATTTACCGGAAACTTGTTTAGCTATATCAAAAAAAATCCATTTCGTTTTTCGAAAATCTGACTTCATATTCTTGTTTAGGGGTCAAATTGAGTGGGAAATGGGTCTAACCCAAATTTTAGAGCAACCGTATCAAAATCCGAAATTTCCAAGTGAAACCTTTTTCGAGGGTCTACTTTGGAGGGTCATATCTCCTAGCACACAAATAATTGGGTGGCCCATAACATATCCATGGAAAGCCCTTGGAGTTAGCTACCTAACGCACTTTGTTTCACCTCATTCGGAGTTCAGACGAAGAAGTTATGCCCATTTTCGTAAAATCTGTCCGGCAGGAAATGCAATTTCCAGTGAGCGTTTTTACTGTTCACCCGCCTCATTTTTTTTTCTAAGTGTTGGACCATTTTCCCAAAGGGCATATGTTATTTCCTATATACCATTAGTTCAATTCCCATCTCTAAAACATTTCCCAAAACACCTCTCCCATACTTAGACACATTTTCTCTCAAGTTCTCTCAAGAACCCTAATCCAAAACCTTCCTCAAGATTGAAGAGACTCTTGCTCCAAGTTCCAAGCTTCCATTGAAGACACTCTCAAGACCTTCATAAGAACTCAAGGTATGTGGTGTTGAACTCATGGGTCCTTCCACCCATAGTGCCTAGACTCTATTCTACTCACTAATTCATGGTTTAAGTTAAGATTCATAAATTAGTCTTGTTCTTTGTAATAATTTCCTATACATTGAATTTTAAACATGAAAAGTGATTGTTTTGAGCATGTTGTGACTCTAGAACTTGAATCTAAATTTGGAATGGATGTGGAGATTTTCATGTGGTATTGTGGGTGTTAAAAGGTGTTGTTGTAGGTTGTTCACTGGTTTGGCTGCATAATTACTACCCTATTTTCCATGCTCTTTGATTCCATTACATGCCTTCAAGGTGTTTGACAAAATGTCCAACTATGGAGAATTGATGAATCGATGCTTTAAAGCTTGAGTTATGAGATGTATGGCAATCCAGAGATGTGTTGATGACAAACTAAGCTTGTGTATATGTTCATTCCATACGTGAGATTGCATTAGAGCCTAATGGGAATTTCCTATATAAAGTGTTGCATGACCATGCCCGGTCCGGGGGAAAAGAACCGGACAACCATGTGAGAGGTTTATATCTCACCACCTAGGATGCTTGGGGTGTGACCAACATCAACCATGTGAGAGGTTTATATCTCACCACCTAGGATGCTTGAGGTGTGACCAACATCAACCATGTGAGAGGTTTATATCTCACCACCTAGGATGCTTGGGGTGTGACCAACATCAACCATGTGAGGGGTTTATACCTTGCCACCAGGGTGTCCGGGTGTGAACGGCATCCCCCATCCTAAGTTGGGGTTATAGATTGGTTGGATCATGCATACACATATGATATCTACTATTAGTATAGATTTACTTAAACATGTTTTGACTTCACTTTGATCATGCATCCTCATATTGTTATTCATAATGCTTAGGAAACTATTTCTTGTATTTCGATTGTGTCCTTGTCTATTGTTGTGTTGCACCCCGCATACTTAGTACATTTCAAGTACTAACGCATATTTTACCTACATGATGCTACCATGTAGGGACCGGATCTACTCTTGATCCTTCTTTCCATTCACGTGGCTAGTACAGTGCTTATCCGAGTTTGTTGGTGAGTCCTCAATGATTCGAGGGCTATGTTATGTTTCCTACTCCTATGTTTTGAGACTTTAGCTTGCAATTGTATTTTGACTATGAGGGGAGCCGGTAGTATCTCATGGCCCCCGTCCTATCTATGTATGTAGAGGTGTGCGTTGGACAAGTATTTTGTAAATGAGCTTGACTCTTGTTCTATGATGTCTTTTTGAAATGGTTTGCCCTTAGTCCCTATTTCCCGTTAATTAATGTTGATTGTACTTCCGCGACCGATGAAGTGTGATGACAAGTTTGAGAGGCTTGTTTGGGGTTCCTTCGGGTTCCTCATTCGCCATGTCACGTCTAGGCCCTAGGCTTGGGTCGTGACAGTAGGCCACAAAAGCGGCATATGTTAAATTGTCTCACACTGTTCGAAGTTGCCTAAGATCATATTAAGAGATAGACTTGCATAGTCGATCGGACTAACGGGGAAAATTCTTTGTGTTATTATGCATAGTTCACAGTAAGCTCATCAAACAAGGCATCGACACCAAAGTCAAACAAGACTCCACACTTTTGCTAGTCTGCAATGTTCATCACAAGAGACTCAATTCGATAGTTGGCTAGTCATAACGAGATGCAAAGAGTTCACATATAGTGTATGCAACTTCAATTGCCTCGTTGTAGCTGTGCATTCATGTGTGATCGATTATGAGCACTATTTGAGTTATCGATATTGCTCAAAACCAAGACTCAAATTTGGAACATAACAGCCGCATTCAACACATACAAGAGGTGGCAAAAAAATTTCGGAAGTAAAAAATTATTTACAATTAAAAACAAGGAGCCACAAGCTCAAACATCCGCGAAAAGCAGTGCAAAACACAATTATAAGCATAACAACCCAATTATATAAACAAAACAACAAACATCAATATTCACACAAAAGGTGGGCCTCACCCCACCACAAATAAAAAATCATTTGTTCTCAAATGCAAATGAAGTAAACTGTGCAAAATGTGAAAGAAAGTAAGACAGAGAGGGAGGTAAACAAGGGATCATATCTATGTTGTCTCTCTATCTGTCTGGGCCTCAGTGCTAGGTGCAGCAGTCTGGACTTGGGCATCAGTGCTCAGAATCACCTCATAAGAAACAACTCCACTAGAGACAGTCATGGGGTCTCTGCCAGTGATGTCTGCACAACCGTCCCTGCAACGTTTGGCAAATCTCTGAATATGTTCTCCTCTTGTACCCCAATCTGCTCCTCGTCGGTTTCAGCATCCGACTCCTCAAGTACAGGCTCATCCCGGTGTGCATCGCTGGTAGTATTCGGAGGAATCCTTGAAGGCTCAGGAGTATCCACGTCATCTAGAGCCTAAATCAATGAAGTGAAGTCCGTAGACTTTAAATAGTAGACGTCATTCCTCAACTCTGCTACCTCGTTTTTCAAAACCAAAACCTCGGAGGTCCCCCTCTGTCTGCTCTCACAAGCCTCAACTCTCATAGTGAGAGTGTCAATAGAAGTCTGAAGAGGGGTCAGTGCAGCTAGAATTGCAACCTCAATCGTTAATGGAACATCTCTCTCCAGTCTAGTAGCTCTCACATCAGTTGACTGAGCGAGATGCCCCATCTTCAGGATCATTGCCTGAGTGATTTTGATTTGCTTGGAGGAAGAGGATGTACCTGGGGCCTGTGAGGAGGAAGAAATAGCAGAAGTACCTGAAGGCTTGGAGGCCGGAGTAGGCAAAGACGCCTCTGCAGGTATAGAGTCAACATCCACCTCTGGAGAAGTATATGTCGGGGCTGCTCTCCTCCTGTCAGCCTCCTCTCTTGTGTACTTGGCCTCAATACGCCAGATATCAGTGGAGGAGGAAAGGATAATCTCAATATCCCTCGTATCATCCCATGAAACTCCTGCTCACCCGCATAGTGATACGCTCAAATTACACCTCTTTTCAAAAGAATAAGCGATTGTTATCACATAAAGAACCCAACTTGTAAGTTGGGGTCGATCCTACGAGGAATATGGTTTATACTTAAGTTCAATAACGATTATATTCGTTTAGCCAATGTATTTCTGAGAAAAATAAGTTAAAGGGGGGGGGGGGGGGATTTGTGTAACAAATTTTGGAAATTATGAAAGTAATTAATAAGCAAGATTCAAACTTATGTTGTTATCAAATTGAGAAGGAAACTAGGGCGTACGTGTTCCTCATAGGCTCATAACTCCTTAATCCTAGTAATAGCAATCCCTTCCTAGTGTATTCCATGCAAAGCGATAAGTTATGTATCTCTAAATCCTTGGTCCGGCATCTAGAGAATTTCACCCCGCAACTTGGTCCGGCTACGTGTGTATAATTTACTAACCCTTACCATTACCTCATATTAGACGTCACATCGATGTATGGCTTAGTTTTCACCCTCGCACCAATCGACATTAGTTCTATTAGATAGTATCACACTAAATCTATGTTGATAGTTCTTTTCTTATTAACTACCTCCTTAGTCCAGCAAGTAGCAGCAAGCGAGTTCTAACGTTGCACACTGTTAAAAACACTTCTAGATGAAAGAATTATCAATGCATGCAAAACACTATTCGGGAATTACTTAGTTACTATTCATACTTCGTTAATCACTCATGGTTCCCAGAACCCTAGTTGTGGATTTACTTACACATATTAACAAGATAACAATTCATAATGTTTGAAGAATAAATCATGAACTTACGTAGTAGAGTAGAATAATCCCATTATTTCAACTTGAATTTCAAAGTAAAAATCACCAAAACGTGCTTAGGAAATTAAGAATTGCTAAAGTTGCATGTTAATCTTCCAAGCCAAAAACTAGAACAAAAATAATAATGTCTAACCTCCAAAAACAAGGTTTACATACCCTATATATGGAAAAATAAGTCCTAACTAAAAAGGAAACGAAAAAGGAAATAAAGTTGCAGGACGCGTCTTCATTCTATGAAACTAACCTATGGTCCGTAAGTCGATCTACGTTCTGTACGTTCCTTCCGTGGCTCAGGACTTAGGCAATTTTTCTTCCTTCAAAATCTGCAAAATCTCTTTCGCAATCGATGATTCAACAGTATGGACCGTAAGTCTATCTACTGTCCGTACCTCTTCTCCGTAACGCCACACTTAGATTTTTTCAGCATCAACTACTGGAACCAATCTCTAAATGATTTGACAGATTAACAGTATGGTCCGTAGATCAATCTACGATCCATAAGTCACAACCGTGGTTTCACACTTGGTCAAGAATTCCCTGATCTTCAGCAATTTCTTTTCTGCCGTTCTATGACTATAATCTACGGGGCATAACTGGACCTACGGTCCTTAAGTTTCCTCCATATATTTCCTTTTCTGCACTTCTTTCAGTTGTGTCTTCAAGTTTCCGCGCCTAAACCTATTCCCTGCAAACATTAGAAAAACACATATAAACTAATACAAAATAGCCCTAGACACACACAAATCTCAAGTGAAATGTATCAAAAATACCGTAAACTCACAGTACATCACATAGTTTTGGGATCAGTAATGGGAACGACGGTGAGGTCTGTCTCTTCTTGGCTCTCATGGCCATCTCCTGTTAAATCAGAAGCCCTAGGTCGATATGCCTCCTAGATATGATGGACTCTAGGCATGCTGCCTTAGAATGGCGGAGGAGAGACTCATTCTGGGATGGCATAATAGTAATGCTGATAAAGCCAAACAAGAACCGGGCAGCAATATTTAAATCCCTCTTCTCAATAGGGGTGCCTGCCTCGATCTGCCTTGGGGTGGTATCAGAAATCAAAGGTTCCAGCCACCCCTTTAGATTATCCAAGGATTGACTATGCAGATCTTTACTTAGTACATCATTGATGTACTCACTCCTACACCCGACCTCCTTACCTCGGACCACGACCGCCTTTATCGATATGAACTCATTGGCCTTCTGCTTACTCTTGGGGACCAGATCACCATAAGCTGTGTAAAACTCACGGGCCCAATGGGGAATATAGGGGCCTCGGGACCTAGTGAACTGCTCGAACCTATGGAATTGTACGATCTTGCTCACATTGGATACTTCCTCTCTAAGACTTCTGTAGAAAGCACCTTTCCCTCGACGATGGTTCGTTGACCATAACCTTTCAATCAGTGCAGAAGCCTCAGAGAAGGAACGACAGGAAGCACAGGGGTCTCAAAAGGTGCCTGAGCTGGCATTGATTCAGGTGCGGGAGGAGTGACAGCTAAGGGAACCCTGGTGGATGTAGGTTGAGATCTAGCTCGGAGCTTATCCCTTCGAGAAATCAGAGGTTGCTCGTATTTAGGCTTAGCCAAATCAGCACGGGTGTTGACTACCACTCTCTGAGATGTGTGCTTCTTTCTTTTGCCTTTGTGTCCCGGTGGGAGTTCTTGCCCTCTTTTCTTTCGAGGATTTGATCCCCCTTCATTTATAGTAATTCCCCGTGCTTTATTTTGGGGTGGCCTATCTAGATTTGTTCGCACCATATCTGTAAAGCATTGGAGAAAATTTAGTAAATACTCATATCAGACCATAGAAAATTAATTGTAGACATACTCGCCGATCAAGTTGGCGAGTCGTCGAATCTCTTTGGCGAGCTAAATCGGGCTCATCGAAAGGATTGGCTTAAAATTCTCAGCAATACGGCGATGGGAGGTCCCTTTTAGCAAATCACCGATAGGTTTCGGTGATTAAGGGCAACCACACCAAAAGGTTTAGTGCACAAGGGCTCAAGAGTGCAGACAAAGGGCGAAAAAGAAGTCTTTCCGCAAGTCGCCGAGTGCTTTCAGCGATCTCAGGCTTCTCGCCGCAAGTTACCAGACCAACCATCAAATAAAGCATGAAATTAAAGGCGAGATGGGGACATTAGGCAAACCGCCGAGTGGTTAGGCGAGCTCGACCCAACTCGCCAAACGACCCCACGTGCCTATTTTTAATCCAACTTCTTGAATTCAACCCCGCAACCCCCAAAAACAAAATCAAAGCATGCACTAGTTAAATTAAGTTAAGACCCATAACACCCATCACCTCGGGATACTCAGATTTCTCCTGGTTTTGCCAAATTTGGCCATTTGACGCCTTTTACCCTGAAGAATGGTGTCACCCACTCTATCATTATACAATTTACGCCATTTAGCACAAATACGAGCTACTCAGACTTCACCGAACAAATCTAACCAACATGCAAGCACACCCTCACAAAATTCAACTCATTTTAAGGCACAAATTTATGGGCATTTTGATTATCAAAACAATACGGGCAAGATTATGAAATTAAAATTGGTATTTCAACATTCTAATCCTATCAGAGAGGCCCAGCACACGACAATAAGATAAGATCATTGCAAATGCGTACCAAATTTTCAAAAATAAACTCGGGGTTAGGAATACCAACCTTTTATGCCGATTAAAGTACTTTGAAATGCTATACGGCAATGAAATCCCAATTTTGAGCACCAATTAACAACCAAAATACTTATGGAATGTAAAAATATTGAAAATACTAACTTGGTGTGAGATTGCGAAGTTTAAAAGTGAGGGAAAGTGAAGAGTTTAAAACTGCAAAACTTTTGCCCTTATTAACCGTCCAGTTCACGTACATTCGGCGAAGTTAGTCGCACTCATCGATCCACTCAGTGAAACGCTGAGTGGTCACTTACCCCACCGACTTTTTACAGGACCTTTAGTTACTTGAGGGTTCAAACGACGGACAACATCGGGGTCGCTGACTAGTCGCCAAGTTTCTTGTTGCTCGCTGAGTTTTACAGGCTCCAAGTTAAAATTGTGTTATGCCAAACGGCGGATCAAATCGGGCGCGCAGACATATTAGCTGATGCGCCGACTGGAACATTCGCTCTACATTTTTCGAACACGTTTCACACTCAAACCTGCACAATCAACACCCCATTATTTGTAAAACAAAAATAAAGCAATAAAGGGTTTTGGGTTGCCTCCCAAACATCGCTTTAGTTAACGTCGTGGCACGACGCAAGTCACACTCATACTTAATTCTTGGGGTTAGCCATAGCATTACTTGTCAACTCACTATTTTGCAGCGGGTGGAGATGAGGCATCACATGACTCGTAAGGTTCTCGAGCAGCTGAATGGATATGGAATGAAAACCAATCATCTGTTTCACTACATCGATGTTCTCGTTCATTTTTTCCATCACCCTATCATACTCATTCACCTTGTGAAGAATGATCAAGAGAATTCCTTCAACACATTTACCCTCATTATCCTTAGCTCTTTTTCTCTGATGAGGAGGAATGTATTTGTCCTTCCTTTTGGATTGGACTTCAATCTCCGCTATCTTTTTGGCCAACTCGTCCATCTGAGTCATCAGTGTGGCCAACATGAAGTCCTTCTCTACTTCTTGGTTTGTTTCAGCCATGTTATCAAGCAGGCGGGCTGCTATCGCATAGGGCTGTTAAGTAATACCACCCGAAATGAGTTGGTCATCCAATACCTTGTTTCCGGGACGAAGACTTATGTAAAAACAATCCAGGAGGGCTATGTCAGGAATTTCATGAGATGGACATTGAACTAGCAGTTCTTTAAACCTTGCCCATGCCTCATGAATCCGTTCATCTTCCAATTGTTTGAAGATTAGAATGTGATCCCTGAACATCATTACTTCTAATGGAGGAAACATCATTTGCACACGAGTACTGCTCGATATACTCACCTCTTTTGTTTCAAAGCTCAAACAAGCAAAACACAAAGCTAAAAATTAAGTGAGTAGAACTATAACTAAAAAGAACGAAATACTACTTCACTAAAAATTCTCAACTAACACAACTCTCCGTCAGCAGCGCCATTTTGATGTTTGACGTAATAAAAGACATGACATCCAATTCAGGTGTCAACGATCGCATGCAGTAATGTAACATAACCGAATGGGTTGGGGTCGAGTTCGAAGGGAGTGTTTGCAAGAATTAATAGAAAAGTAAAATTTTGTTTTAATAAATCATAGCTATAAATATTAACGAGTAAAAACATGATAAATCAATGGGTGACACGAATGTCAATTATCAATGGGGGGTTTATATTCACTTAACAACTAAAAACAACAAAAATAAAAAGATACGAGATAAGGAGATGGGATTCTTGGAATGTGATAGGAATATGGGATAAAATATACTATTGGGTAAATGTTATTGATAGAAAATCGCCGAACATTTGTAACTAGGCAAGACTTTAGTGGGGGTAAATTCTCTCTAGAGCAACGTACCCCAAATCAACTCAGTTTCTCTATAACACCGAGTTGTCGCAATTAAGCACAACCTTCTCCTTAGCCCATTCATTCTCTCGAGCTGAATGTGTGGGAAAAGGCCTAGGATTCACTCTCTCAAGCTGAACCCACGATGACCCAATAACCACCGGCTATCGATTTAGTAGTCTTAGTTTTAAAACCTCTCTCTCGAGCAAGCCAAAAACACTAAGATGAAATCGTATTTGCAACTACAATCCCATTAAGTTCAAACACAACTACTAAATGAAATCACAATTAAACAACAAATAGACTAACAATAAGTAATACCCAATAGAAAATTTAACCCATATTCACAAAATCACACCCCAAGAATTGGGGTTTTAGCTAGACATAGAAAAAGGGAAGAAAATGATACCAAATCGAATTAACATCAACCAGGTATGATTTATTTTCACTTCAAATGAGTCTAGAATGATGAATCTCCAACACCCACTTCCAATTTCTTGGAGTTGGAAGTCTTCAAATCTTCAAGCTCAAGAACAATGTCTCCCAAAAACTCTAAGAACTAAAAATTGGAAATATTCCATGTCTGAAAATTCTCTACAAAAATTGATTGATTTTTTGATACTAAGCTATAGAATTAAATGGGTATTTATAGTTTTTAAAAATTTATGCTGCGAAGGACCAGTCGGTGCAGTTTTTCGGGATCACCGATGTATTCAGCGATCCGTCCTTTGGTCTGCTTCATAGACTTTCAGCTTTTGCCTTCAGCATCTTCACGTTTTGGATCATTGGGCGATATAGTAATACTTCATGGAACTGTTCAGCGACGCACCGACTGCTCTTTTTTATCGCCGACTTGATCTTTTCTTTCAGGGTTCAACTCACTGGAACTTTGGGTGAGGTTACGACCATTCGGCAGTTCGCCTAATGCATTAGGCGATCCTCAGCCCTTCATTTCTTCGTTCTTTCAGCCTCTTTGTTCCTTTTTAGCTTGATAGCGTCCATGTTTGGTCTCTCAACTCAAATACCTAAAACGTAAGGATTTACATCAGTTATTGAGATAAAATATGCATTTGAGGAAAACTAAATCTATCAAAATAAAGCCCTAAATGAGTCCAAATTGTGCACTCATCAATGGTCAAACCCTCGAATACTATGAGGACTCACGAATCTTTTTCTTCTTGATCTACTATGGTCCTAGCCACAAGGGTAGAATTTGATATCTCCAAACCTTACACTTATCGAAAATGTAGAATTATGGGTTAGCACAAAATGTACTAAGTATGGAAGTAATGCATAAAAATCCTTTAAACATGCAAAAAGGGACATTTTAGTTGAAACCATGTTATATGTCACTTTTGCACATCATCTTTGAAATAGTTGGATATTGTAGCTCATAAGACAAATCATGTACAATTCATCATATCATAAAGGATATCATCATAATCACAAACATAGTCTCCAACACTAACATAATGCATACTCCAATCTTCACAAGACATAGTTCACATACATAATTAAATACCAAGATCATCTCATCATAATAGAACTATCACATAACACACCCTAAGCTATATTTGTGCAATGGATAGATAGGATCCCATAATCCTATCTACACTAAGTATCACTTCTAGGCCACCATGATCATGCATAACATACCTTGACCTTATCCATAGCCAATACTCGTAGACAAAGGGACATTCATGTTCATAACTTGAAATAAATAAAGTCACTCTTAGCAACAATCCATATCATGCATACATAAATTCATATATCTTCATAGAATAAAGAAACCACACCATAACCCCTTTATAAGTGTAGTTGTGCAATGTATAAGTGAAGTCCCATACCCCCACTCACACTAAGTAAATCTCATTAAGAAGTCATAATTATAGTTCATGTTCATGTTTATAATTCATATAAAGCATGCATTAACTCATAATCATCATGTCATAAGGGAAACCTACCATGCCCACTCTCAAAGCCTACTTCTGCAATGCATGAATGAAGTCCCATACCTCCATTCACACTAAGTAAAACCTCTTGAAGAACCATAGTAAATAACCCATGTTCTTGTTCATATGTCATATTCTTGTTCTTTATCATGTCATGGTTCATGTTCTTGTTCATGTAGGGAAATATCCTTAACCGACATAGACCATGTGAGCTACATGGAATCCGGTGTCATTCCCCACATCGAAAAGAGGTGTCGTACTTGCCTAAGGTAGAACTAACATTTTTAGCTTTTAGGTGGATCCACTAGCTAAAGACCTATGTGGGCATATAGTTATGGGATAAGGATATTGATACTAGAAACCCGGACTGACTGACGTATAAGGTTTCCATTTCATGAGATAACTGTTTTGGAAACCCGGAATGACTGGTGTAAAAGAAACTCATTGGGAAGCCAGACTAACTAGCGTAAAAGATTTTATCTCATTTTCATATCCACTCGGTGCTAAGCATAATTCCCTTTAAGTTCATGTTAAGTCTTTACTTAAGTTCATGTTTATCGAAGGGTGACTTAACACACAATCCAATACAACATCATGATTTAGCTCATAGATTCATTAGGTGAGAATAACCTTTCAACCTTAGATTCATTAATATGTGAGTGAACCTTTCACATCATGTTCGTAGTGTTAATGAGATTAGCCTTTAAATCAACACAACAACATTATCATAGTCCTAGACAACTCATACATAGGTATGTATAAGGGTAAGGGGAAAATGATTTTTCAACAATACCACAAATACACAATATTCATCGGATCTGCACTTTCTATGTGCATCATGAGTTCATACACAATTCTTATCAACATGTATAAACCCTCATAATTTACCTTTCAAGGGCTATGAATCAAACACAACCCAAACATCTAGAACTACTACATTAGATAAGGGGAATAACATGATTCAATAACTCAATCAACACTTAGTCACTCCATAGTCATGTTCATGCATGGTGTGTGTGTGTGATTGTCCTTTCAATAACACAACAACAACATTATCATCATAGACACTTCACTCTCAAAGTGTTCATAAGCTTTGCACATAATATCATAATCATGCATAACCCTCAATTCTTGCATTCAAGGATCATAGATCATGTCAAGTCTATCTAACATTCACTATATTAGATATGGGTAGAATCATGACTCAAGTAAACACTCATTTCATGAATAGACTCGTGTGATCATATTATAGGTCATGTTGGTAAAGTCTTTTCACAATAATGCCAAAAACAACTCAACATACATAATAGCTTCCTTCTTAAAGCATTAACATCCTTAGCTTATTCACATTAGCTTTTACCCTAAAAGCCCTATGAGTCATCTTCATGTGACAAGCCTTACTCTCAAGCAATCCCTCACATGATCATCATGTACACCTAATTCTCAAGGTAATATATTTGCATGCCTCATTATTGATAAATTATAGTCATATAGTATTATAGAAACTCAATCTCAATACTACTCAACCATGATCCATCATATAAGCCCTAATTCAGTCAATTAATGTCTATAAGCTTTACTTTTGAGAAATTCATATCTAGGTCATCTAGTCTAAGGCAATTCATAAAGAAGTTCATCTCAATTTGCTTTTTTCATGACATGACACTAGACTCTATCAATTTCTCCATAGCCTCTTAGGTTAATCAAGGATACATGTTTTATCATACTAAAGTCATGTAATTACACCATTAACAACCATTATTCAATTAATTGGGCCAATGTACGACAATACCTACATTATGAAGTCAATTTACTAAAGTGGGGGATTCAAGGGTTCATGGGGGTATTTGATCATAAATAAACCATTAAACATCATTTCAATTGTAATTCATCATAAATCAATCAATGAAAATGTTTCTAAATATAACCCATGACTTAGATTGAAACCCTAGGTTTTTGGGGAAATTGGTAGCTTGAAATTAAGTTTTGGAGGGATTCTGTGGGTGAAGGCTACCCATAGATGAAAAGAAACCATACCTTATGAATATTTCCACACAAAATTTAAGAGAAAATACAGCTCCTTGACCCCTAGAGTTCACCTTTTTCTTTTTCTTCAATGGAGTTTTAGACTGAGAATATTTGGAGAGGGAAGTTGGTTATGATTTGGGGTCTTGAGATATAATGAGTTAATATAGTGTTTAGTGACTTAAAATAGTTTATATATCTGTATAAGGACTATATTAAGCGACCCCTACTTAAAACTAATTAAAAAAGAATTACCTAAATGGACCTTCCTTTGGCCGAGAGTAGGCATAATTGCAGGCCATGACTCACGCCCTCCATTCACGGATTGTGAGTGGACCTACGGGTCATGCTGCTGGTTCATGGGTCAGGGTCTGCAGCTCCTAAAGTGAGCTCGTGACCCATGACGTAGCCCTACGGGGAGTGGATGGACCTACGCTCATTAGGTCCCATCCACAGGTCATGAACTTGGGCACTTTAGGGCTGTTTTGGGGTTAGGCTTTAGGGTCCTCCTCAAAGATCCTTGGGGAGTCCTACCTTGATGTTTAACCCCTAAAACCTTCATACTATGTACGGGAAGCCATTTTACACTTTTAAATCCAACATCAAACTCAACAGCACACTCGTAAGGCTCTAGTTCCACCTACTAGTTTTCCGGGTTGTCACATTGTAACACCCCGAAATGCTAACCAAGAGTCGCTTCTTGATACACCATTGCTTAATCACTACTGTATGTTTTACTCTCATTTTGGGAACTTGAAATATTGTGATATTTGAAAACCTACTTATCATACATTGTGATCATAATTTAAGGTATTGTATGGGGGTATTTGCGTAATATTCTAATTAGAATTATATATAACTTGAATGGGAGGTGAGGGTTATACAAATAGGTATATATGTATGCATTTTGGGCAGCCAACCTTTTTTTGGACAGCCACCTTTGGGAGGCAGCGGTGCATGTGATAAACGTCACTCTTGAGACTATATGTTTACACCTCCTCTATAGTGAAATTCGTGTTCCTTAGCTCTAAGAAAACTGGTGAACTCTCTCTAACAATATTACTCTCAAAATCACAAGAGAAAAACTTGGTCCTTTTGGCTTGAATTCGAGATACACCCTTCTCTTTGGTGAGTAGTCGAAATCTGCTTTTGAGCTAAGTAGTGTTTAGTACTTTTTGAATATCTCGTTCTCTAGGCTGGCCAGAATTACTTTTTTAGGAGCATAGTCGTATTTGTACAGGCTATGCTTACTTGTGATGATAATCCTATTTTACATTAACATTTTTGAGCTACTAGGAATTAAAGAAGTTATTTAATTTTATTTTAATGTTGTATATACTCGTGAACAAATTGAGGACCCTGATACGTTGGTTGGTCTACGGTTTGAACTCTTGAAGTTATGATGGACTGTTTCTAAGCTAAGTACTGAGGTTTGTGTATAAACATTTACTTGCACTCTTTTAACTACTGGTATATCTGAAAGTTGATCTTGGTACCTTGGTTACCTCTTGTCACTTTGCATTGTCGTGTTGGTATCATTTAAGACGTTAAAGACTCTTGTGTAACTCGCCCACTTGTACGGATCGTTTGATCACTTGGCACTCTTGTTGGGATCTTGTCCTTCTTGTGGCTATGACTTTGTCACTATTGGCATGCCTCTTGATTCTGATCATTTGCCATCTTGATTCTGGATTTTTAGTTCATCTTAAAAATGGAACTTATCCATTTTAAGTACGTACTAGAAAGCCATTTTTAATATGGTTCTTAGTTCTATTGATTATTGGGTTTTGACCCTTCATGATACAGGGCGTCGGCCCTTCTTGATACCTGTTTGTGCTTGGTGCGACGACACGATGTATATATTGGGCGAGCCTTGTTGTTGAATCTCTTGGAAAACTATACTATGAGCGTTCTTGACATTTGGATCTTCAAATATCAAACTTTACTCTTTATATATTGTTTACTTGATTTATTTATTATGTTCAATTATGCTGCCCATGACTTGAGAAAGGTAACTTGGTGAATCTGACGGCTCTGAACCTATAGATTTTGCACCACTAAGCTATATGCTTAGCGATAGTTGTTTCTATCGTAGGGAAAGTTCGAGAGGATGCATGAAGCTGGCCATTGGAGATGTAGATTTTGAGAGCCTTAAGGAAGATCACAATTGCATATAGCCATCTATATTTTGTATAAACCTTAGGAGTTGTACATGATCTATGTGTTGTATATTTACATGAAATTTTGAGGACTAATTTGATCATGTCACCATGGGTTTTAATAGAAGTATGTCTATATTTTTTGTTCTTTTGGGCTGTGCAAACCCAAGTCTTGTAATATACGAAATTTACTATTAGTTTTGAATGTTTGCGTGAAGCATGAACCGACTGATTTCGATACTCGAAAGTTGGTAATATTCTTGTTATCTCATCCTTATGTGTGAGGATAATATATGCATGAAAAGATCGTCATATATTAGCTTAAATTATTCTGGGAGGGTTTTTTCTGTCATAAGTTAAATTTCGCGCCATGCCAGTTTTAACATCAAATAAATGTTTAAATGGGCAAGATGTATATCCTTAACTAAATTATTCGTTATGAACCTAATCCCTCTACTAGATTAAAATCAATATGGCCATAATTAACCTCTTTTAAATGTCGCAAGTATTTAATTAGATTTCTTGTTTAAGTGGTAGTATCCTTTCGAAAGGGTCGCTACAAGTGTTGGTATCAGAGCCTAGGCTTGTGGTTCTAGGACTTTTGTTGTGAATTACTTGTATATTAGTTCGCTTTCAAAAAGGTTTTATTTAGGGTTCTTGTTCACTTACATGGTTTATCACATTTTTATTGCATGTAGATTGTGAATGCATCTAGTACATGTCCATAATGCAATGTGATCTCCCATTTTGAAGGAATTAAGCTATGGCCTATTCTTCTAACCGACCTATGGAAGCTGCTCATGAAGGTTCCGGTGCCTCTGTTTCCCAACTTCATGCACTGGACGGTGTTGGAGAACATCTCTCGAACCAATATAGTCCCCACACTAGTGGGTTTGATGTGGGAAACCATTAGGGTGTAAGAATTGGTCCACATCCTAACATGAGTTGTGGTTCTCAAGCCATGAATTCTCCTTTTCAACAAATGGTTGTATTCTTCCACCACATGGCTGAATCGATGCATGATCCCAATGGGATTAAATTTGAAAAAATGAGGAAAATGGGTGTAGTGGAGTTTGAAGGCACTGTTGATCCCACTGATGCTAAACAATGGCTGGAGCGCATGGAGAGGGTATTTGAGCAGTTGGAGTGTCCAGATGTTGCCAAATTTAAGTATTATATTTCACTATTACAAAAGTATGCTTATGATTGGTGGGTAAGTGTTCAGAATGCCAAGGTAAAACCTCTGGTTCTTACTTGGGATGATTTTCTTAAGGAATTTCGTATGAAGTATGTCCCACCTGCTTATTGTGATGCAAAGAAAAAGGAGTTTTTGAATCTAAGGCAACGAGGCATGTCTATTTTTGAATACGAACAGAAGTTTCTAAGGCTCTCTCGCTATGCTGGGGGTATTATTAAAGAGGAAAAAGACAAGTGCAGGAAATTTGAAGACGGTTTAAATGATTCCATTAGGAAGAATGTGGCGATCCTATAACATGAGAACTTTTGTAAGTTAGTGTCTGATCCTTTTTCTTGGGAACGACTTGACAAAGAAGAAGCTAGTCGAAATGAAAACAAATTCTAAAAGCCTAGACCAGACTTTAGAGGTCCATCCAAAAGGGGAAGGTTTGATGATTCTAAGGTTGGTAGTGATTACAGGCCACCTCAACAAAGGCAAAGCAGATTAGAATTTTCTATAGCTAGCAATCCAAATTATGGCCAAGGCAAGCCTCATGTGCCCACTTGTCCGCAATGTGGAAAGAATCATTATGGTACTGCAGGAGAGCTTCTGGTGCATGTTTCAATTGTGGGAGCTTTGATCATAAAATGAAGGACTGTCCTAATCCTAATAATGCTCCTTCTTTGAAAACTGAAGGCTCAGTTCATAAGCCTTTTATTAATCCTCCTCAAACTAATAGAGGCGCAAGACTTAAAAATACCCAAGCAATAGGTGCAAGTAGAGCTAATAAAGCTAGTGGACCAAGGGCTACTGCACGCGCTTATGCTATGAGGAAGAGGAATGATCAAGATGGACAAGACGTGGTTGTCGGTAAATTTCACTTATTTGGCTTATGTGTGTTTACATTGATTGATCATGGTTCTACACAATCCTATATTTGTTCATCACTTGTTCTTCCTAAAAACGTCAAATCTCTTAGACTTAATTATGATGTGTTGGTTTAAAGTCCTTTGGGTTATCAAGTTGTGTGTAATCGAATTTATCGTGATTCAAAACCTAGTCTTCCCTGCTGTTTTGATTGAAATGCCCTTCAAAGATTTTGATGTTATTATCGGGATGGATTGGCTTTATAAATATCATGCAGTGGTAGATTGTAGGTCTAAGTATGTGACTTTTAAACATCCTACATTTTAACACATCATTGTACAAGGTGAAACATCATTGACATCTAGTATTATTTCTACAGCCTTGGCAAGAAAGTTGATGTGTCAAGGTTGTGGGGCATACCTTACTCACATAGTTGATACACAGTTGAAGAGTCCTTATATCAAGGACATACCTACTTTATGTGATTTCCTAGAAGTCTTCCCAGAAAACATTCTTGGATTACCCCCGGAAAGAGAGGTTGAATTTCCAATCTAGCTTATTCCTGGATCTAACCCTATTTCTATCACTCCTTATAGAATGGCTCCAGTAGAATTAAGACAATTGAAATCTCAATTGCAAGAACTTCTTGAGAAAGGTTTTATTCGACCTAGTGTTTCTCCTTGGGGAGCCCCTGTTTTATTTGTAAAGAAGAAAGATATCACTCTTAGGCTTTGTATTGACTATAGACAATTGAACAGAATAACAATCAGGAATAAGTATCCCCTACTAAGGATCAATGATTTGTTTGACCAACTGAATGGTGCTAAAGTATTCTCAAAGATTGATTTAAGGTCTGGATATCAACAACTGTGTGTTAGAGAGATAGATATTCCTAAAACTGCTTTTAGAACTCGGTATGGTCATTATGAATTTTTGGTGATGCCATTCCGATTGACAAATGCTCCTTCGGTATTCATGGATCTAATGAATCGAGTATTCAAGCCTTACCTTGATCAGTTTGTAGTTGTCTTTATAGATGATATTTTAATATTTTCCAGAAGTAGTGAAGACCGTGATAAACACCTTCAGATTGTTTTGAAAATTCTGAAGGAGAAAGAACTTTATGCTAAACTTTCCAAGTGTGAATTTTGGCTTGATGAAGTAGCTTTTCTAGGACATGTTGTTTCAACCGAAGGCGTGAAGGTGGATCCTAGTAAGATACAAGTAGATGTTGAATGGAGACCTCCCAAAAGTCAAACTAAGGTAAGAAGTTTCTTGGCTTGGCAGGATACTACAGAAGATTTGTGAAAGGCTTTTCCATTATCGCTTCCCCTTTGACTAAGCTCTTGCATAATGAAGTAAAGTTTATTTGGGATGACAAATGCTAAGAGAGCTTTGAAACTCTCAAATCCTTGTTGACGTGAGCGCCTATACTTACTCTACCAATTGAAGGGAAAGAGTATGTAGTATACAGTGATGCTTCTCACAATGGTCTAGGATGTGTTTTGATGCAAGAAGGGAAGGTTATTTCTTATGCCTCTCGGAAATTAAAAACGCATGAATTGAATTATCCTACTCATGATCTTGAACTTACTGCTATAGTCTTTGCTTTAAAAGTATGGCGGAGCTTCCAAGGTCAAATTCTTCAAGGTTTTCAAAGGATTTTCGTGATGAATCAATAGAAAGGTATGGTGGTCTATATCCTTGTCTAATTTTTCATTCAAGGAGCCAAATCCAAAGTGATTTCAAAGTATGAAAAATCTAGGGTTTACTCAATCTCATAGGTTCTTTCATCAAACGTTTTCAAATGGTTTCTAATGAGAAATTATGATTGTATTTCTGTTTAATTTATAATTTCTAATAAAAATAATCTATGAACCCATGATTTCTCTAAATTTCTAAATTGTTCCTTGTGTAGTGGATTTGTTGATAATGAATGAATGTTAATGGATTATGCCTAGATTGATTTAGATTGTTAAAGTAGAATTGTGCTAGGGATGTTGATCCACATGAAAGGTGGAGGTGTTTACTTACTATGCATAATGTGAAGGATATCAATGTGATTTCAATGATAGAATGATGATGTTGTATAGAATGTATATGAGTTGTCATTGAAAGCATATTCTCAATTAACACTCATGAAAGTTGATGATGGAATGTGAAAGGTTCTATAATGTAATGTTGAATATGTTGAATTGGTAGGCTAAGGTATCCTTTTATTGTATTGATGAATGTGATCATGAATGAAGTATCTTGAATGGGTAGTCTTAGGCATCCTTGTCTTGAATAATGAATGTATCTTTACTTAATGTCTTAATGATCATGAATCGGTAGGCCTAATATTGGTAGCCCTTTCATAAATGACTAATGAATGTGTTGATGACTTAGAATTGGTAGACCTAAGGTTGGTAGCCTTTTCATGAATGAATGAATGTCTTGAGTTGGTAGACCTAATGTTGGTAGCCTTCTATAAATGACTAATGAGGTATTTTAGACTATGTCTTAAACTGATAGACCTAATGGTTGTGGCCCTTCATAATGAGTCTAGAAACCAATGTGAATGTTAAACCTTGAAGCGGTAGACCTAATGGTGGTGGCCTCCTTCTTGTGTGAGATGATAATCCTTGAAACGGTAGACCTAATAGTGGTGGCCCTTTCTATGAAGATCAATGAGCTATCCTTAATATAACTTGAATTGGTAGACCTAATGGTGGTGACCTTTCATGAGTATGTGCTTTGTGTTGATAGGTCTAATGTTGCTGGCCCTCTGAAGTACAATGTGATAATGTGATTTAAATATTGTATGGGAATGTAGGCTAAACACCGAGTGGATATGGTAAGATGGAAACTCTCCAAACATTAGGCTAGAGTTCCAATGAACATCTTCATATCCCATAACTATGTCCCAGCATAGGATATTAGCCAGTGGATTCAATTCAATCCAAGCAAATATTACCGGTCTTCCTTAGGCAAGGAGACCACCTCTTTTCGGTGTGGGGGTAGGACACCGGATTCCATGTCTAACTTGCATGGTCTATGTCGGTTAAACACTTATTCCCATCATGTGATATGTTAATTATGGTTTCTTGAGGAGTTCTATGAAGTGTGGTGGTAGTATGGGATGCCATCCATGCATTACACGAGTAGGCTTTGAGACGATCATAGTGAGTTCTCTAAGTCTTAATGACTATTGTTTGAATGTCCTTCTAGGAAGAAGTTGATAAGAATGTTCATCTAATGTCTAATGAATGAAAGTCCTCTAAATGGGGTTAATGAAGAATGTTGACCCTTATATGCTTAAATGTAATGATGCATGCTATACTTGGATTGTATTATGAGTTACTTCCTTGTCATGACTTCTTGTATATAAATGTGCCTTGCTAATGGTGACTTCAAAGGAAAACTTAGTGTGAGTAGTAGTATGGGATGCTACTTGCATATTGCACAAGTATGACTTAAAGTCATCTTAGATGTTGTTCTTAATGTGATGATGTTACTTATATAAAGTTTATGTCTATTACATGCGTTATTGTGTAAAGGTTGAAAGGATGAATGGTAAGTGCACTTTTGGTGACCTTAAGGTGCTACATTTGTGTGGGTGGTGGTATGGGACGCTATCCATACATTGCACAAGGTATAACTTGAAGGTTACCTGAGGTGAAGGCTTAAGATGAAGGTAAAGTTTTATATGTTGATTATGTTCAAATGTGAAAATATGACTTGAATGTTGGTTGTGACTTATATTATGCTTCTTTTATCAATGTTCATGAAGTTTTACCAAAATGACATAAAAGCAGCGTGACTTTCAAATAAATGTCCATTTTAAGCATGTTTTTGCATGGCTTTCATACTTAGTACATCTAATATGCTAACCCCATTCTTTTACCTTTTTACCAAAGTGTAGGGTTAGTAAATATTGGTGGTCTATGCTTAAAGTATAGGTTTCTAAGGTGCTTGAAGATGAAGACTTGGTGAGTCCTCATAGTTTCGAGGACAAAACCCATTATGTTCCCTTTATATCTTTTAGTTTATGTTAAAGCTTTTGTATGGGCTAAGTCCCAATGTTGTATCTTCAAAGTATTAGATGGGTTGAGGCATAGTGTACAAAGTCCAAAAAGTATTCCTCTTGCTTTTTAATGAAAAATGTCTTCGATTGTTAATGAGTCCACAAATTAGACTCATTTAGGGCTTTGTTTTGATAGAATTGGTGTCCTCAAATTCATATTTTGTCTCAATATCTTATGAAAACCCTTAAGTTTCAGGTATTTAGAGTTTGAGGTAAAGCATGGACACTACTTAGCAAAAAGGAACAAAGGCAGCTTAAAGAACGACGAAATGAAGATCTGAGAATCGCCGAACCCATTCGGCGAGTCGCCAAAAGGTCTTATTCTTGCCTTTTGTTCCAGTGTGTTGAGTCCTGAAGGAAAGAATCAGATCGGTGGTGAAAAGGAGTAGTCGGCGTATCGCTGAGCAGTTCCATGAAGCAGTACTATGTCGCCTAATGATCCAAAATACGACGATGCTGAAGTATAGAGCAAGACGGCAATGGAACCTACCAAAGGGCGCATCACCGAGTTGATCAGCGATCTTGACGTACGACGCTGAATGATCCACTGCAGCACAGATTTTTGAAAACTATAAATACTCATTGAGAGTTGTAGATTAACATCAGATTTTTAGTATATAACTTTTAACATAGAATTTTGAGTTCTAAGTTTGGAGAGGGTTTTGAAGAACTTGAAGATTCAAAGGGTTTCAACTCAAACAATTTTGACTTAGGTCTTGTGGATCCTTCACTCTTTTGTTGTTTTAAGACTTAAATCTTCATACCCATTTGAATGCAAACTCATATTGGTATAAATTTCTATCTCTTTTACATGTCTTGCTTAAAACCCCAAATTCTTGGGGTGAGATTTTGTGAATATGGGTTAGATTATCTGTTGGGTCTTGTTTGTTGATGGTTTATTTGTTGTGTAAATGTGATTTCGTTTAGTAGTTGTGGTGGAACTTAATGAAATTGTAGTTGCAAATACGATTTCACCTTTGTGTTTTCGGCTTGCTCAAGAGAGTGGTCGTAAAACTAAGACTACTAAATTTATGGCCAATGGGATTAGGTCGACATGAACTTCAGCTCGAGAGAGTGAACCCTAGTCCTTCTCCCACACACTCAGCTCGAGAGAGTGAGTGGGTTAAGGCGGAGGTTGTTCTTCATGCGGCAAGTGGGTGTCCGAGAGGAACCCATTTGATTCGGGGTAAGTTGCTCAAGAGAGAATTTAACCCCACTATAGTCTACCCTAGTCACAAATATTCAACGGATTTATTATCAAAAGCATGTACCCAATAGTTTAGTCTATCCTGTATTCCTATCACATCCCAAGAATTCTCTCTCCTTGATTAGTACTCTTTGCATTTTTATTGTTTTTGCTAACTTGTCACAAAACCCCATTGATAATTAACACTTGCGTCACACCTTAGATTTAACATGTTTATATTCAATAATGGTTTTTCTTTAGCTATGATTAATTAAAACTTAATTGTATTTGTCTATTAATTCTCAAGCCCACTCCCTTGGGACTCGACCCCAACCCTTGGTTGAGTTACTTTACTATTGTACGATAGTAGACACTTGCATTGGAATTTATGTCTTGATTACGCAAACATCAATTGTAAAGGAAAGTTTTTATTTCTTCTTTATTTTCCTATGTTCTTATGTTCAAGAAATGCTATGAGGCATGTATTAGACCCCTTCAGGGTCGAGTACGCCGTGTCGCATATAGGGGCTAGCCTTGTGTCGTGACAAACATGGTATCAGAGCACAAGATTTTGGAATGGTCTTAGGTTGTCTCAAACCACATCTAGTATAGTCTTGTTCATAATGTGAATCACGCCACATTATGAATAGGAGTCTATTGGGTGTTAAGAAAGTTTCACTTCTTCATTCTTCAAGTTGTGCCATAGAGTTCAACTCTATAATGTCTCTCTCTTGTTCCTTATCCGATGGTCTTTAGTGTGTGACCGCTTGAAAGGAGTATGTTAGAAAGTATGAGGGAGGAAGGTTGGTTGTGATGCCAACTATGGCTATGTGACTTGATAGAGTTGAGATGGAAGATTTTGATATTGACTTTAGTATGAATGGGCTGCTTTATGGTTATGTGTGATGTTGGTAGAAGGTTATGACGAGTTTTGAGGTATGTTGAAAGAGTTAGTGAAATGAGGTGTTTTAGAAATGCCTAGGTGTGATGAGTATGAAAGTATAGTGATGTCTTGCTCCAACCTTAGAATGGAAAGAAGTGAAGTTTGAAAGAGCTAGTATAAGCTTCCTCCCAAGTGGGGGATAATGTGCCTAAATGGTAAGGTATTTGAGTGTCCTTAATGTTCATGAGTTAGGCTTGCTTGATTCTCACCTTATGAGGTGTAGTGAGTTTAGGAGTTTAGACCCGGTGTGGTAGACTCATATGAGACCTTGGGTGGTGTTGGTAAGGTTATTTGTGGGGAATGGTTGCTTAATAAGAACATTCCTAGTTTAAAAGCACCAGTATGTTGATGGTTTCTTGTAAGTTGTAGATATCTTGATTAAGGTTCCTTTGTGGTGTTCATGGTAAGTCGTAGTTGGGTTTACTCCTAAGTGGGGGATGGTATGTTGAGTGGTAAAGTCGTTAAGGGTTCCGATATCCTTACCTCTTCCTTTATGTTCCTATTTAAGCCTAAGACAAAGAGTTCCTTTTTGGCTTGTTTCATGTTTTTGGATTCATGTGTGACATTGTGTTTCCATGTTTATGCATGTTCTTGATGAATTCTAGTTTGAATGAGAAAATGAGTTTCCATGATTTACTGTTCCTCATGCTAATGTAAATTAACTATGAATTTCTTATATGCTTCATTAGGTTAAATGTTGAACATGCCTAAATATGTTTTTATGAAGAAATTGCATAATCCTCTTAATGATATTGTGATGAGCATGATGTTAGATGCAGAAGGCAATGCCTCCAATGTAATGAGAAACGTTAAAGTCTTGATGCATAATGAGTTTGTAGAAGTAGTTCCTACTTTGTTGAATTGCATGGAGTTTGTTTGATGTCAAGTTGAGGTTTCCTCCTAGTTTAGTGCATTCTTTTTTATGTTGCATGCATGATGGGCTGCTAGTCGTGAGTCGATTTCCCTTAATATGTTTTAAGTGTCATTAGAGCACAAATGTTTCTAAGTGGGAGATAATGTAATGACCCGTAAATCGAATAAGTGAAACTAGAGCCTAACGTGTGTGTGTTTGAGTTTGGTGTGAGGTTTGAGGGTGTTCTATGTTGTCCCGTGATATGGTTGAGAGATTTAGGGGTTAAACATCAAGGTACGACTCCCCATGGGCCAGCCTAGGGGTCCTTGAGGAGGACCCTAAGCTTAATCCCCAAGACCCCAAGGAAAACTAAGACTCCCGAAAAATGGAGTGGCCTACAGAAGGGGTCCACACGCCATCGGTCCATCCATGTCTCGTGGATGGCCTCCGTAGGTCAAGGGGCCTTGAACCAAGCTACAGCCCCAGACCACGGATCAACAACATGGTCCGTCAATGGACTCACGGTCCATGAGTCTAGGGTGTGAGTTGGACCTGCAATCTGTCAAATTTTCGGCCAAGCCAAGGGCGGTTTAGTAAATTCTTCCCTTGGCTAGTTTAGTGTTTGGACGGTTATTTTGGGGTTATTAACATATTTTAAGAGTATTAAAACTGTTAAACTCTATTTAACATCTCATTATTTCAAAACCCCAAATTAAAACCTCCCTTCCCTCCAAAAGTCCCTCTCTAGAAACCTCCACAGAAAGTGAAGACTTCAAACTTCCAAGGTCAAATTCTTCAAGGTTTTTAAAGGGTTTTCGTTGGGAATCAATAGCAAGGTATGGTGGTCTTGATCCTCGGCTAATTTTTCATTCAAGGAGCCAAATCCAATGTGATTTCAAAGTATGGAAAATCTAGGGTTTCACTCAATCTCATGGGTTCTTTCACCAAACATTTTCAAATGGTTTCTAATGACAAATTATGATTGAATTGGTGTTTAATTGATGATTTATGATGGAAATACTCATGAACCAATGATTTCTCTAAATTCCTAAATTGTGCCTTATAAAGTGGGTTTGTTAATAATGAATGAATGTTGATGGATTATGCCTAAATAGATTTATATTGTTTAATTGTATCATTATACATGTCTTAATTGTAGTAAATAGTTGGTGTGTTGGTGACTTTTGATCATGGCCTTGAAAGGGCAATTTATGACCTAATTACATGTTGAAGTAGAATTGTGCTAGGGATGTTCATCAACTTGAAAGGTGGAGGTGTTTACTTACTATGCATAATGTGAAGGATATGCATGTGATTTCAATGATAGAACGATGATCTTGTATAGAATGTAAATGAGTTGTGATTGAAAGCATATTCTCAATTAACACTCATGAATGTTGATGATGGAATGTGAAGGGTTCTATAATGTAATGTTGAATATCTTGAATTGGTAGGCTCAGACATTCTTTTCTTTTAATGATGAATGTGATCATGAATGAAGTATCTTGAATGGGTAGGCTTAGGCATCCTTTTCTTGAATAATGAATGTATCTTGACTTAATGTCTTAATGATCATGAATCAGTAGGCCTAATATTGGTAGCCCTTTCATAAATGACTAATGAATGTGCTGATGACTTAGAATTGGTAGACCTAAGGTTGGTAGCCTTTTCATGAATGAATGAATGAGTCTTCAGTTGGTAGACCTAATATTGGTAGCCTTCTATAAATGACTAATGCGGTATTTTAGACGATGTCTTAAACCGGTAGACCCAATGGTGGTGGCCTCCTTCTTGTGGAAGATGATGAACCTTGAAACGGTAGACCTAATGGTGGTGGCCCTTACTAGGAAGATCAATCAGATATCCTTAATATACCTTGAATCGGTATACCTAATGGCGATGACCTTTCATGAGTATGTGTTTTAGGTTGGTAGGCCTAATGTTGGTGGCCCTCTGAAGTACAATGTTATAATGTGATATAAATACAATATGGGAATGTAGGCTAAGCACTAAGTGAATATGGTAAGACGGAAACTCTTCCAACGTTACGCTAGGGTTCCAATGGACATCTTCCTATCCCATAACTATGTGCCCGCATAGGATATTAACCAGTGGATTCAATTCAATCCAAGCTAATATTACTGGTCTTCCTTAGGCAAGGAGACCACCTCCTTTCGGTGTGGGGGCAAGACACCGAATTCCATATCTAGCTTGCATGGTCTATGTCGGTTAAACGCTTTTTCCCATAATGTGAGATGTGCATTATGGTTTCTTGACGAGTTCTATGAAGTGTGGGTGTTTGTATGGAATGTCATCAATGCATTGCACGAGTAGGCTTTGAAAGGATCCTAGTGAGTTCTCTAAGCCTTAATGACTATTGTTTGAATGTCCTCCTAGGAAGAGGTTAATGAGAATGTTGATCTAATGTCTAATGAATGAAATTCCTCTAAATGGAGTTAATGAAGAATGTTGACCCTTATATGCTTTAATGTAATGATGCATGCTATACTTGCATTGTATTATGAGTTACTTCCTTGTCATGACTTCTTGTATATAAATGTGTCTTGCTTATGGTGACTTCAATTGAGTACTTAGTGTGAGTAGTAGTATGGGATGCTACTTGAACATTGCACAAGTATGACTTAAAGTCGTCTTAGATGTCGGTCTTAATGTGATGATGTGACTTATATAATGTTTATTTTTATTACATGCTATATTGTGTAAAGGTGGAAAGGATGAATGGTAAGTTCACTTTTGGTAACCTTAAGATGGTACCTTGGTGTGGGTGGTGGTATGAGACACTATCCATACATTGCACAAGGTATAGCTTTAAGGTTAGTTGAGGTGAAGGCGTAAGGTGAATGTAAAGGTTTATATGTTGATTGTGTTCAAATGTGAAAATATGACTTGAAGGTTGGTAGTGACTTATATTATGCCTCTTTTATCAATGTACATGAAGTTTTACCATAATGGAATAAAAGAATGACTTCCAAATAAATGTATGTTTTAAGCATGTTTTTGCATGGCTTCCATACTTAGTACATCTAATGTGCTACCCCATTCTTCTCCCTTTTTACCAAAGTGTAGGGTTTGGATATATTGGTGTTCTACTCTTGAAGGATAGGTTTCTAAGGTGCTTGAAGATGAAGACTTGGTGAGTCCTCATAGTTTTGAGGACAAAACCCATTATGTCCTTTTGTCTTTTAGTTTATGTTAAAGCTTTTGTATGGGCTAAGTCCCAATGTTGTATCTTCAAAGTATTAGATGGGTTGAGACATAGTGTACAAAGTCTAGAAAGTCTTCCGCTTGCTTTTTAATGAAAAATGACTTCGATTGTAAAGGAAAGTTTTGAATTCTTCTCTATTTTCCTATGTTCTTATGTTCAAAAAATGCTATGAGGCTTGTAGTAGACCTCTTCGGGGTAGAGTATGTCGTGTCGCATCTAGGGGCTAGCCTTGGATTTGTGACATGTAATTGTGCTTTTACCAGTCTTCTCACCTTAAATTAACCAATAAGTAAGGATCTATTCTAATGTTGAGGCATGAGGTGATTACCCATGATCTCTATTGTGAGACAGGAGGGGATTACCTATGTCAACCAATGTAAGGACAAGAAGTGATTACCCATGTTCCTTTAGGAGCTAAGACTAATAGGATTAATAATTATTCTGTGGAACTTAAGCTTTGTACCCAGTGGACAAGTGGCGATAACTTGTGTGTCGACTTAGGGGTACACCCTAGAAGTAACACGACGTACTTGACCCTAAAGGGGTCTCATACAATTCCTTTAGTATATAATAAAATAAGATAACAGATAAGTATGGAAATTTTAAAAAATTTATCCATACAATCGAAGTCTTCTATAAAAGCAAACGCTAGTCTTTAATATTGTCTTAAACCATCTAATACATTTTTTGAATAAACTCTTGGGATATAGCCCATACAATAGTCTCAAAACATGAAAATAAAAGACATAAAGGAAATAGTGATTTGTCCTCGAAGCTATGAGGACTCACCAAATCTTCAACTCGTTTGCTCTTTAGAAACCTATCCTCAAGAATGGAACTCAAATTTACAAACCGTACATTTGATTAGAATGTAGGCAAAGTATGCGTTAGTATAAAATGTACTAAATATGTTAGCTAGCATAACATAATAAGAGCATAATATAAGGTTAGTCAATATAAGACATAATCCATAATCATCTGAAATACTTCATGCAACATAAACTATAATGATAAGAGACAATATCATAATCATAAGCAAAGTGTCTGACATAAGCATCATATAAGCATTATTCAACTCCTACTCATACATATCATAATAAGACCACTCTTAAGTAACCTCAAAGCATACTTGTGCAATGCATGAATAAGACCCCATAATATCATTCAAGCCAAGTATCCCTTTCTGGCTATCTTAATCATAGTCTATATTCATAGTCAAGACCTAGGATTTCATATTATAAGAGAACTATACTCCTAAGTACCTCAAAGCATACTTGTACAATGCATGAATGACATCCCATAATACCATTCACACCAAGCATAACCTTAAAGTCACCATATTCATACTTACCATTCATTTGGTCTCATTCTTAGCTTATTCTCATACACAAGGGAATATCTAACCTTTAGTCAATCATGACATAACAAGGAAGGCAACTATAACACAATCCTATCTAAGAATACATCACATAAGAGGAACACTTCATGAGTCACCTTAAGGAAAGCTTGTGCCATGCATGAACAAGACCCCATAATCATACCCATGCTAAGCTAGACATTTTAGGTTCATCATTCACGTTTATCATCTCTTAACATCATAAAGACAAGGGGAATCACCTCTAGTCATGCATGTGTTGGAGGGGCCTACTAAGCTACAATCCGAACAAGTCATGCTCATGTTCATAAAAGCTAGGGGAATCACCTCAAGGAATACATGTTTAGTTCATCATGAAGGACAAGGGTACTCACCTCAAGCCATACATATCATGGAATCATAAAGACAAGGGTAATCACCTCTAGTCATACATATTAATGAATCATAGGTATTCGCCTTCACGTTCATTTTAATGTGATATAGGTATTCGCCTCCATATCTATTTTATTGTCTAATGTAGGCATTCGCCTCCATATCTATTTTATTGTCTAATGTAGGCATTCGCCTCCACATTATCACATAAGGATCATAGGTAATCACCTCCATGATCAACATAAAGGCTAATGGGTAATAACCGCTTGCCTTGGGAGTCATACTTACATTGTCTTTGATCAAAGAGGGGCAAGTTGTGGACACCCAATTTTGACGCTCTTTTCTTCTAATTCATTTTTTTCAATCTTCTAATTTAGTAATCTATCAAATTATATTTTTGTATACCATTTTTCAGTGCGGAATTCATCTTTTTGGTAGGTGAGGGATTCATGATATTTTTGGTAGTGTGGTAGGTGTGGTAGGTGAGGAATTTACCATTTTTCGGGGGTGCGGAATTGGTAGTTGAGGAATTCATATTTTTGGTAGTGTGTAGGTGATAGTGTGGTAGGTGAGAAATTTATCTTAAAGATTTTATTACAATATTCTTTTTTCAAGGGTCTTAATATTGATATCTCTTTAATATTATTTATGATATATTCTAGATATAATATATCTTGGGTTCTTAGGTACATATATAAATTTTCTTCCATTAATTGTTCTAATAGTTTTATATCTTCCATAGATTCTGTCCAATATTGTAAATATTCGTAGTTCATTTTAGTCTAAATTTATTTCTAAATCATACCATTTTATTCTTTCGAGGTCTAAATCATGTAGGTTTATTTCATACCATTGTTGGTTTAATATATCTTATGATTCGTTATCATTAAATATTTTTTCCCATATGATTCTCCTTAATTCAATTATTTTTATACCTTTAAGTATATATTAGATTAAAGTTTCATAGTTTTTTATCATTTCACCATGCATGTATGTAGTCATGTTCTTTATCATGCAGGTTTTTTATTTCCAATTACTCCTTCCTATCATATTCATAATTGATTAATTCATATTAGATCATTATGAACTAGATTATCTATTTATCATGTTCTCCTGTCACTACTAGCATCATACTTTAGCGGATACTTTCTTCTTATCAGCGCCTCAAATTTGTTTACTCCCCTAAACGGCTTTCCTCGCCTATTGGTTTCAACATTAGGATGGCATAGTATATAAGTTTTCTCCCTATTTCCAGTGTGCTAATAAACTAGAAATCATGATTCAAATAATTCTAATAAATAATAACTAACATAAATTTATTCAATCAAATATATGATATTCAGGAATATATGAAATTAGTTCTGCATATTTTTTGAACAATTTCGCCTCTTGCTTATCCATGATATCTGAAGGTTGTTCCATTATCTATTAAGTATTTAAATATTTGAGAGAGTGTTTTTTAAGAAAGCTTCGTTTATTCAAGCCTTGCTTATTATGTTACATATACCTTCCTTTATATAGAAAGGAATTTCTATCCTAACAGTAGTGCACAACCATGCACGTACTATACTATTTACTGCACAATAATGCACCACCACTTACTTTACAATAATGCCATACCTACTACTGTTACACTTATCCTATTAATAATGCACACCACCTACCATACTTTACACTTGTCCATACTACTTACCCTACAATAATGCACCTACTTCATGACTTTTTTACATAATACTATTTACTTTATGACTTTTTTACATGGTACTTTTTTCTTTATAATATTTGCTTTCGGCCATATGTATTCTTTGCCTTATCTCTTACGACTTTCTTTGCACATGTGTCTTTTTATTTTTGTCTTCTTCTTCTTGTCTTCTTCTTCTTCTTATCTTCTTTCGTCTCTATCTTATTTGATCATTCCAGCTGGACATCGGGAATCACATTATCTTCTCCATTACATTTTGAACATATATGGTCAGGATATTTATGTCCAATTAGCTTACAATATCTGGTTAATAGTTCTGATGAAATAAATCCTGCCTTGAGTGCTCTTGTCGTAGGTCTTTCTTCTGGTTTTAATAATGATAAAATCCATCGATGTACTTCATCCATATTTGTCCTTCTTAGTTCTCTCGAATTTGAATATATCATTAACTGATCTCTAGAGTAGTAACTCCATATAGCATTTTCGTTAAATAATTGTTTGTTAACTCTTGTATAATAGTTGATATACCAATTATTCTTTTATTGGCATAAAAACTTGGTATCTCTATTATTTGTATTTCTTCTTGTTGTCCAATATCTTCAAGTATAATCATATCTTTGGTTTGTCCTATTTTAATAACTTGAATTGGGGGTTTTATCTCTTCGTATAATATCTCCGCTGGTGCTGTATAAAACTTTACATAAAATAAATTTCCCTTGGCAACTCTTTTATATGTAATGAATGCCTTGTGTAGTTTTAGTATTCCACTTATTTCTTCTCCATCGTATGTGTATACGGTATTTAATAGTCCATAATTGTACCATGTCCTTACTAAATTGGCGTTAGCTTTTGGCTGTACGATTAGCTTGTTATAACCTTGTAATTTTTGGGTTAGGTAGTCTTGACTTGGTTCTTTGGTTGTAGTGGATCTAGGATTACAGTTTAAATAGGTTTGGATTTTGTATATTTTTTCAATAAATGTTCTCGTGACATGGTTATATTCTTTTTTATCATTTTGTAGGCTATCTGCATAGGTAAGTTTGTGGTTCCATAGTCAATGTGTTTCTTGGCATTTTTGGAGTAAATGGTTTTTCAAATAGCTGGTTTAAGTTTGAATTATTATGCTATTTTTCACTAACTTGTTTACTTGTACCTGCAACTGTATTTAAACAAATATTATGGGTTTTAAGATGTTTCCCAACGTCACCTCTTAGCTCTGGATTTTTAAAGTATTCTGATCGACTTAGCTCCGCATTTTTATAGTCATGCTGCTGACTTGTCCTAGCTTTAGACTTCAGATTCTCTTCATTAGTCTTTAGATTTTGTATCTCATTGTCCATACTGTCCACTTTTATACAAAGTGTAGTAATAGCTTTGAGTATATCTTCAATTGTATTTTCTTTCTCAGTCTGAGTAGCTTTGTCTTGATAAGTAATCTGCAATAACATTCTTATCAGTTTTTATTACTTCAATAGTAAATGTAAAATTTAATATATTTAATACCAATCTTTTCATTTCTTTTATAGTTACTGAATCCTGTATTTTTCTTGTTAGCCACCATTTTACTTGTGTGTTATCTGTCCTTATAATGAATTTGTTATATACAATATATAGTTCAAATGATAGTAGACATTTATATACTGAATATAATTCTTTCCTATTTATTTCCGTATTAGTAAATGTTCCTGAATAATATCTGCAATGATGTTCTATTTTTTCTTCATCATACCTGTATTTTAAAACTCCTCCATAACTTTTTTCACTGGCGTCTGATTCTACTATATAAGTAAATTTTTTGTTTTCATTCGAAAAATATAGTTTAGGTAGGTTCTTACGAAATAGTTTTATGTTTTGTATTTGTGTTTGGTCTTTTTTATCAAACTGGTATTCTACATCTTTCTTTAATTTTTGTTGTAATGGTTTTAAATTTTCTGCTAATTTTGGTATGTATTCTCTTACTTGATTTACTAGTCCTAAGAATGATTGTAATTTCTTTTTTGTATCTAGCTGTTCATTTGAGTTAATTATTTTTTGTACTATATGCGTTTGCATTTTTATCTATTTGTATTCCTAGGAATTCTATTTGGCTTCTCATTATGTCTGCATTCTTTTTACTTAGCCTTATGCCCGAATATTCTATAATATGTATGAATTTTTCTAATAATATTATGTGTTCATCTTGGGTTTTAGAATATAGTAATATATCATCAATATATACTACACAATTTTCTAGTTGTTTAAAGTAGTTATCCATAAAATGTTGGTATCTACCTGGTGCGTTTTTATATCCAAATGGTAATACATTCCATTCATAAAATCCTTGTGGTACTGTAAATGTTGTAAGTTTTTTAGATTCTTCTTCTAACTTTAAGTGGTAAAATCCTGATTTACAGTCAAATTTACTAAAGTAATTATATCCTTGTATTTGTCTCATTTTTAATATTTTATTTGATATTGGGTATTTATATGTTTTAGTTTTTGCATTTAAATTTCTATAATCAATAACTATTCTACTTCTTTCTCTTTTTTGTTCACTATGTTTATTTACTATAAATGTTGGGTTTGTATGCTTGCTATTGCTTTCTTGTATATACCCTTTTTCTAGTAATTCACTTATATGTATCTTAAATTCTGTTAAAACATTAAAATTATATTTTAATGATTTTTGAGTTATTATACTATTATTATTAATTAGCTCAATTTTTACTTTTGTTTTATGTTTTTCCCATCCTTTTAAAGGATCTTCACTATATAACAATTCTAACATATCTTGGATTATTTTTACTTTATCTATATAGAATATAATTAATTCTATTTTAGGGTCTTCTTCTTTTATATTTTCTAATTTTTGTGTAGTTTTTTCACTTCCTTTTATCCATTCTGTTATTTTTCGTTTTTTGTTATTTACTCTTTTTGCTCCTATTTTTTGTTTACGTGGTGTTGTGAACCACCAGTGTGTTTTTGTTATTATATGTGAGTATATTTTTCTAAAAATGGCATTCCTAATAGCATATCTTTTGTGGTCAATTCAAAGTTATATATTTCTTCTATAGTTAATATCTTATCCCATATTTGTATTTTTATTTTTTTGCTTTATATGTAATCATGCTTCCTTCATTATTAAATCATGTTACTACTATCGGTGTTTTTAAATTTTCCCATTTATCTTCTGGTAAGCAATTGTATTTACATATATTAGATTCTGCTCCTGTGTCTATCATTGTTGTATAATATCTGTTGTAATATCCTTCTATTATTATCTTTGCAAGTAAATATATTTTCATGTTTTTATCATAAGAAAGTTCTTTTTATTATTATCTTCTTATTATTATAATTTATTGTTAACTATTTGTCTTCTAAATTATATGGTTTTACTTGTTCTAACCATTTTATTCCTAAAGTGATATTTTTATCTCCTTGATATACTTTAAACTTTATTATTATTGGTACTCCTCCAATAATTATTTCCTTTTCTGTAGTTTCTTCGGTATATATTAATGCATTTGGTAGTTCAGGGCATGATTGTTCAGTAGTAATTATTTCATCTTCTGTTACTAGTTCTCTTGTAATATAGTTTTCTTCTTGTCATGTATTTATTAATATTAGATATTTTCGTAGTTCCATTACTCCCATTATGTAGTAATGATATGGTTTTATTTCTTCTTCTATTGATTTTTGTGGAGTTTTATATTCTTCTTGAGATACTCATTTTTGATGATATTTGGGGTATTTCATAGTTTATTCTTTTTTATGTGCTTAATCTTTCTTTTACTATTTCTAAATATCCTTCTATATCAATCTCATTATAACTATAATCATTAGTATCTATGACCGTAACTATTCTTTCAAAAGGATCTTCAATTTTTATTTTTTATATTTTATTTTTAGTTATTATTTTATGTTTTGTTGTTAAAACTTATAAGTTTTTACATCTAGCTGTAAATATTTTACTTCCTGGGGCTAGTTCTATCCCTAACATTTTTCAATATAGTACTAGTGATTTATCTATATTCCTGTCATGTATTGCTACTGAGTAGTTAGCACTTATTATGAATTTAAATATTTTGTATATGATATTACCTTTTACTGAAATTATTACTATTTTCTATAGGTTGTATGATCCTATCATCTGCTAAGTATATTTTTATAAGTGTATCTATTCCTTCTCTAAAACATGCTTTTATTAATATTTTGTTCCTCCTAAATGTACCTATTTAATTGGATTTTTAGCCTTAATATCTTGTATTTCTTTATTGATTATTCGTTTGTTTATTATTGGTATTTTAGCCTTTCCTTTGGTGTATTTGCAATCTATAATATGTTCTTTTTGGCTTACTACATAATATTCCTCTTTTTGTCGTTTAAACCAATTTCTCATTGTTGGTATTTCGAATATTTTTTCTACGCTTAGGTCTAATTTCTTTCCTTTTATTTATTCAAATATATTATTATCAAATATTATTTTTTGTTCTGCCGATTCTTCATCTTGGTATTTTTCTTTAGTTATTATTTGTACATCTGTTTCAGTCATTGATATAGTATTCATTATCTGAATCTATTACTGAATTATTTTCTATTTTATCTTCTGGTATTTCATATAGGTTATCTTCACTTTCTAATTCATAATCTATGTACTCTATCTGCGTATATTTTTCATCGTCTATTATTATTTCTGATATTTGTTTTTTCTTTGGATTTTTAGGTAATTTACAATCTCTAGCTATATGTCCTAATTTTCCACAATTATAACAGGTACATTCCGTTAGTTTTCTTTTTGGTCTATATGATCTTTTGGTTTTGTAGTTTCTTACATAGTATCTTCTTCTTGGTTTTTTATATTTATATTTTGATTTATATTTTTTATTATATCTCTTTTTATAGTATTTGTCCGTACAACCAAATTGGGGTGCCATTTTATTTTTGCAACATGCTAAGTTTTTTACTAGTATTTTTTCCATTTTTATTTCTTCTTTATGTTTTTCACATAGTTCTATAAACCATCGTTGTAAGAATTTTATTCTAGCTCCTAAGGTATCTGTTAATCCTGCTTCATTCCAACTTTTTATTATTTTTGAATTAAAAGGTTCTGGTAATTTTGTAAAATTAATTTTCTTATTTCCTTACTTTCTTCTGTGTTATATGTTCCTTTATAATAATATTCTCTAAATGCACATGTATATTCATCTATATAACACATATTATATATTGCTAATTTTGTCATTAGATGCCGATTTATGATTTTTTTCTCTATTTTGTTCTTCTACTTCTGTTGTCATACTACTGAATTCATTTCTTATAGCTATTTCGTATTTATGTAATATTTCCATAGTTGTAGTAGCTAATTCACCATTAGATTTTTTATTACTTCTTAGAGTTTTTAAACTTTCATCTGATAAATTTTGTAGTCATAATTTTACTGTTCCTATAAGTGTCCTTTCTATATATCCTGGTGTGTCTGTCATTCCTATTTTATTATCTATTAATTATTTTGATATATATCCCATCCATAATTGAATTGTTTTATTTATATCTGTTACACAATCTAAATCTAAAAAATCGTATTGTTCAGTTATTGGTTTAGGTGTCCATTTTTTATTTAACCTTTTATCCCATACAGTTTTTTCTTTATCGTATTGTCCATAGTTTGCATTATAATATTTTAAATCTTTTGGGTTTTTTATTCCTGATATACTAGGTTTTTTCATCCATGTCTACGTCTCCTGTATTTACTTCTAAATTCTTTGTATTATCTATGTTTGTTAAGAGTTCCGTATATGTTTCGCTTGTTTCCGAATGTTGTTCACTTAAATCATCGTCATTTATTTCATCAATTCTTATTTCAGGTAGATTATCTTGGTTATTTTCTTCTTCTTTTTTCTAATTCATCTTCTAATTGCAATTTTTCTTTAAATTTATTTATCTAATTTGCTAATTTAGTTTTTTGTTCTTTTTCTTTTTGTTTAATTTCATACATTTCTTTTAATATTGCCAGTTCTTTTTCTAGTTCTATTATTTTAGTAATTTTACTTCTTCTAATTGTTGTACTTCCTTTTTTGCTTCTTGTTTTATTTTTTCAATCTCTGTTTTTCTATCTATTTCTTCATTTTCTTTTGTTATTCTTATCATAGCAGTTAAACTATCTTCTAGTTTAACCGTTTCTTTTTCTAACATTAAACATATATTGTCACCTATTTTCTTGTATCTTCTTCCTATATTAGAAAATATTTTCTTTATTTTTAATCCGTCATAGTTTTCATATATTTTTTCGTCTATATGGACCAAAAAGAAAACTAACGGAATGTACTTGTTATAATTTTGGAAAATTAGGACATATAGCTAGAGATTGTAAATTACCTAAAATCCAAAGAAAAAACAAATATCAGAAATAATAATAGACGATGAAAAATATACGCAGATAGAGTACATAGATTATGAATTAGAAAGTGAAGATAGCATTTATGGAATACCAGAAGATGAAACCGAAAATAATTCAGTAATAGAATCAGATAATGAATACTATATCAATGACTGAAACAGATGTACAAATAATAACTAAAGAAAAATACCAAGATGAAGAATCGGCAGAACAAAAAATAATATTTGATAATAATATATTTGAACAAATAAAAGGAAAAGAATTAGACCTAAGCGTAGAAAAAATATTCGAAATACCAACAATGAGAAATTGGTTTAAAAGAAAAAAAGATGAATATTATGTAGTAAGCCAAAGAGAACATATTATAGATTGCAAATACACCAAAGGAAAGGCTAAAATACCAATAATAAACAAACGAATAATCAATAAAGAAATACAAGATATTAAGGCTAAAATTCCAATTAAATATTTACATTTAGGAGGAACAAAAATATTAATAAAAGCATGTTTTAGAGAAGGAATAGATACACCCATAGAAATATACTTAGCAGATGATAGGATCATACAACCTATAGAAAAGAGTATAATAAGTGCAGTAAAAGATAACCTTATATACAAAAAATTTAAATTCATAATAAGTGTTGACTACTCAGTAGCAATAAATGATAGGAATATAGATAAATCACTAGTATTATATTGGAAAATATCAAGGATAGAACTAGCCCCAGGAAGTAAAATATATACAGCTAGATGTAAAAACTTTTATGTTTGAACAACAAAATCGAAAATAACAGCAAAACATAAAATAAATAAAATAAAAATAGAACATCCTTTTGAAAGAATAGTTACGGTCATAGAAAATAATGATTATAGTTATAATGAGATTGATATAGAAGGAGATTTAGAAATAGTAAAAAAAAGATTAAGCACATCAAAAAGAATAAACTATGAAATACATATCATCAAAAATGAGTACATCAAGAAGAATAGATAAAACTCCACAAAAATCAATAGAAGAAGAAATAAAACCATATCATTACTACATAACGGGAGTAATGGAACTACGAAAATATCTAATATTAATAAATATAGGACAAGAAGAAAACTATATTACAAGAGAACTAGTAACAGAAGATGAAATAATTACTACTGAACAATCATGCCCTGAACTACCAAAGGCATTAATATATACCGAAGAAACTACAGAAAAGGAAATAATCATTGGAGGAGTACCAGTAATAATAAAGTTTAAAGTATATCAAGGAGATAAAAATATCACTTTAGGAATAAAATGGTTAGAACAAGTAAAACCATATAATTTAGAAGACAAACAGTTAACAATAAATTATAATAATAAGAAGATAATAATAAAAAGAACTTTCTTATGATAAAGACATGAAAATATATTTACTTGCAAAGATAATAATAGAAGGATATTACAACAGATATTATATAACAATGATAGACACAGGAGCAGAATCTAATATATGTAAATACAATTGCTTACCAGAAGATAAATGGGAAAATTTAAAAACACCGATAGTAGTAACAAGATTTAATAATGAAGGAAGCATGATGACATATAAGGCAAAAAACATAAAAATACAAATATGGATAAGATATTAACTATAGAAGAAATATATAACTTTGAATTGACCACAAAAGATATGCTATTAGGAATGCCATTTTTAGAAAAATTATACTCACATATAATAACAAAAACACACTGGTGGTTCACAACACAATGTAAACAAAAAATATGAGCAAAGAGAGTAAATAACAAAAAATGAAAAACAACAGAATGGATAAAAGGAAGTGAAAAAACTACACAAACATTAGAAAATATAAAAGAAGAAGACCCTAAAATAGAATTAATTATATTCTCTATAGATAAAGTAAAAATAATACAAGATAAGTTAGAATTGTTATATAGTGAAGATCCTTTACAGGGATGGGAAAAACATAAAACAAAAGTAAAAATTGAGCTAATTAATAATAATAGTATAATAACCCAAAAACCATTAAAATATAATTTTAATGATTTCACAGAATTTAAGATACATATAAGCGAATTACTAAAAAATGGGTATATACAAGAAAGCAATAGCAAGCATGCAAGCCCAGCATTTATAGTAAATAAACATAGTGAAACAAAAAAGAGGAAAAAGTAGAATGGTTATTGATTATAGAAATTTAAATGCAAAAACTAAAACATATAAATACCCAATATCAAATAAAATATTAAAAATGAGACAAATACAAGGATATAATTACTTTAGTAAATTTGACTGCAAATCAGAATTTTACCACTTAAAGTTAGAAGAAGAATCTAAAAAATTACATCATTTACAGTACCACAAGGATTTTATGAATTGAATGTATTACCATTTGGATATAAAAACGCACCAGGTAGATACCAACATTTCAAGGATAACTATTTTAAACAACTAGAAAATTGTGTAGTATATATTGATGATATATTAGTATATTCTAAAACCAAGATGAACACATAAGATTATTAGAAAAATTCATACATATTATGGAATATTCGTACATAAACCTAAATAAAAACAAAGCAGGCATAATGAGAAGCCAAATAGAATTCCTAGGAATACAGATAGATAAAAATGGAATAAAAATGCAAACGCATATAGTACAAAAAATAATTAACTCAAATGAACAGCTAGATACAAAAAAGAAATTACAATCATTCTTAGGACTAGTAAATCAAGTAAGAGAATACATACCAAAATTAGCAGAAAATTTAAAACCATTACAACAAAAATTAAAGAAAGATGTAGAATACCAGTTTGATAAAAAAGACCAAACACAAATACAAAAAATAAAACTATTTTGTAAGAACCTACCTAAACTATATTTTCCGAATGAAAATAAAAAAATTACTTATATAGTAGAATTAGATGCTAGTGAAAAAAGTTATGGAGGAGTCTTAAAATACAGGAATGATGAAGAAAAATAGAACATCATTGCATATAATTCAGGAAGATTTACTAATACAGAAATAAAATGGAAAATAAATAGGAAAGAATTATATTCAGTATATAAATGTCTACTATCATTTGAACCATTTATTGTATATAACAAAATCATTATAAGGACAGATAACACACAAGTAAAATGGTGGCTAACAAGAAAAATACAAGATTCAGTAACTACAAAAGAAATGTGAAGATTGGTATTAAATATATTAAATTTTACATTTACTATTGAAGTAATAAAAACTGATAAGAATGTTATTGCAGATTACTTATCAAGACAAAGCTACTCAGACTGAGAAAGAAAATACAATTGAAGATATACTCAAAGCCATTACTACACTTTGTATAAAAGTGGACAGTATGGACAATGAGATACAAAAGCTAAAGACTAATGAAGATAATCTGAAGTCTAAAGCTAGTATAAGTCAGCAGCATGACTATAAAAATGCGGAGCTAAGTCTATCGGAGGACTTTAAAAATCCAGAGCTAAGAGGTGACGTTGGGAAACACCTTAAAACCCATAATATTTGTTTAAATACAGCTGCAGGTACAAGTAAACAAGTTAGTGAAAAACATCATAAGAATACAAACTTAAACCAGTTATTTGAAAAATCATTTACTCCAAAAAGGCCAAGAAACATATTGACTATGGAGCCACAAACCTCTACCTATGCAGATAGCCTACAAAATGAGAAAAAAATTATATAATCATGTCACGAGAACATGTATTGAAAAAGTATACAAAATCCAAACCTTTTTAAACTGTAATCCTAGATCCACTACAACCAAAGAACCAAGTCAAGACTACCTAACCCAAAAATTACAAGGTTATAACAAGCTAATTGCACAGCCAAAAACTAACGTCAATTTAGTAAGGACATGTTACAATTATGGACTATTAAATATCGTATACACATACGATGGAGAAGAAATAAGTGTACTACCAGAACTACACAAGGCATTCATTACATATAAAAGAATTACCAACGGAAATTTATTTTATGTAAAGTTTTATACAACACCAACGGAGATATTATATGAAGAGATAAAACCCCCAATTCAAGTTATTAAAATAGGACTAACCAAAGATATGATTATACCTGAAGATATTGGACAACAGGAAGAAATACAAAAAATAGAGATACCAAGTTTTTTTGACAATAAAAGAATAATTGGTATATCAACTATTATACAAGAGTTAGCAAACAATTATTTGAACGAAAATGCTATATGGAGTTACTACTCTAGAGATCAGTTAATGATATATTCAAATTCGAGAGAACTAAGAAGGACAAATATGGATGAAGTACATCGATGGATTTTATCATTATTAAAACCAGAAGAAAGACCTACGACAAGAGCACTCAAGGCAGAAATTATTTCGTCAGAACTATTAACCAGATATTATAAACTAATTGGACATAAATATCCTGACTATATATGTTCAAAATGTATTGGAGAAGATAATGTGATTCCCGATGTCCAGCTGGAATGATCAAATAAGATAGAGACGAAAGAAGATAAGAAGAAGAATACAAGAAGAAGAAGACAAAAATAAAAAGACACATGTGCAAAGAAAGTTGTAAGAGATAAGCCAAAGAATACATATGGCCAAAAGAAAATAATATAAAGAAAAAAGTACCATGTAAAAAAGTCATAAAGTAAATAGTATTATGTAAAAAAGTCATGAAGTAGGTGCATTATTATGAATTATTGTAGGGTAAGTAGTATGGACAAGTGTAAATTATGGCAGGTGGTGTGCATTATTAATAGGACAAGTGTAAAAGTAGTAGGTATGACATTATTGTAAAGTAAGTGGTAGTGCATTGTTGTGCAGTAGGTAGTATAGTACGTGCATTATTGTGCACTACTGTTAGGATAGAAATTCCTTTCTATATAAAGGAAGGTATATGTAACACAATAAGCAAGGCTTGAATTGTCACGACCCGGGAGCACCCCCAAGTCGTAACAAGGCGTATTCGACCCTGAAGGGGTCTTATACAAGCCACATAGTCATTCATTGCATTCAATAATGATAATAGTGCGGAATTAAAAACTTATTTACATCCAAACATTCAAGCTTCATTAAAACAACTTTAAAAACACACAGCGGAAGTCTAAGTCTCATATGGCCATCTTAGACACAATCACAAAACATAAGTAGGGACACGGCCCTTTTACAATCAAAAGAAGTCTATTAAGTCTATTACAAGGACCTTATTATAAAATTAGAATAGAAAAGTCTTGTCCTCGACATATGAGGACATACCACAAGATCTTGGAAGAACTTCAAGTTCCAAGCTTACTATAGAACCCGCTCACTTTCTGGAACCTACACTAGCAGAAAATAGAGAAATATGGAATTAACACAATTAAGTACTAAGTATGATGACCATGCAAAACATGCTTTAAAAGGGACATTTTGGCTAGAAACCATGCATTATGCCACTTTTGAAGTATCATGAATAGTTGCATAAAAGACATACAAGACAAGCATAAACATCAAGTAAGTCATAATATCACCTTTAAACAATATCAACATGAAAACCCTTACCTTGGACCTTCACCTCAAGCAACCCTTATGCTATACCTCGTGCAATGTATGGATGGCGTCCCATACCACCATCCATACTAAGGCACCACATTTAGGTCACTTAAAGTAACTTATCATTCCTTTCTTTCACCTTTGCACAATATTCATACATAAGAGGTATATCATTAATTAAGACATGACAAGGGAAAATAACTCATAATATAACCCAAGTATAGCATGCATCTCATATAGCATTTGAGAGCCAACATTCTTTAATAACCTTATTTAGGCCACAATTTTGTCACATACATTAGGATTTAGAGAAACTCACTATGACCCTCTCCAAGCCTACTCGTGCAATGTATAGGTAGCATCACATACTACTACCTAAACTTTGTAGAGCCTATCAAGAAACCATAATGAAATCTCACATGATGGGAAGTAAGCATTTAACCGACATAGACCATGAGAGCTTGTCATGGAATCCGATGTCATAAGTCCCCACACCGTAAAGAGGTGGTCTACTTGCCTAAGGAAGACCGGTATATATAGCTTAATGGATCCACTAGCTACCTATGCGGGCACATAGTTTATGGGATAAGGTAGACGATCATTGAAACTCATGCCTAACTATTGGGGGAGTTTCCATCTAACCAAATTCACTCGGTGCTTAGCCTAAATTCCCATAGAATAGTTCGTTACCTTGACATTATCACATATAAGAGGTGCCATTGGCCTACCAACTCCAAATTACATTCATTAACACGTGAAAGGGTGCTTTAAGCCTACCGTTTCAAGGTTCATTTAGGAAAGCTCATTAACTCCTCTTGAAAGGGTGCCATGGGCCTACCGGTTCAAGTCTCATCATTAACCTTCATGGAAAGGTGCCATAGGCCTACCGACTCCAAGGTTCATTACTATCATTAATGGAAGGGTGCGATAAGCCTACCGATTCCAAGGTTCATTATTATCATGAGTGGAAGGGTGCTACTAGCCTACCGATCCGAGGATTCAACAACCAATAATATAATCATTTAAACAAGAAAATGATGCACAAGCTCTACCAATTCGAGATATGCAATAAATTGGAGAATCCTTCATATTCTATCATCAACATTCATGAGTGTCAAATTGAGAAAAATCCTTTCAATAATAACACATTTACATTCATAACATGATCACATTAGCTCCATTAAATGCCCATTCATAAAAATGTCATGTAACACTTATATTTCTCATACTATGCCCTCAAGGCCATGGTCACAATACATTCCATAATTAAACACCTCCACCATAAGTGGATCAAACCAAGCAAGAACAATTTTTTTTATCCATAATATGAGATTAAGCCAACTTACCATCCTCCAAAGCCATAATCAACAACACTCAAGTCCCAACCATTTTTTTCTTACCACAAGAGAATTCTTCCATAACTTGCCCATAAGGCCACAATCCTCAATTATCCATATACCAACAATGCATCATAAATAGGTATAGAAAACCATATGAATCAACAATACAATCCAATCTAAACACAATTTCATCAACATTAAATCATAGGCATTAAACCCACTTCATTAGCAAATTCTAGGCTTTTAATGAAAACATGGGTTCTTGAAGAAGTTTCATATAAAAATCATAAATAGAACTTCAATTCACCAATATAATGACTTTGAAAACATTTTACCCATGAACCCATACCTAGAATAGAAAATAGAAGTTTTGTTCTTTGAAGACTTTTGAAACCCTTTTGAATGGACTTCTTGAAGGAAAGATAATCAAGGATCAAGGGTCACCATACCTTTGTTAAGATTCCCCAAGAAAATTGATGAAGAAACCACCTTCAATCCAAGCCCTAGCTCCAAGTTCTTGACCTTCTTAAAAAATGGAGGATTGTAGAGAGAAAAGTATTTGAGAGGAGGTGAGTTCTTTTTTAATTCTAATTGGAGTGACTTAAAATGGAAGAATTTGGTCTAGAAGGGTTTTATAATTGCTAGGAAAGGCATATAATAAAAGGGGCTCAACTTAGGAAAATAAATAAGGACCCACTTAAAAGTTTCCACTAAACCCGTCTAAGCTCGTCCTTGCTGACAGTGCTTCACTATTTTGGGTATAACTTTTTACTACAAGATCAGAAAATGGCAAACTCGGTGGCATTGGAAAGAGGACTCAGATACCTTTAATTGGATAGGTAATGGTCCACCTAATTCATTTTGAGCTAAAAGATATGACCATTTAAAGTTGACCCTCACTCCTAACTTAAAACTAAAAAGTGTTTTTAGGGGACTGTTTTGAGGGTCTCGGTTCTAAATGATTTCATGACCTAGCTTAAGGTCTTGCTAGCTTATAAAGGTGATTAATCAACTAGCTAATCAACCCCTTAAGCCCTTAAACAACACTCCAAACTTCAACGACAAGACCCTTACAACTTACTAGTTCAAATGACTAGTTTCCGGACGTCACTGTCATTTCTCCTCATTTCATCAAGTTCTCAACTCCAAACTCACATGTGAGGCTCTAGTTTCACTAGTTCGTTTTTTTGGGTCGTTACATGAATAAACGAAGCTTTCTTAAAAAATACTCTCTCAAATATTTAAATACTTAGTAGATAATGGAACAACCTTCAGATAACATGGATAAGCAAGAGGCAAAGGTATATTGTTCAAAAAATATGCAGAACTAATTTCATATATTCCTGAATATCATATATATAATTGAATAAATTTATATTAGTTATTATGTATTAGAATTATTTGAATCATGATTTCTAGTTTATTAGTACACTGGAAACAGGGAGAGAACTTCTATACTATGCCATCCTAATGTTGAAACCGGTAGGCAAGGAAAGCCGTTTAAAGGAGTAAACAAAGTTGAGGTGCTGATAAGAAGGAAGTATCTGCTAAAGTACGATGTTAGTAGTGACAGGAGAACATGATAAACAGATAATCTAGTACATAATGATCTAATATGAATTTAATCAATTATGTATATGATAGGAAGGAATAATTGGAAATAAAAAACCTGCATGATAAAGAACATGACTACATACATGCATGATGAAATGATAAAAACTATGAAACTTTAATCTTATATATACTTAAAGATATAGAAATAATTGAATTAAGAAGAATAATATGGGAAAAATATTTAATGATAACGGATTAGAAGATATATTAAACCAACAATGGTATGAAATAGACCTACATGATTTAGACCTCGACAGAATAGAATGGTATGATTTAGAAATAAATTCAGACTAAAATGAACTACGAATATTTACAATATTGGACAGAATCTATGGAAGATATAAAACTATTAGAACAATTAATGGAGAAAATTTTATATATGTACCTAAGAACCCAAGATATGTTATATCTAGAATATATCATAAATAATATTAAAGAAATATCAAGATTAAGACCCTTGAAAAAAGAATATTATAATAAAATCTTTAAGATAAATTCCTCACCTACCACACTACCAAAAATATGAATTCCTCAAGTACCAATTCCGCACCCCCGAAAAATGGTAAATTCCTCACCTACCACACTATCAAAAATATCATGAATCCCTCACCTACCAAAAAGATGAATTTCGCACCGAAAAATGGTATTGTACCTAAGAACCCAAGATATGTTATATCTAGAATATATCATAAATAATATTAAAGAAATATCAAGATTAAGACCCTTGAAAAAGAATATTATAATAAAATCTTTAAGATAAATTCCTCACCTACCACACTACCATCTACCACACTACCAAAAATATGAATTCCTCAACTACCGATTCCACACCCCCGAAAAATTGTATCAGAGCTATGGATGATAAGAAATATAAGAAGAAATATACTAGTAGAAATTTAAGAAAAATAAGAAGAAAATTAAACAAATTATATCCAGAATACAATCAACTCAATATCACAAAAACTGATAACAACAAATTAGATCAATTAATAGATAATATATCTAAAATAGAATATAAATATATTCAGTATTTAAAAATACAATGAATAACGAGAATAACGAATATAGACAAAAACTTACTGAAATAATTATAGCGAAAAAACAAGAATTAGCACATAAGCAAAGTAGACTTAACAGTAATATATTCGCAGGAACTTGTAAAAAATCTATAGTAGCACAAAGGAAAACTAAGTTTAGAATATAAACTTCAACACAATCTATAAATGAATAAGGAAGAATATGTCATAGACGAAAAAACATATGAAAACTATGACGGATTAAAAATAAAGATAATATTTTCTAATCTAGGAAGAAGATATAAGAAAATAGGTGACAATGTAAGTTTAATGTTAGAAAAAGAAACGGTAAAACTAGAAGATAGTTTAACTGCTATGATAAGAATAACAAAAGAAAATGAAGAAATAGATAGAAAATGAAAATTGAAAAAATAAAACAACAAACAAAAAAGGAAGTACAACAATTAGAAGAAGTAAAAAATACTAAAATAATAGAACTAGAAAAGAGTTGGCAATGTTAAAAGAAATGTATGAAATGAAACAAAAAGAAAAAGAACAAAAAACAAAATTAGTAAATGAGATAATTAAATTTAAAGAAAAATTGCAATTAGAAGATGAATTAGAAGAAAAAGAAGAAAATAACCAAGATAATCTACCTGAAATAAGAATTGATTAAATAAATGACGATGATCTAGATGAACAACATTCGAAAACAAGCGAAACATATAAGGAACTTTTAACAAACATAAATAATACAAAGAATTTAGAAGTAAATACAAGAGACATAGACATGGATGAAAAACCAAGTACATCAGGAGTAAAAAATCCAAAAAATCCAAGATACTATAATGCAAACTATGAACAATATGATAAAGAAAGAATTATATGGGATAAAAGATTAAATAAAAAATGGATACCTAAACCAATAACTGAACAACATGATTTTTTAGATTTAGACTGTATAGCAGATATAAATAAAACAATCCAATTATGGATGAGATATATATCAAAACAATTAATAGATAACACAATAGTAATGACAGAAACACCAGTATATATAGAAAGAACACTTATAGAAACAGTAAAATTATGGCTAAAAATTTATTAGATGAAAGTTTAAAAACTCTAAGAAGTAATAAAAAATCTAATGGTGAATTAGCTACTACAACTATGGAAATATTATATAAGTACGAAGTAGCTATAAGAAATGAATTTAGTAGTATGAAAATAGAAGTAGAAGAACCAAATAAAGAAAAAATCATAAATCGAAATCTGATGACAAAATTAGCAATATGTAATATGTGTTATATAGATGAATATACATGTGCATTTAGAGAATATTATTATAAAGGAACATATAGCACAGAAGAAAGTAAGAAATAAGAAAATTATATTTTACAAAATTACCAGAACCTTTTAATTCAAAAGAAATAAAAAGTTGAAGCAGGATTAACAGATACCTTAGGAGTTAGAATAAAATTCTTACAATGATGGTTTATAGAACTATGTGAAAGACATAAAGAAGAAATAAAAATGGAAAAAATACTAGTAAAAAACTTAACATGTTGTAAAAATAAAACGGCACCCCAATTTGGTTGTACGGACAAATATTATAAAAAGAGATATAACAAAAAATATAGATCAAAATATAAATATAAAGAACCAAGAAGAAGATACTATGTAAAAAAACTACAAAATCAAAAGACCATATAGACCAAAAAAAAATTATCGGTATGTACTTGTTATAATTGTGGAAATTAGGACATATAGCTAGAGATTGTAAATTAACTAAGAATCCAAAGAAAAAACAAATATCAGAAATATTAATAGACGATGAAAAATATACGCAGATAGAGTACGTAGATTATGAATTAGAAGTGAAGATAGTATATATGAATTATCAGAAAATGAAGATAATAATTCAGTAATAGAATCAGATAATGAATACTATATCAATGACTGAAACAGATATACAAATAATAACTAAAAAAAAATATCAACATGAAGAATCGGCAGAACAAAAAATAATATTTGATAATAATATATTT